>NC_142246.1:0-369280 GCF_052056855.1 Sturnus vulgaris
ATGTTTCCCCCAATTTTCATGGATATTTCCTGATTTTCCCCCCCATTTCTCACTGATATTTGCCCCCATTTCTCTCTGAATTATTCCCCCCATTTTTCATGCATTTTCCCGCCCATTAATCACTGATTTTTTCCCCATTTCTCACCGACTTTTCCCCCCATTTCTCACTGATTTTTATCCCCCACTTCTGACTGATTTTTCCCAATTTTTCGTTGATCTTTTTCCCCATTCCTCACCGATTTTTCCCCCATTTCTCTCTGATTTTTCCATCATTTTTCATGGCTTTTCCCCCCCATTTCTCACTGATTTTACCCCATTTCTCACTGATTTTATTAATGTTTGTATTTCTATTTCTAATTATGTTTATATTTATATTTATATTATTGTTTTGCATGTTTATGTTTATGTTTATGTTTATGTTTATGTTTATGTTTATGTTTATATCTATGCAGGTTAACGTTTGTGCATGTTTATGTCTATGTTTATATTTATGCATATTTATTTTTATGCCGGCGAACGCGGGCAGGCGTTTTATGTAGATGCCTATCCGCCGGGGTCCTAGAGAGGCCGCCATCTTGAGCGTGTCGGGACTCTCAAAATGGCGCCTCGGGCGGCACCCCGGCTGACCTGCCAAAAATGGCGGCAGAAAGGGCGGGAAAAAATCAGGACCCCGGTGTGTAGGCATAAGATGCCTGATTACATCGCCGACGCCGATCCGCTCGCCGACAATTTTCCCGGATGTGTCAGAGCGTGCCGACAACGGCCGCGCGGTCCGCGGTGCCGCGGGCGTGAGGGCGCCGGCGGGCGCGGGCAGGCGTTTTACGTAGACGCCTATCCGCCGGGGTCCTAGAGAGGCCGCCATCTTGAGTGTGTCGGGACTCTCAAAATGGCGGCTCGGGCGGCACCCCGGCTGACCTGCCAAAAATGGCGGCAGAAAGGGCGGGAAAAAATCAGGACCCCGGTGTGTAGGCATAAGATGCCTGATTAAGTCGCCGACGCCGATCCGCTCGCCGCCAATTTTCCCGGATGTTTCAGAGCGTGCCGACAACGGCCGCGCGGTCCGCGGTGCCGCGGGCGTGAGGGCGCCGGCGGGCGCGGGCAGGCGTTTTACGTAGACGCCTATCCGCCGGGGTCCTAGAGAGGCCGCCATCTTGAGCGTGTCCGCACTCTCAAAATGGCGGCTCGGGCGGCACCCCGCCTGACCTGCCAAAAATGGCGGCAGAAAGGGCGGGAAAAAATCAGGACCCCGGTGTGTAGGCATAAGATGCCTGATTACATCGCCGACGCCGATCCGCTCGCCGACAATTTTCCCGGACGTGTCAGAGTGTGCCGACAACGGCCGCGCGGTCCGCGGTGCCGCGGGCGTGAGGGCGCCGGCGGGCGCGGGCAGGCGTTTTACGTAGACGCCTATCCGCCGGGGTCCTAGAGAGGCCGCCATCTTGAGCGCTGCCGCAGGGCTGGGTCCCGGCCCGCGGGCCCTTCCGCCATCCTGAGAGGGGCACGGTGCAGTACCCGCCCGTGTCCACACGGCGGCAGCACTGCCGCCCAACTCAGCCCGGCACTGCCGCCCTGTCAGGGACAGCCAGAGAAGGGAGAGAGTTCCAAGCACCAGAGTCCCCACCCGTCATAAAATCCTCTCAATGAACGCCCCAAAAAAACCCCGACCCAAACTAAAAATGCCCTGCCTCTGACCAAATGAAAAAAAACCCCTTTTATATATAGAAATCATCTATTTTTTAATATTTAATTTCTAGTCATAATCTAGACATATTTCATATATTCAATTTAATTGCTCTTCTATTTATCATATATACAATATTATTTTATTATTCATTATATACATAGATTTATATTACTAATGGTATTTCTATTTTATGTATGTCCATCTATATTTGTAGGTTCATAGTTTTTAATATTATTTCTTTAAAAGCTCTGCCTCTAACCAAATAGAAACAAAAAACTCGATTATTTTAAATTATATTTGAATATATTTTTTTATTTAGTTTTCATATTTATATCTGTAGATTTATATGTCTATATTGTGTATTCTATATTTATATACTATTTAACGTATTTTTTACTAGTATATTAATATACTATATGCTATTTACATTCTATTATAACATACTATTTAATATAACATATTAAAATCGATAAATTATTTATATTATATACTACATACATGTATTTTATATTTATGTTTATTTCTATATATTTATACTTACATATATATATGCATATATAGTTATAATAATTTTATGTCAGTATCTATTTTTGCATATTTGTATATTTTTGCCTATATTATTTATATTATTTATTAAAAACCCTCCTCTAACCAAATAAAAAACAATAAAAAATTCCTTTGAAAGTCTAAATATTTATATATTTCTATTTTCATAACAAAATATAATGTAATGTAATATATTTATATATTGGTTTCTTATATTTGCTTATATATTTTTATTCTTTATCTTTTATATTTACAGTATCTATAAAAAAACCCTACCTCTATCCAAACACAAACCAATAAAACATTCCTTTTAGACTATATTTAGCTGTTTTTTAAGGTTCTGTTTTTCATGCATTCTACACCCACCCCTCCCTCTCAATGTTCTGGCACCCACCATGACCCCCCCCCATGCCCGACTCACCTGCTCCTCCAGCGCAGCCCGGCTCCCTCTCCCAGGGACCTTGGGGTGCCCCAAACCACGTCGGAGCCCCCCTCAGCCTTTTTTCCTCACCCCAAAGAAGGCACAGAACGACTCCAACTGCCCTGGACAGCAGCAGGGCACTTGACTGCAACCCCTCCCATGTGTCCATCCCACAGAAAGTGACTCTGCTGACACCAGAAAAGGGAGGGCAACCCCCACAAGGGCTGAAGTTCCTCCCCAGCCCTGCAGACACAGGGGACAAGGGGCAGAAAGGAGGAGGGGCAGCAGAGAAGACAAGGGAAGAAAATCAACATCAAGGTGCACGATGAAATGGAACCCCCCCTAAAAAAAAAAAAAAAAAGAAGAAGAAAAATGAAAACGAAAAATAACCAAAAAACGAAAAGAAACCCCTGGCATGCTGGATGGGCAGCACAAGAGGGAGGGATTAAAAATGAACAGGGACAGTGTCCTGGTTTTGGGCAAATTTGGGGGAAAACCTCCAGAAGGAGCCCCCAGACAGCAAACCCCACGACTCCTCCCCCCCACCCCACCGGGTTCGGGAAGAATTTCCTCGGAGAAGAGTGGGAGAAAAAAACCTCTTTATTTAACAAGCAAGACACTCCCCAGCACAGGGAAAAAAGACAACACCAGCTGACAAAAAACTCTTTCACCGTTCTGAAGGGATGACGAGTTCAATCTCTCTGGCGAGTGGTCGCCCAGTTATCAGTCTCTGGCGCTTGGGAATGGCTGCTGCAGGTGACAGAGTGTAGACTCCCGGTGTTTCTTGGGGTTTCCCAGGTCCCCGTCCGGAACAGGTTCAGATGGTATCCAGGAGAGGGAGGGGACGGGGTGGAAGAGAAAACAGTCCAGGGAAAAAGTTGGACTGCCTAGCTGAACTAACTAATAAGAAAAAAGCAAGGGCAAAGCGAAGGAAAGAAAAAGAGGCAGAAGCGAGCAAGCAGGCAAGCAAGCAGGCAAGCAGGCAAGCAAGCAAACCGAGCTAAAACCTCTCCTAAACATAGACCATGGGGGAGGTGAGCCGGCTGATAACAAGACAAAACAAAGCTTCACTCTCAGAGTCAGTCCTGGAAGCACAGGACATAATACCAAACATAATCAGGACACATGATTGGAGATAGAAACACCATAACATCACCCTAGGACAGACAGTGACCGGGACACAAGGATCCCACGGGAAACAACGGCACAGGGAGCACCACAGAGGCACAGAGAAGGACGGAGAAAAGACAGAGAGTGCCAAACACACAGCAAGGACTGAGGGGTACCATGACAAAGAGGGAACCCAGGAGCCAGAGAGGAAGCGAGCACAGCCCGTGCGGGGCGGGCAAAGACGGGCAAGGAGCAGCACAGGCACGGAGACAGAGAGGCACGGCCAGCAGGACAGAGGCTCACCAGGAGAGGGGCACAGCAAGGGAGGAGCACCGGGCAGCGCTCCTTTAGGACAAGAATATTCACACACACAAGCAATTCCCTCATTTGCACCTCATTCTTATTTCACACACCGCCCCCCCCCCCCCCCAATAAAAAATTCAGCTCATAGCACAGGCAGCTCTGGCTTTTCCCTGCACAGTATTTCTACCAGGGACCTGGGCACAGCACGCGGTCGCGAGTCACCTGAATCAATCCTGATTTAACATTTCAAAGCTTCTCCTTCTGGCACTGCACCTTCTCAGACCCGGGCTGCCATGTTCCACTCCCCTCATGGCCAAATTCAAGAACAACTGTTGCCATTCTGCAGAGAATTCCCAATATGACTCACATGTTATCAGTGGGCAGAAAACTCTTTGGGCTTCAGTTCCACCTCTCACCTGTTCCACGTGGAGGGAGGACAGGCATTTGTCACACATCACAGCAGCAGTGATGGATCAAGGCTTTTTTTTTTTTTTTTTTTTTTTTTTTTTTAATTGAATAAAAGGGTAAGAAAAAACAAACCAGGTCTCATACAAATGTCTTGAAACACCATTAAAGCTTTTTAAACCCAAGGAGACCATCGTGATTCCTGACTTCAGTCTTCTATTCATACTGGTTTTGGCATCATGAAATCAATCAGAGTCTTTAAAGAAATACTAAATCATCATGACTAAACCCCGGGCTCCTGGTCATTTGCACTTACAGCCCCTTGTAGGAAGCTCTCCAGCCTTTTTTTCCCATCCTACGTTGGACAGAGGATGGCTGTGAACCGCACGCCTCCGCACAAACAGTCCTGCCGGTTCCTCAAAAAGTTTAAAATGCATGTGATAAAAATGATAGAAAGTAACACTGCCTCTCAGACTGTTCAAGAAATGGGAAGTTGGACTTTCAATGTCCCACTGAGAGATGCCAAATAAAAGCTTCCCCATGAGCTCGCACAGAGTAGTAACATTTCTTGGACGAAACTAAACTAAGATTTTTTTTTGACCAAACAAGATAGGTCTGTATGAGAACAGCTCAGGAGGCTTTCAGGGCTCGCAGTGATGCTGGCAGAGCACAGAACGTTAAAGATGAAGTCTTAACTCCCTGAATTAATGCCCTGTGGTAGCCAAAACCTTTTGCAAAGACACATAAGACTTGCTTCTCCTTGTTTCCGAGTTCCCAAGCCGTCCTGTAATTCGTCACCTGCACTAGTGCAGACCAATCTGCCGTGGGCAAGGAACAGATCCGGCTCCTGAGCTCCAAGCCACGTGTCCCCGATGGAAACCCAAGTCAGGAATACAAAAACACCTGTGGAAGAAAGACGAGAGAAAAATCAGAAGACACAGATATTCTTCTATTTCCACACAGAAATACCGAGCCAAGCTGTTTACCTCTGGGACTCTGTTTTCAAACAGCTCCCCAACTCTGTTCCTAGATGGAAAACGTGGAGTGGCTTTGCCCATGCAAAGCCAATGAGCCTCCTCACAAGAAGGAACAAACCAGTTTCCTGCTAAATCAGACACCTGGAAATCTCACCTGTCACATGCTGTCATGGACCAGCAAGAGGGATCAGCATCCAGGCCCACGTGGACTTGTTCATTCCTGGCTTCTAATGCAGCAGGGACAACAGCACTGAAGGGAAATGATCACGTCTTCATTTAAAGAGAACCCAATTTCTTCATCAAAGCCATCACTGTCCTCGATCAGGACATCCACCATATCCAGGACATCTAATAAGTGAAGAAAAACATCAAAGCAAGAATCCAGACTAACAGGAAAAACAACAGACGTAGAATGCAACACTCCAGGAATACAAGGCATCTTTTTAATTCTTTTTAATAAAAAAAAAAAATTTAAAAAAAAGTATGAAAGCCACATTTGTCACACAATACAACGTTAAGTGCAACCCCTAAATTACAGCTGAACCTTCACTCTGCCTTTCAATGCTGCTGTCCAGCACGGAGCAGCTGTGGCTGCTCCTGGATGTGCCCTGGATGTGTCCAAAGCCAGGCTGGACACTGGGGCTTGGAGCAGCCCGGGCTACTGAAAGGTGTCCCTGTTCATGGCAGGGCTGGAACTGGATGAGATTTAAGGAGCCTTGCCGGCCAAACCACTCTGGGATTCCATGACTCTGTCAACAGTCCCAGGCAGAAGGGCTAGATTTCCATTTGAGTTCAAAAACGCCGCTGCAAGAGCATGAAGAGAGATTTCAAATACCGTTCAAGTGGCACAACCACGGCAGAAATTACTTTCAGAGGTAAAGCGGCAACTTGGCAATTCCACTTCGACTTCTGATACCAAGAACACGTGGAGAGCTGAATCCTGGAGGGCCCTTACTTAACAGGATTGCCAGAGTTATCCATCCCCAGTTTGCTGATTAGGGCTAGAAAGTGTATCCCCAAGTCATGGAGTTGGGATGTTGACAGGTTACCACATACCATCAATGTGAGAGACGGGGATGCTGACGTTATCAGAGTCCTGTTTAAACAGAGCCACCTGGAGCGTGCTGGCTGCCTGAACCAGGTCTGCTGCCTTGTCAGTGTAGGGACAGGGGTTGGCCACCAGCTTCAGCAGGATCTGTCAGCAAAGGTGGGGAGAAAGGTAAGTGCACCTGCTGGCTGGCAAGTGCAGGGGAACCACACGGTACTGAGAACGACCACGTGCTGAAAGCTGGGCAGCTTTTATGAGGACAACTTCCATAGCACTTCTGCAGGATTCTGTCTACAGTTCCTGCTCTACAGGCCACACTGATGGAAAAACAAAAACCCACCACAACTTGGCACCTAGATTGCGACCACACACCGAGTACCTGGGCAGACCACAGTGGAGGCAAAGCACTGGGCATTCAACATCCTGAAGAGTAAACAGCAAGTGTCACCTTTCCTTGTCAAGGACCACCATCTACTGAGCTCTGATAATGTCGGCACCTAAAGAGGAGATCAAAGCTACCCACACCTACACCACTCTACCCTTACACCGACAATGCTGTAATAACAGCTGATCTTTTTGGATTTCATTTTCCTACAAATCATTTGGCTGCCCTCCCACTGAACACAAGAAGGATGCCACCTCCGTATAAAGAATCCCAAACAAGGCTTTTCTCAGAATTCATTCGCTGGCCTTTGACAGGTTTCTCAACAATAGCAACAAGACCTCCAGTTTCCACTAACACTATTCTTTGCATTTTTTTATCCAGCTGATTTGAACACCGTTACCTTTTCCAAAAACTGAATCACTGCTTCCTTCTGGTCTTCTTTTGTATTATCCAAGTGCTCCAGCCAAATTGAAAGCTCCTTCCACGTGTACTCAAACGCTCCACTGTCACGTAAAACCTGTCCAGGAAACAAAGGAGGAGGTGTGTAAATAAACCTCAAAACACCTAAAATACAAAACCCCGAGGGATGCAGATCTTTTTCTATAGTTACCTTCATGCTTCCTTCTTTTAGGAACGAAAAGAAGAGCAGGTTGATGAGGAGTCGTATCTGCCGCTCTCCTCACCCTCAGTTCAAGAGGCTCACTAGGGGGACTTCAGCTGCATAGTGGACAATAAAAATCCTACTTCTGTAATTTTTGGAAAGCAGGTTATACTGCTTTCAGAGGGCCGTACAGCTTTCTATCATCACAGGCAGTTAAAAAAAAAAGAAAAAAGCACCTTCAAAATAGCCTGTAGGGGAGTTTTAGAAAACTACCGATGAAACAGAGGAAAATCATTGCTAAATTAAACCTGAATCAGGCTACTTGTACTTAAAGCAATCAGGCAGAGGGATGAACAGTCACATAAATGAGCAGTGGGCTGTGACCACAGCAAGGTCCAGAGAGAAGTGCAAGTTGCTGGGGGTGGTGAGGAAGACCAACAAGTCCCACACCCTAGAGACAGGCTTTGACGTGCCTAGAAACTTCCCCCCGCTTTCCTGCTCTCCAAATTCAGGCCCTGACTGCGAGCACCCAAACTCGGTGACCCCGAGCTCCAGCTCTACAAGCAAGAAAGGAGGAGGGAGAAGAGGAAGGAATCCGAGTGACACCAGGGTTCAGCTCCCTCCCCCTAAGGCCCAGCAAGAGAGGAAACCTTGCCCAGCTTCCCGACCCTGGCACCTACGTTGGACGACTGCAATTACACAGGATGAATCTGTGCCTTTGCTCCTCTCCACACATCAAATACAAGGAAGCCATCACAACTCATTTGTTCTACAGTTACTCCGTGTACAACACCAGCAGATCTAAAAACAACTGCTGCTCACATCAATCTGACAGGGGAATTCTTTTAAAGCAAGAAAACATGAAGGAAAAAGGATTCATTATAATATAAGCGACTATTTTTGGCAGGGTCTGGAAACAGAAATGCACCTGCAGCTCTCACAAAACCAGGCAGGAACAGAATGTGAAATCCAAAAACGAGCCTTCAGTTACATGGCACTGTGCAGAAAAGTAAGTCCTTACCATCTATTCTTAGCAGCCTTTCTGCTGACGGAACTGCCCCAACTTCCCTGTTCCTGCTTTCCCTTCAGAGAAAATGCAAAGGACTGAAGTGGAAAGTGGACACAGGAACAAGTCAAGCAGTCCATGTTCCCACCTGGCAAAAGAATCCAAAACCATCAGAAAAACGGCACATTTTGAGCAGCTTTCGGTTGAGACATTCATTGCTGGGAGACCAAGTGAACCTGCCTTTAATCCCTTGCAAGGATCAAGGGCCACTAAACCCTAATTCAGTCACTGTAACTGGATTTTTTTCTTGGCAGGACAGTCTGCTTGCATTTATTCCTTATTCCTAAGGGTAAATCTCTACCCCTACTTAGGTAACTAAAGGATGTCCTCTTTGAATAAGGTGCTAAAAACAGCAGCCTCTGGTGTCTGGTGGACTTCGAGCTGACCAGCTTTTTCTCAAAAGTCAAATAACTAATTTAAATATGCAGAGGGGGATGCTAATTTTCAAGACAAAAAGTACTCCTTGCATCAAAGCTGGGATCAGACAATAACAGAGAGGACTACTCTGCAGGGCCAGAGGAAACCGGAGAAGACTTATGAAAGGCTAGAGTGCTGAAGTACAGATTAAAGAAACGCTGATAAAAAGTAAAAATCCAAAGCAATATCTTCTTGATCAATGTCAAGACCTTTGCAGGCACCAACTGCACTGATTTATTACAGTATCAGAATTCATTCAGCCTCGGGGGGGTGCGTAAACACGACAGACATTTTCTTTGCTCTTTCATCAACTGCTGCAGTGAAGTCCGTTCACAGCATTGATTTCTGTCAAATATTTCGTTACTAGCCGGTTATCTGACAGCAAATTTCAACAAGAGTCACAGGAAAGGAGACTGGTGACCACACAATCCTGCAGCAAAGGTAACTGCTTCAAGAAAAAATCGTACAATCCTGAAATTTCAGGCCAGTGGGATAGAGTGAATATCCTGATATTTCAATTCCAAAGCTTACCTTAACGGTCTCGGGCTCCGGGGCTTGGAGGGGGGGTCGGTTCGGAAGGGCCGCCTCCGGAGGAGGGGATCCCGGGGGGAGTCAGGGGCCCGGGGAGGGGGGCGAGGCGGAGGGAGAGGAAAAAGAGGAAGATGAGGAGGAGGAAGAAGGGGGAGAGGGCTTGAGAGGAGGGGAAGCCCAAATCCGTGCTGTGTGCGGAGCTCCGACAGCACGCTGCAGCCCGCAGCTCACTGTGAGCACGGGGCAGAGGAGGCGATTTCTGGGCATTCAATCACCCTGAGGCGGGCCCGGCACCGCCCCTGCAGCACCGTCCCCAGCACAGCTCGGTACCGCTCCGGGATCACCCGGCCCCGCCCCCGGTGCCGCCCGGGACCACTGGGGACCGCCCCTAAAGCACCGCCCCGGCCCCGCCCGGTCCCGTCCCCGGGACCTCCGTGCCCCGCCTCGCCAAGCCCCGGCTCCGCCCCGAGCCTGCCCGGGCTGCGCCGGGACCATCGCTGGCGGCCCCGCCCCTCTTCCCCGGGCCGAAGCGGGCTGAAGGAGATGTCCGCACGATTGGAAACGCCGCCGAAAATCGCACCCGTGGGATCGGTGTCGGCGTCGTGCGCAGGCATCCCACTAGAGCGAGCGGGCTCCTTGCTGTGCCACCCTCCTTTTGCAGCCAGAGTTAGAAGGTCGGGGAGCGACACCCGAGCCGCCATCTTGGGAGAGGCAGGCGCGCAGTACCGCGCTCTGCCCACAGGGTGGCGCTTGGGAGACAGGCAAGGGATGGAATCAAGGAGTGTCCCAATCCTTGAGGAAATCCCCCTGAATGAACGCCCCAAAAAACCCCGACCAGAACTGAGAAACCTCCTGCCTCTGTATGAGTGCAA
This sequence comes from Sturnus vulgaris, assembly GCF_052056855.1. Classification (NCBI taxonomy): domain Eukaryota; kingdom Metazoa; phylum Chordata; class Aves; order Passeriformes; family Sturnidae; genus Sturnus; species Sturnus vulgaris. The sequence goes on from NC_142246.1 coordinate 10,367, forward strand.
AGGGTGTGCAAGGAGTGTGCAAATAGTGTGCATTAGCAATCGATCGGCAGGCATTGGCAATCGATCGCCGATCTAATCGATCGGCAGGCGCGATCAATCGATCGCCGATCTAATCGATCGGCAGGCATTAGCAATCGATCGCCGATCTAATCGATCGGCAGGCATTACCAATCGACCGCCGATCTAATCGATCGGCAGGCATTAGCAATCGAACGCCGATCGAATCGATCGGCAGGCGCGATCAATCGATCGCCGATCTAATCGATCGGCAGGCATTAGCAATCGATCGCCGATATAACCGATCGGCAGGCGCGATCAATCGATCGCCGATCTAATCGATCGGCAGGCATTAGCACTCGATCGCCGATCGAATCGATCGGCAGGCGCGATCAATCGATCGCCGATCTAATCGATCGGCAGGCATTAGCAATCGAACGCCGATATATTCGATCGGCAGGCATTAGCAATCGATCGCCGATATAATCGATCGACAGGCATTACCAATCGACCGCCGATCTAATCGATCGGCAGGCATTAGCAATCGAACGCCGATCGAATCGATCGGCAGGCGCGATCAATCGATCGCCGATCTAATCGATCGGCAGGCATTAGCAATCGAACGCCGATCGAATCGATCGGCAGGCATTAGCAATCGAACGCCGATCGAATCGATCGGCAGGCGCGATCAATCGATCGCCGATCTAATCGATCGGCAGGCATTAGCAATCGATCGCCGATCGAATCGATCGGCAGGCGCGATCAATCGATCGCCGATCTAATCGATCGGCAGGCATTAGCAATCGAACGCCGATATAATCGATCGGCAGGCGCGATCAATCGATCGCCGATCTAATCGATCGGCAGGCATTAGCAATCGATCGCCGATCGAATCGATCGGCAGGCGCGATCAATCGATCGCCGATCTAATCGATCGGCAGGCATTAGCAATCGAACGCCGATATAATCGATCGGCAGGCGCGATCAATCGATCGCCGATCTAATCGATCGGCAGGCATTAGCAATCGATCGCCGATCGAATCGATCGGCAGGCGCGATCAATCGATCGCCGATCTAATCGATCGGCAGGCATTAGCAATCGATCGCCGATCGAATCGATCGGCAGGCATTAGCAATCGAACGCCGATCTAATCGATCGGCAGGCATTAGCAATCGATCGCCGATCTAATCCATAGGCACGCATTAGCTATCGATCGCCGATCTGATTTTTCCCCCCATTTTTCATGGATTTTTCCCCCCATTTCTTACTGATTTTTCCCCATTTTTTCATGCATTTTTTCCCGCAATTTTCGTGGATTTTTTCCCATTTTTTCCCCATTTCTCACTGATTTTTTTCCCCCATTTCTCAATGATTTGTTTCCCCAATTTATCAAAGATTTTTTTTCCCCATTTCACCATGATGTTTCCCCCATTTCTCACTGATTTTTTCCCCCATTTCTCACTGATTTTTTCCCCCCATTTTTCCATGGATATTTCCCGATTTTCCCCCCCCCATTGCTCACTGATTTTTGCCCCCATTTCTCTCTGAATTTTCCCCCCATTTTCCATGCATTTTTCCCCCCATTAATCACTGATTTTTTTCCCCATTTATCACTGATATTTGCCCCCATTTCTCTCTGAATTTTTCCTTCCATTTTTCATGCATTTTTCCGCCCATTAATCACTGATTTTCTCCCCATATATCACTGATTTTTTTCCCCATTTCTCAATTATTTTTTCCCCCACTTTTCCCCGTTTCTCACTGATTTATTCCCCCATTTTTCATGGATTTTTTTTCCCCCATTTCTCACTGATTTTTTCCCCATTTTTCAAAGATTCCCCCCCGTTTTTCACTGATTTTTCTCCATTTCTCACTGATTTTCCCACCATTTTTCATGTGGTTTTTTTCCATTTCTCACTGATGTTTTACCCCATTCTTATTCCCATTCTCATAGCTCTATTTTATATTTATACATATTCTTATATTTGCATTATTTCTGTTATACACTAGATTTTTCATAGATATTTGCTACTTATATTTCATTATATTTTACATGTATACCAATCTATTTCTATTCTTTATATTTTATTTTTATATTAGCTATAAAAACCGTGCCTCTACCCAAATAAAAAGCATTTAAACATTCCTTTTAGACTATATTTAGGTATTTTTTATGGTTCTGTTTTTCATGCATTCTACACCCACCCCTCCCTGTCAATGTTCTGGCACCCAGCATGACCCCCCCCCCCCCCCCCCATGCCCGACTCACCTGCTCCTCCAGCGCAGCCCGGCTCCCTTTCCCAGGGACCTTGGGGTGCCCCAAACCACGTCGGAGCCCCCAGTCTCCACACCCTCCCCCTCCGTAGGGAACGGGAATGGGATGGGGAGCACACAGGACAAGAAAGGAACACAAAAGACACACTGGACAGAGAGAAGAAAAGGGCTGGAAGCTGGATATGAGGATGAAAGTGGAGCAGCAACAAACCTCAGGACTCTTGACTAGAGAGTGTGGCTGCTGAACGTCTCAAAAAAAACCCCCAGCTCCAACACAACATGCTGTGCTCACGGCTCGGCCTGGGACTCATCAGTGAACATCTCTCTCTTGCCAGGGCCATAAAGCCCCCGAGAAAACACGAGGTGAGGTTGATGTGCTCCGGCTTTGCTCTTGCTCAGCCCTAACCCCCAGCCCCTGCTGCCAGTGAGCACCCTGATCTCTGAACCTCTTCTCAGCTTGTTTGTACGCTTCCAAATTCCTTCCTCTTTCTTCAAGCTTCATCTGTTTCCTGGCATTGGGAGAATGACAAGTGTTTAGCACAGCGCAATGAATACAACAGTCTCATTTTCAGAAGACACAACTGAACGAGAACCGACAGCAGCACTGCTTCGAGACAATCTGGGCACACGTTTCCCTTCCAGCAATCTGAGTGTTCTTTTGTGTCACGCCTGAAATTCTGAAAATGGTTTTTTGAGAAAAATTATCCATAACTAGAAAACAATCCAACCAAATAAATAGAACCCCTAGGATATAATAACAGCCCATATACTACAACACTCCAATTCTAATATTAATAAGAAAACAGAAATTAGCTACACAGCATTACCTCAAACAAACACTACATACTGGCAAGAATCAAAGCCACCACAAAATAATTCAAAAACTACCCTATGCCTTATGCTACAGCCTAGAATGCCATCGGCAAACCTTATCAAGGTATCCTTTAAAAACAACGCCCCACCAAAAACAAAAACAACACAAAACGCCATTCAAGAACTCCCTTATCAACACCTGAATGAAAAAACATGGCATTAGATAAATAGACCATAGCCCTTATCATACACCATCTACAAACAAAATAAAGCTATACCATACATCCTCGAAAACCACCTTCAAAGCACGACATTAGAAAAAAAAACTTTCCAGAATTAAAAGCTGTATCTAACAAAAGCCGTCTGATAAAATTAACAACCAAGCCCCCACCATCAGAGCTGCCCCTACTAAACTCCCCATCGTACATATGAAAAATCAGTTTTAAAAACCTACTTCAATTCATTCTGCCTCAAATACAAAGCCATCCAGAAAGTTACCTTCACTCAAAAACAAAAGCGCACGTAGTAAATAACATTAAAAAATAAATCAGCACACTACACACCACAAGCATAAAATATTGAATTAAAACCAAAAATACCCCTATTCATTAAAGAGCCCAGCCGCAAGCTATATTTAACTATAACTTCGTGCAAACGTACACATATCATTAAAATAGATTTCTTTCAGAATACAACTGATGATCTAAAATAGTAAAATGTCCGAGAACGATATTATAATAGGATATCCTCGATCATCCTCCCGCAAATTCTCTCCACTGTATTGTCCGACACACACCGGAAAAAAAATCCAGTTTTTACTTTTTTCAGCTAACTTCTCATTTATTAGCTGAGAGGAATGTTGAATTTGTCTTTACAAATGAGCTGTGGAGCAGCCTGTAGATAAGGCTAGCACTGAGAGATAAAAGAAACAATGGGATGGATTCCACTGATTGATGAATGGAAAGAGATAGTTGCCTTTACAAACAAACTGCGGGGCTGCTGATAAATGAAATTGGATATCGAAAGATGAAAGAAGCAACGGGGGGAAACTATGAATTCTAGAAGAATTAAAAATTAAAAGGGAGGGTTCTACATTAGAGGGGAATTTCAGGTATCAGGCGTTCCGGGAAGTCTGTGCCTCTCAAGTACCTCAGCCAATGGGAAAAGAGAGAGGGAAATGCGGCCGGGAAAATAGGATAAAAAGGAGGCTGCGTCCTCCAAAAATTTGAGAGATCCCAGGGGAATGTCCCATGGCCTCTCCCTTTATTCGAATAAAGCAAAAAGGACTCCTCTGTTTCCTTTTTGGACATAAACCGCTGGTGTTTGTGGATTAATTTTCCTGACATTTAGCAACATATTGTTAAAAAAAAAAAAAAAAAAAAAAAAAAAAAGTGATCCAGAAGAGGGCAACATTGACAGCCATTCCAAGACAGGATGAACAAATGCTTTCACATTGACAGAGGATGCTGCGATGTTCTGAGAACAGAAGATAGAATAAAATAAAGGAAGGTGATGTTACAAGACAGAAAAGGGTAAAATAAAAGGAGTACCTGAGACTGGGGGGTGGGGGGGAAGAAAATGGGGAAATATTAATTGCTACACACTAGGTACAAATTCTTTTTACAAGTAATTTATGAGAAGCAAGCTAAAAGCGTCTTACTGCTGCTAGTGATATCATGCTCCAAGCTCTGCTAATAATTCCTATTTCTAGCAATAGTTAAATTGAACTCACTACATTCCAACTATTTTTCTGCTTGTTTAGATGGCAGATCCGTTTGGAACACACCTTAGTATAGCAAATTCTATGCCCAGGTAGGGACCTCTCAGTTCTTCCATAAAACATTTTCTTCTGCATTATGGCAAGCCTTTGTTTTAGCTTGACAGCTTTCTTGAAACTTCAATTTACGCATGTATCCAAAGACATTTGCAATTCCAGAAATTGGTAGGCACATCATATGGAAAGTAAATAACATTCTCGAGAGGGAGTTGCTTTGTTACTGAGGGGATGAAAAGCAAGGCTAGAGCTAGTAGAACTACCCAAGAAATTGGACTTAACGCAGCTTTTACAAGGCTCAAAGTAGCCATACCGAGATGTTTGAGCTAAAAGCCCCAGTTACCAGACTTACAGGCCTAATAGTTATCACCACACCACATTCCCTGGTTGCAGTATTTTTAACAGCAGTGCAGAACGCTACTGAAAATTATTTTTAGGTTGAATTGTTCTCTCCCCTCACTGCCTGTGTAGCTGTTAGAGGCTTCCAGGAGGCTGGGGAAGCAGACTGCTGGTTTCACTTCCAGACAGGTCACTTCCATGGTCTGCTGGAGGGCACTTTGAAGCCCGTGTCCTTTTCTTGCTCTATTGTATCTGACAACTTTCCTCCCCCACGTCTGTTTTTTAGCGGGCAGCATTTTTGGAGGGCCAGTCAAAGACCTCAGGCTCCGAGAGAATTCGTCTGCTTTGCTCTGTTTACGTGTGCAACAGATGGGAGCAGCAACTAAGTCAAGTAGTAACTTCTGAGCTGCCCAGTTATCAGTAAAACAAAATATTCTTTTGTGACTCTCGCCAGACGAACATATCATCCTATCCGAGTCACACACTGCCCCTCTGGCATTTTCCAGTCAGACAAAGAATTCCTGGCCCCTTGCATGAACCTCAGCTCTCCACCTTGTTCCAGAAAGAGTTCTAGATCCAAGGCCCAGTGAGCCAGCTACCCTTTGCTGCCCTGAGCAGTATGGAAACAGCCAAGCCCCAGCCCTGCAGCCCTGCCTAACTCGCCTTTGCCTCCCAAACCTGAACCTTTTCCTTGGCTGTGGCATCCTCACTCATGCAATCCTGAAGACAAAAATCTGATTTGGCAGGTGAGGCCGTTTCTAACGCAAAAGCTTCACCAAGGTTTCTCTTCCAACTTCAGCCTTAAACAGTCCTGTCCTCCTCAGACAGCCCCCACCTCCAGCCTTTAGCTGTAAATACTTACTGTTTTATAGCTAATGCTTGCCACCCCTCAAAATTAAGTCTTTTGATATGCATTTACATCCCTCCCTAACCATGTCCTCATCACCCTTCCCAAACTCAGCCTCATCTCCAGGCCTAGAACCTCTCCCTAGGTGAGGGACTGTCCTCGGGTAGGAGTGCTGACAGACCTGTGCACGAGCCCAGCTGCATAGCCCGTGCTAATCCCAGCCCAGCTCTAGCCTTTAAACCCACTGGGGCTTTGGTACTGGAGGCCCAGTTACAGTAACCCCTGTGGCCGTTCCGCTTCCAGGCCATCTGGGAGTTGTGATCCCCCACCCTACACCACTTTGGTGAGAAATGCATTCCTTTCTTACAATAAAGTTTTCATTTTATGTCTAAATTCAAGCATTCCGAGAAAACGTGTAGCAATTCTATCAAGACAGACATGACAGGCACCAACATTAGTCTTTCATTACACACTTTTCATGCCTTCTCTCCACAGATTTCTTTGAGGCAACTCTGACTCCTTTTCTCACAGGCAGCTCCACACAGCACCGACTCCTCCTCTCCTCTGTACGACTGGCTAAACCCCAGCCTGTCCCTTCCCCAGCCACCTGAGCCTGTCTGTCCCACACACAGCATCCTCTCACCTTGTCCATCCCTTGCACGGCCACGTGTCCCTTCCTCCTCGCAGCACAGCCAGCAGGCTCCAGCCCACACTGCAGCAGGCTCTGCACCTCCAGCTGGAGCTGTGCTTAGTGAAACTGGCAGCCAGCTGACCCACGCTTTTATAACAACCAGCCTCACTGGGCAGGCAAGGCTGTTTCCACTCCTTGCTAATCAGTACAGCTGTAACTCGTTGGCAACTAGTGCCTTCTGCACTATCCTTACAAACTATTCTCCTACAGAAATGGACCGGAATTCCGGGGGGATTTTCTCGGGAATTCCGGGGGGATTTTGTCGGGGATTCCGGGGGGATTTTCTGGGGGATTCCGGGGGGATTTTATCGGGGATTCCTGGGGGATATTCCCGGGGATTCCGGGGGGATTTTCTCGGGGATTCTGGGCATATTTTCTCGCGGATTCCGGGGGGATTTTCTCAGGGATTCCGGGGAGATTTTATCGGGGATTCCGGGGGGATTTTTCCCGGGAAATCCGGGGGGATTTTCCCGGCGATTCCAGGGGGATTTTCCAGGGGATTCCGGGCATATTTTCTCGGGGATTCCTGGGGGATTTTCCAAGGGATTCCATGGGGATTATCCAGGGGATTCCAGGGGGATTTTATCGGGGATACCTGGGGGATTTTCCAGGGGATTCCTGGGGGATTTTCCCGGGGATTCCGGGGGGATTTTCACGGGGATTCCGGGGGGATTTTCCCGGGGATTCCGGGGGGATTTTCACGGGGATTCCGGGGGGATTTTCACTGGGATTCCGGGGCGATTTTCTCAGGGAATTCCGGGGGATTTTCTCGGGAATTCCGGGAGGATTTTCAGGAGTATTCCGGGGGGATTTTCCCGAGTATTCCGGGGGGGTTTTTTCGGGGAGTCCGGGGGGATTTTCTCCGGGATTCCGGGAGGATTTTCCAGGGGTTTCAGCGAGGAATTTCCCGGGGAATTCCCGGTGGATTTTCCAGGGGATTCCGGGTGGATTTTCTCGGGGATTCCGGGGGGATTTTCCCGAGTATTCCGGGGGGAATTTTTCGGGGAGTCCGGAGGGATTTTCCCGGGGTATCCGGGGTGATTTGACGAGGAATTCCGGGGGGATTTTCCCGAGTGTTCCGGGGGGATTTCCTCGGGGATTACGGGATGATTTTCTCGGGCAATTCCGGGGGATGTTCTCGGGTATTCCGGGGCCATTATCTCGGTGATTCCGGGGAGATTTTCTCGGGGATTCCGAGATTATTTTCCCGGGGAATTCATGGGGATTTTCCCGGGGATTCCGGGGGGGATATTCTCGGGGATTCCCGGGGGATTTTCCCGAGTATTTCGGGGGGGTTTTCTCGGGGATTCCGTGGGGATTTCCCCGGGGATTCCGGGGGGATTTTCCCGAGTATTCCGGGAGGATTTTGTCGGGGATTCCGGGCATATTTTCTCGTGGATTCCGGGACGATTTTCCCGAGGAATTCCGGGGGGATTTTCTCGGGGATTCCGGGGGGATTTTCTCGGGGATTCCCGGGGGATTTTCCCGGGGAATTCCGGGGGGATTTTCTCGGGGATTCCGGGGGGATTTTCCCGGGGATTCCGGGGGGATTTTCCGGGGATTCCGGGGGAATTTTCCAGGGGATTCGGGGCCGATTTTCGCGGGGATTCTGGGGGGATTTTCCCTGGGATTGCGGGGGGATTTTCCCTGGTAATTCCAGGGGATTTTCCCGGGGATCTCGGGGTGAGTATCCCGGGGATTCGGGGGGCATTTTCCGGGGATTCCGGGGGGATTTTGTCGGGGATTCCGGGGGGATTTTCCAGGGGATTCCGGGGGGATTTTCCAGGGGATTCCGGGCATATTTTCCCGAGTATTACGGGCGAATTTTCTCGGGGATTCCGGGGAGATTTTCTTGGGGATTCCGGGGGGGCTTTCACGGGGATTTCTGGGGGATTTTCGCCTGGATTCCGGGGGGATTTTCTCGCGGATTCCGGGGGGATTTTCCCGGGGATTCCGGGAGGAATTTCTCGGGGAGTCCGGGGGGATTTTCCAGGGGAACTCCGGGGGATTTTCTCGGGGATTCCGGGGGGATTTTCCATCGGACTCCGGGTTGATTTTCCCGGGGACTCCGGGGGATTTTCTCGGGGATTTCTGGAGGATTTTCCCGGGGATTCTGGGCGGATATTCTCGTGGATTCCGGGAGGATTTTCCCGGGGAATTCCGAGGGATTTTCAGGGGATTCCGGGGGGATTTTCTCGGGGATTCAGGGGGGATTTTCCAGGGGATTCCGGGGGGATTTTCTCGGGGATTCCGGGGAGGTTTTCTCGCGTATTCCCGGGGCATTTTCCTGGAGATTCCAGAGGGATTTTATCGGCTATTCCGGGGGGATTATCCAGGGGATTCCGGGGGGATTATCCAGGGGATTCCGGGGGGTTTTTCCAGGGGATTCCGGGCATATTTTCCCGAGTATTACGGGCGAATTTTCTCGGGGATTCCGGGGAGATTTTCTTGGGGATTCCGGGGGGGCTTTCACGGGGATTTCTGGGGGATTTTCGCCTGGATTCCGGGGGGATTTTCCCGGGGATTCCGGCGGAAATTTCTCGGGCAGTCCGGGGGGATTTTCTAGGGGAATTCCGGGGGATTTTCGCGTGGATTCCTAGGGGATTTTCCAGGGGATTCCGGGGTGATTATCCCGGGGATTTTCCTGGGGGATTTTCCCGGGGATTCCGGGGGGATATTGCAGAGTATTCCGGGGGGATTTTCCGGGGAATCTGGGGGGATTTTCTCGTGGATTCCGGGGGGATTTTCCCGGCGAATTCCGGGGGGATTTTCTCGGGGATTCCTAGGGGATTTTCCAGGGGATTCCGGGGTGATTATCCCGGGGATTTTCCTGGGGGATTTTCCCGGGGATTCCGGGGGATTTTCTCGGGGATTCCGGGTTGATTTTCCCGGGGAATTCCGAGGGATTTTCTCGGGGATTCCGGGGGAATCTTCCAGGGGATTCGGGGCGGATTTTCTCGGGGATTCCGGGGAGATGATCCCGGGGATTTCGGGGAGATTTTCTGGGGGATTCCTGGGGGATTTTCTCGGGGATTCCGGGGGGATTTTCCCGGGGATTCCCGGGGATTTTCTCTCGGATTTTTTTCCCCAATTTTTCAAGCATTTTTTCCCGCAATTTTCGTGGATTTTTCCCAAATTTTCCCCATTTCTCACTGATTTTTTTCCCCATTTCTCAATGATTTTTGCCCCAATTTATCAAAGATTTTTTTCCCCATTTCTCACTGATGTTTTTCCCCATTTTCCCCCCATTTCTCACTGATTTTTATCCCCCATTTTTCAATGATTTTTCCCCATTTCTCTCTGATTTTTTCCCCATTTCACCATGATGTTTTCCCCATTTCTCACTGATTTTTCCGTTGATTTTTCATGGATTTTTCCACCCATTTTTCGTGGATTTTTTCCCCATTTTTCCCCATTTCTCACTGATTTTTTCCCCCATTTCTCACTCCTTTTTCCCCATTTTTCCCCATTTCTCACTGATTTTTTCCGCCATTTTTCATGGATGTTTCCCCCAATTTTCATGGATATTTCCTGATTTTCCCCCCCATTTCTCACTGATATTTGCCCCCATTTCTCTCTGAATTATTCCCCCCATTTTTCATGCATTTTCCCGCCCATTAATCACTGATTTTTTCCCCATTTCTCACCGACTTTTCCCCCCATTTCTCACTGATTTTTATCCCCCACTTCTGACTGATTTTTCCCAATTTTTCGTTGATCTTTTTCCCCATTCCTCACCGATTTTTCCCCCATTTCTCTCTGATTTTTCCATCATTTTTCATGGCTTTTCCCCCCCATTTCTCACTGATTTTACCCCATTTCTCACTGATTTTATTAATGTTTGTATTTCTATTTCTAATTATGTTTATATTTATATTTATATTATTGTTTTGCATGTTTATGTTTATGTTTATGTTTATGTTTATGTTTATGTTTATGTTTATATCTATGCAGGTTAACGTTTGTGCATGTTTATGTCTATGTTTATATTTATGCATATTTATTTTTATGCCGGCGAACGCGGGCAGGCGTTTTATGTAGATGCCTATCCGCCGGGGTCCTAGAGAGGCCGCCATCTTGAGCGTGTCGGGACTCTCAAAATGGCGCCTCGGGCGGCACCCCGGCTGACCTGCCAAAAATGGCGGCAGAAAGGGCGGGAAAAAATCAGGACCCCGGTGTGTAGGCATAAGATGCCTGATTACATCGCCGACGCCGATCCGCTCGCCGACAATTTTCCCGGATGTGTCAGAGCGTGCCGACAACGGCCGCGCGGTCCGCGGTGCCGCGGGCGTGAGGGCGCCGGCGGGCGCGGGCAGGCGTTTTACGTAGACGCCTATCCGCCGGGGTCCTAGAGAGGCCGCCATCTTGAGTGTGTCGGGACTCTCAAAATGGCGGCTCGGGCGGCACCCCGGCTGACCTGCCAAAAATGGCGGCAGAAAGGGCGGGAAAAAATCAGGACCCCGGTGTGTAGGCATAAGATGCCTGATTAAGTCGCCGACGCCGATCCGCTCGCCGCCAATTTTCCCGGATGTTTCAGAGCGTGCCGACAACGGCCGCGCGGTCCGCGGTGCCGCGGGCGTGAGGGCGCCGGCGGGCGCGGGCAGGCGTTTTACGTAGACGCCTATCCGCCGGGGTCCTAGAGAGGCCGCCATCTTGAGCGTGTCCGCACTCTCAAAATGGCGGCTCGGGCGGCACCCCGCCTGACCTGCCAAAAATGGCGGCAGAAAGGGCGGGAAAAAATCAGGACCCCGGTGTGTAGGCATAAGATGCCTGATTACATCGCCGACGCCGATCCGCTCGCCGACAATTTTCCCGGACGTGTCAGAGTGTGCCGACAACGGCCGCGCGGTCCGCGGTGCCGCGGGCGTGAGGGCGCCGGCGGGCGCGGGCAGGCGTTTTACGTAGACGCCTATCCGCCGGGGTCCTAGAGAGGCCGCCATCTTGAGCGCTGCCGCAGGGCTGGGTCCCGGCCCGCGGGCCCTTCCGCCATCCTGAGAGGGGCACGGTGCAGTACCCGCCCGTGTCCACACGGCGGCAGCACTGCCGCCCAACTCAGCCCGGCACTGCCGCCCTGTCAGGGACAGCCAGAGAAGGGAGAGAGTTCCAAGCACCAGAGTCCCCACCCGTCATAAAATCCTCTCAATGAACGCCCCAAAAAAACCCCGACCCAAACTAAAAATGCCCTGCCTCTGACCAAATGAAAAAAAACCCCTTTTATATATAGAAATCATCTATTTTTTAATATTTAATTTCTAGTCATAATCTAGACATATTTCATATATTCAATTTAATTGCTATTCTATTTATCATATATACAATATTATTTTATTATTCATTATATACATAGATTTATATTACTAATGGTATTTCTATTTTATGTATGTCCATCTATATTTGTAGGTTCATAGTTTTTAATATTATTTCTTTAAAAGCTCTGCCTCTAACCAAATAGAAACAAAAAACTCGATTATTTTAAATTATATTTGAATATATTTTTTTATTTAGTTTTCATATTTATATCTGTAGATTTATATGTCTATATTGTGTATTCTATATTTATATACTATTTAACGTATTTTTTACTAGTATATTAATATACTATATGCTATTTACATTCTATTATAACATACTATTTAATATAACATATTAAAATCGATAAATTATTTATATTATATACTACATACATGTATTTTATATTTATGTTTATTTCTATATATTTATACTTACATATATATATGCATATATAGTTATAATAATTTTATGTCAGTATCTATTTTTGCATATTTGTATATTTTTGCCTATATTATTTATATTATTTATTAAAAACCCTCCTCTAACCAAATAAAAAACAATAAAAAATTCCTTTGAAAGTCTAAATATTTATATATTTCTATTTTCATAACAAAATATAATGTAATGTAATATATTTATATATTGGTTTCTTATATTTGCTTATATATTTTTATTCTTTATCTTTTATATTTACAGTATCTATAAAAAAACCCTACCTCTATCCAAACACAAACCAATAAAACATTCCTTTTAGACTATATTTAGCTGTTTTTTAAGGTTCTGTTTTTCATGCATTCTACACCCACCCCTCCCTCTCAATGTTCTGGCACCCACCATGACCCCCCCCCATGCCCGACTCACCTGCTCCTCCAGCGCAGCCCGGCTCCCTCTCCCAGGGACCTTGGGGTGCCCCAAACCACGTCGGAGCCCCCCTCAGCCTTTTTTCCTCACCCCAAAGAAGGCACAGAACGACTCCAACTGCCCTGGACAGCAGCAGGGCACTTGACTGCAACCCCTCCCATGTGTCCATCCCACAGAAAGTGACTCTGCTGACACCAGAAAAGGGAGGGCAACCCCCACAAGGGCTGAAGTTCCTCCCCAGCCCTGCAGACACAGGGGACAAGGGGCAGAAAGGAGGAGGGGCAGCAGAGAAGACAAGGGAAGAAAATCAACATCAAGGTGCACGATGAAATGGAACCCCCCCTAAAAAAAAAAAAAAAAAGAAGAAGAAAAATGAAAACGAAAAATAACCAAAAAACGAAAAGAAACCCCTGGCATGCTGGATGGGCAGCACAAGAGGGAGGGATTAAAAATGAACAGGGACAGTGTCCTGGTTTTGGGCAAATTTGGGGGAAAACCTCCAGAAGGAGCCCCCAGACAGCAAACCCCACGACTCCTCCCCCCCACCCCACCGGGTTCGGGAAGAATTTCCTCGGAGAAGAGTGGGAGAAAAAAACCTCTTTATTTAACAAGCAAGACACTCCCCAGCACAGGGAAAAAAGACAACACCAGCTGACAAAAAACTCTTTCACCGTTCTGAAGGGATGACGAGTTCAATCTCTCTGGCGAGTGGTCGCCCAGTTATCAGTCTCTGGCGCTTGGGAATGGCTGCTGCAGGTGACAGAGTGTAGACTCCCGGTGTTTCTTGGGGTTTCCCAGGTCCCCGTCCGGAACAGGTTCAGATGGTATCCAGGAGAGGGAGGGGACGGGGTGGAAGAGAAAACAGTCCAGGGAAAAAGTTGGACTGCCTAGCTGAACTAACTAATAAGAAAAAAGCAAGGGCAAAGCGAAGGAAAGAAAAAGAGGCAGAAGCGAGCAAGCAGGCAAGCAAGCAGGCAAGCAGGCAAGCAAGCAAACCGAGCTAAAACCTCTCCTAAACATAGACCATGGGGGAGGTGAGCCGGCTGATAACAAGACAAAACAAAGCTTCACTCTCAGAGTCAGTCCTGGAAGCACAGGACATAATACCAAACATAATCAGGACACATGATTGGAGATAGAAACACCATAACATCACCCTAGGACAGACAGTGACCGGGACACAAGGATCCCACGGGAAACAACGGCACAGGGAGCACCACAGAGGCACAGAGAAGGACGGAGAAAAGACAGAGAGTGCCAAACACACAGCAAGGACTGAGGGGTACCATGACAAAGAGGGAACCCAGGAGCCAGAGAGGAAGCGAGCACAGCCCGTGCGGGGCGGGCAAAGACGGGCAAGGAGCAGCACAGGCACGGAGACAGAGAGGCACGGCCAGCAGGACAGAGGCTCACCAGGAGAGGGGCACAGGAAGGGAGGAGCACCGGGCAGCGCTCCTTTAGGACAAGAATATTCACACACACAAGCAATTCCCTCATTTGCACCTCATTCTTATTTCACACACCGCCCCCCCCCCCCCCCAATAAAAAATTCAGCTCATAGCACAGGCAGCTCTGGCTTTTCCCTGCACAGTATTTCTACCAGGGACCTGGGCACAGCACGCGGTCGCGAGTCACCTGAATCAATCCTGATTTAACATTTCAAAGCTTCTCCTTCTGGCACTGCACCTTCTCAGACCCGGGCTGCCATGTTCCACTCCCCTCATGGCCAAATTCAAGAACAACTGTTGCCATTCTGCAGAGAATTCCCAATATGACTCACATGTTATCAGTGGGCAGAAAACTCTTTGGGCTTCAGTTCCACCTCTCACCTGTTCCACGTGGAGGGAGGACAGGCATTTGTCACACATCACAGCAGCAGTGATGGATCAAGGCTTTTTTTTTTTTTTTTTTTTTTTTTTTTTTAATTGAATAAAAGGGTAAGAAAAAACAAACCAGGTCTCATACAAATGTCTTGAAACACCATTAAAGCTTTTTAAACCCAAGGAGACCATCGTGATTCCTGACTTCAGTCTTCTATTCATACTGGTTTTGGCATCATGAAATCAATCAGAGTCTTTAAAGAAATACTAAATCATCATGACTAAACCCCGGGCTCCTGGTCATTTGCACTTACAGCCCCTTGTAGGAAGCTCTCCAGCCTTTTTTTCCCATCCTACGTTGGACAGAGGATGGCTGTGAACCGCACGCCTCCGCACAAACAGTCCTGCCGGTTCCTCAAAAAGTTTAAAATGCATGTGATAAAAATGATAGAAAGTAACACTGCCTCTCAGACTGTTCAAGAAATGGGAAGTTGGACTTTCAATGTCCCACTGAGAGATGCCAAATAAAAGCTTCCCCATGAGCTCGCACAGAGTAGTAACATTTCTTGGACGAAACTAAACTAAGATTTTTTTTTGACCAAACAAGATAGGTCTGTATGAGAACAGCTCAGGAGGCTTTCAGGGCTCGCAGTGATGCTGGCAGAGCACAGAACGTTAAAGATGAAGTCTTAACTCCCTGAATTAATGCCCTGTGGTAGCCAAAACCTTTTGCAAAGACACATAAGACTTGCTTCTCCTTGTTTCCGAGTTCCCAAGCCGTCCTGTAATTCGTCACCTGCACTAGTGCAGACCAATCTGCCGTGGGCAAGGAACAGATCCGGCTCCTGAGCTCCAAGCCACGTGTCCCCGATGGAAACCCAAGTCAGGAATACAAAAACACCTGTGGAAGAAAGACGAGAGAAAAATCAGAAGACACAGATATTCTTCTATTTCCACACAGAAATACCGAGCCAAGCTGTTTACCTCTGGGACTCTGTTTTCAAACAGCTCCCCAACTCTGTTCCTAGATGGAAAACGTGGAGTGGCTTTGCCCATGCAAAGCCAATGAGCCTCCTCACAAGAAGGAACAAACCAGTTTCCTGCTAAATCAGACACCTGGAAATCTCACCTGTCACATGCTGTCATGGACCAGCAAGAGGGATCAGCATCCAGGCCCACGTGGACTTGTTCATTCCTGGCTTCTAATGCAGCAGGGACAACAGCACTGAAGGGAAATGATCACGTCTTCATTTAAAGAGAACCCAATTTCTTCATCAAAGCCATCACTGTCCTCGATCAGGACATCCACCATATCCAGGACATCTAATAAGTGAAGAAAAACATCAAAGCAAGAATCCAGACTAACAGGAAAAACAACAGACGTAGAATGCAACACTCCAGGAATACAAGGCATCTTTTTAATTCTTTTTAATAAAAAAAAAAAATTTAAAAAAAAGTATGAAAGCCACATTTGTCACACAATACAACGTTAAGTGCAACCCCTAAATTACAGCTGAACCTTCACTCTGCCTTTCAATGCTGCTGTCCAGCACGGAGCAGCTGTGGCTGCTCCTGGATGTGCCCTGGATGTGTCCAAAGCCAGGCTGGACACTGGGGCTTGGAGCAGCCCGGGCTACTGAAAGGTGTCCCTGTTCATGGCAGGGCTGGAACTGGATGAGATTTAAGGAGCCTTGCCGGCCAAACCACTCTGGGATTCCATGACTCTGTCAACAGTCCCAGGCAGAAGGGCTAGATTTCCATTTGAGTTCAAAAACGCCGCTGCAAGAGCATGAAGAGAGATTTCAAATACCGTTCAAGTGGCACAACCACGGCAGAAATTACTTTCAGAGGTAAAGCGGCAACTTGGCAATTCCACTTCGACTTCTGATACCAAGAACACGTGGAGAGCTGAATCCTGGAGGGCCCTTACTTAACAGGATTGCCAGAGTTATCCATCCCCAGTTTGCTGATTAGGGCTAGAAAGTGTATCCCCAAGTCATGGAGTTGGGATGTTGACAGGTTACCACATACCATCAATGTGAGAGACGGGGATGCTGACGTTATCAGAGTCCTGTTTAAACAGAGCCACCTGGAGCGTGCTGGCTGCCTGAACCAGGTCTGCTGCCTTGTCAGTGTAGGGACAGGGGTTGGCCACCAGCTTCAGCAGGATCTGTCAGCAAAGGTGGGGAGAAAGGTAAGTGCACCTGCTGGCTGGCAAGTGCAGGGGAACCACACGGTACTGAGAACGACCACGTGCTGAAAGCTGGGCAGCTTTTATGAGGACAACTTCCATAGCACTTCTGCAGGATTCTGTCTACAGTTCCTGCTCTACAGGCCACACTGATGGAAAAACAAAAACCCACCACAACTTGGCACCTAGATTGCGACCACACACCGAGTACCTGGGCAGACCACAGTGGAGGCAAAGCACTGGGCATTCAACATCCTGAAGAGTAAACAGCAAGTGTCACCTTTCCTTGTCAAGGACCACCATCTACTGAGCTCTGATAATGTCGGCACCTAAAGAGGAGATCAAAGCTACCCACACCTACACCACTCTACCCTTACACCGACAATGCTGTAATAACAGCTGATCTTTTTGGATTTCATTTTCCTACAAATCATTTGGCTGCCCTCCCACTGAACACAAGAAGGATGCCACCTCCGTATAAAGAATCCCAAACAAGGCTTTTCTCAGAATTCATTCGCTGGCCTTTGACAGGTTTCTCAACAATAGCAACAAGACCTCCAGTTTCCACTAACACTATTCTTTGCATTTTTTTATCCAGCTGATTTGAACACCGTTACCTTTTCCAAAAACTGAATCACTGCTTCCTTCTGGTCTTCTTTTGTATTATCCAAGTGCTCCAGCCAAATTGAAAGCTCCTTCCACGTGTACTCAAACGCTCCACTGTCACGTAAAACCTGTCCAGGAAACAAAGGAGGAGGTGTGTAAATAAACCTCAAAACACCTAAAATACAAAACCCCGAGGGATGCAGATCTTTTTCTATAGTTACCTTCATGCTTCCTTCTTTTAGGAACGAAAAGAAGAGCAGGTTGATGAGGAGTCGTATCTGCCGCTCTCCTCACCCTCAGTTCAAGAGGCTCACTAGGGGGACTTCAGCTGCATAGTGGACAATAAAAATCCTACTTCTGTAATTTTTGGAAAGCAGGTTATACTGCTTTCAGAGGGCCGTACAGCTTTCTATCATCACAGGCAGTTAAAAAAAAAAGAAAAAAGCACCTTCAAAATAGCCTGTAGGGGAGTTTTAGAAAACTACCGATGAAACAGAGGAAAATCATTGCTAAATTAAACCTGAATCAGGCTACTTGTACTTAAAGCAATCAGGCAGAGGGATGAACAGTCACATAAATGAGCAGTGGGCTGTGACCACAGCAAGGTCCAGAGAGAAGTGCAAGTTGCTGGGGGTGGTGAGGAAGACCAACAAGTCCCACACCCTAGAGACAGGCTTTGACGTGCCTAGAAACTTCCCCCCGCTTTCCTGCTCTCCAAATTCAGGCCCTGACTGCGAGCACCCAAACTCGGTGACCCCGAGCTCCAGCTCTACAAGCAAGAAAGGAGGAGGGAGAAGAGGAAGGAATCCGAGTGACACCAGGGTTCAGCTCCCTCCCCCTAAGGCCCAGCAAGAGAGGAAACCTTGCCCAGCTTCCCGACCCTGGCACCTACGTTGGACGACTGCAATTACACAGGATGAATCTGTGCCTTTGCTCCTCTCCACACATCAAATACAAGGAAGCCATCACAACTCATTTGTTCTACAGTTACTCCGTGTACAACACCAGCAGATCTAAAAACAACTGCTGCTCACATCAATCTGACAGGGGAATTCTTTTAAAGCAAGAAAACATGAAGGAAAAAGGATTCATTATAATATAAGCGACTATTTTTGGCAGGGTCTGGAAACAGAAATGCACCTGCAGCTCTCACAAAACCAGGCAGGAACAGAATGTGAAATCCAAAAACGAGCCTTCAGTTACATGGCACTGTGCAGAAAAGTAAGTCCTTACCATCTATTCTTAGCAGCCTTTCTGCTGACGGAACTGCCCCAACTTCCCTGTTCCTGCTTTCCCTTCAGAGAAAATGCAAAGGACTGAAGTGGAAAGTGGACACAGGAACAAGTCAAGCAGTCCATGTTCCCACCTGGCAAAAGAATCCAAAACCATCAGAAAAACGGCACATTTTGAGCAGCTTTCGGTTGAGACATTCATTGCTGGGAGACCAAGTGAACCTGCCTTTAATCCCTTGCAAGGATCAAGGGCCACTAAACCCTAATTCAGTCACTGTAACTGGATTTTTTTCTTGGCAGGACAGTCTGCTTGCATTTATTCCTTATTCCTAAGGGTAAATCTCTACCCCTACTTAGGTAACTAAAGGATGTCCTCTTTGAATAAGGTGCTAAAAACAGCAGCCTCTGGTGTCTGGTGGACTTCGAGCTGACCAGCTTTTTCTCAAAAGTCAAATAACTAATTTAAATATGCAGAGGGGGATGCTAATTTTCAAGACAAAAAGTACTCCTTGCATCAAAGCTGGGATCAGACAATAACAGAGAGGACTACTCTGCAGGGCCAGAGGAAACCGGAGAAGACTTATGAAAGGCTAGAGTGCTGAAGTACAGATTAAAGAAACGCTGATAAAAAGTAAAAATCCAAAGCAATATCTTCTTGATCAATGTCAAGACCTTTGCAGGCACCAACTGCACTGATTTATTACAGTATCAGAATTCATTCAGCCTCGGGGGGGTGCGTAAACACGACAGACATTTTCTTTGCTCTTTCATCAACTGCTGCAGTGAAGTCCGTTCACAGCATTGATTTCTGTCAAATATTTCGTTACTAGCCGGTTATCTGACAGCAAATTTCAACAAGAGTCACAGGAAAGGAGACTGGTGACCACACAATCCTGCAGCAAAGGTAACTGCTTCAAGAAAAAATCGTACAATCCTGAAATTTCAGGCCAGTGGGATAGAGTGAATATCCTGATATTTCAATTCCAAAGCTTACCTTAACGGTCTCGGGCTCCGGGGCTTGGAGGGGGGGTCGGTTCGGAAGGGCCGCCTCCGGAGGAGGGGATCCCGGGGGGAGTCAGGGGCCCGGGGAGGGGGGCGAGGCGGAGGGAGAGGAAAAAGAGGAAGATGAGGAGGAGGAAGAAGGGGGAGAGGGCTTGAGAGGAGGGGAAGCCCAAATCCGTGCTGTGTGCGGAGCTCCGACAGCACGCTGCAGCCCGCAGCTCACTGTGAGCACGGGGCAGAGGAGGCGATTTCTGGGCATTCAATCACCCTGAGGCGGGCCCGGCACCGCCCCTGCAGCACCGTCCCCAGCACAGCTCGGTACCGCTCCGGGATCACCCGGCCCCGCCCCCGGTGCCGCCCGGGACCACTGGGGACCGCCCCTAAAGCACCGCCCCGGCCCCGCCCGGTCCCGTCCCCGGGACCTCCGTGCCCCGCCTCGCCAAGCCCCGGCTCCGCCCCGAGCCTGCCCGGGCTGCGCCGGGACCATCGCTGGCGGCCCCGCCCCTCTTCCCCGGGCCGAAGCGGGCTGAAGGAGATGTCCGCACGATTGGAAACGCCGCCGAAAATCGCACCCGTGGGATCGGTGTCGGCGTCGTGCGCAGGCATCCCACTAGAGCGAGCGGGCTCCTTGCTGTGCCACCCTCCTTTTGCAGCCAGAGTTAGAAGGTCGGGGAGCGACACCCGAGCCGCCATCTTGGGAGAGGCAGGCGCGCAGTACCGCGCTCTGCCCACAGGGTGGCGCTTGGGAGACAGGCAAGGGATGGAATCAAGGAGTGTCCCAATCCTTGAGGAAATCCCCCTGAATGAACGCCCCAAAAAACCCCGACCAGAACTGAGAAACCTCCTGCCTCTGTATGAGTGCAAAGGGTGTGCAAGGAGTGTGCAAATAGTGTGCATTAGCAATCGATCGGCAGGCATTGGCAATCGATCGCCGATCTAATCGATCGGCAGGCGCGATCAATCGATCGCCGATCTAATCGATCGGCAGGCATTAGCAATCGATCGCCGATCTAATCGATCGGCAGGCATTACCAATCGACCGCCGATCTAATCGATCGGCAGGCATTAGCAATCGAACGCCGATCGAATCGATCGGCAGGCGCGATCAATCGATCGCCGATCTAATCGATCGGCAGGCATTAGCAATCGATCGCCGATATAACCGATCGGCAGGCGCGATCAATCGATCGCCGATCTAATCGATCGGCAGGCATTAGCAATCGATCGCCGATCGAATCGATCGGCAGGCGCGATCAATCGATCGCCGATCTAATCGATCGGCAGGCATTAGCAATCGAACGCCGATATATTCGATCGGCAGGCATTAGCAATCGATCGCCGATATAATCGATCGACAGGCATTACCAATCGACCGCCGATCTAATCGATCGGCAGGCATTAGCAATCGAACGCCGATCGAATCGATCGGCAGGCGCGATCAATCGATCGCCGATCTAATCGATCGGCAGGCATTAGCAATCGAACGCCGATCGAATCGATCGGCAGGCATTAGCAATCGAACGCCGATCGAATCGATCGGCAGGCGCGATCAATCGATCGCCGATCTAATCGATCGGCAGGCATTAGCAATCGATCGCCGATCGAATCGATCGGCAGGCGCGATCAATCGATCGCCGATCTAATCGATCGGCAGGCATTAGCAATCGAACGCCGATATAATCGATCGGCAGGCGCGATCAATCGATCGCCGATCTAATCGATCGGCAGGCATTAGCAATCGATCGCCGATCGAATCGATCGGCAGGCGCGATCAATCGATCGCCGATCTAATCGATCGGCAGGCATTAGCAATCGAACGCCGATCGAATCGATCGGCAGGCGCGATCAATCGATCGCCGATCTAATCGATCGGCAGGCATTAGCAATCGAACGCCGATCGAATCGATCGGCAGGCATTAGCAATCGAACGCCGATCGAATCGATCGGCAGGCGCGATCAATCGATCGCCGATCTAATCGATCGGCAGGCATTAGCAATCGATCGCCGATCGAATCGATCGGCAGGCGCGATCAATCGATCGCCGATCTAATCGATCGGCAGGCATTAGCAATCGAACGCCGATATAATCGATCGGCAGGCGCGATCAATCGATCGCCGATCTAATCGATCGGCAGGCATTAGCAATCGATCGCCGATCGAATCGATCGGCAGGCGCGATCAATCGATCGCCGATCTAATCGATCGGCAGGCATTAGCAATCGAACGCCGATATAATCGATCGGCAGGCGCGATCAATCGATCGCCGATCTAATCGATCGGCAGGCATTAGCAATCGATCGCCGATCGAATCGATCGGCAGGCGCGATCAATCGATCGCCGATCTAATCGATCGGCAGGCATTAGCAATCGATCGCCGATCGAATCGATCGGCAGGCATTAGCAATCGAACGCCGATCTAATCGATCGGCAGGCATTAGCAATCGATCGCCGATCTAATCCATAGGCACGCATTAGCTATCGATCGCCGATCTGATTTTTCCCCCCATTTTTCATGGATTTTTCCCCCCATTTCTTACTGATTTTTCCCCATTTTTTCATGCATTTTTTCCCGCAATTTTCGTGGATTTTTTCCCATTTTTTCCCCATTTCTCACTGATTTTTTTCCCCCATTTCTCAATGATTTGTTTCCCCAATTTATCAAAGATTTTTTTTCCCCATTTCACCATGATGTTTCCCCCATTTCTCACTGATTTTTTCCCCCATTTCTCACTGATTTTTTCCCCCCATTTTTCCATGGATATTTCCCGATTTTCCCCCCCCCATTGCTCACTGATTTTTGCCCCCATTTCTCTCTGAATTTTCCCCCCATTTTCCATGCATTTTTCCCCCCATTAATCACTGATTTTTTTCCCCATTTATCACTGATATTTGCCCCCATTTCTCTCTGAATTTTTCCTTCCATTTTTCATGCATTTTTCCGCCCATTAATCACTGATTTTCTCCCCATATATCACTGATTTTTTTCCCCATTTCTCAATTATTTTTTCCCCCACTTTTCCCCGTTTCTCACTGATTTATTCCCCCATTTTTCATGGATTTTTTTTCCCCCATTTCTCACTGATTTTTTTCCCCATTTTTCAAAGATTCCCCCCCGTTTTTCACTGATTTTTCTCCATTTCTCACTGATTTTCCCACCATTTTTCATGTGGTTTTTTTCCATTTCTCACTGATGTTTTACCCCATTCTTATTCCCATTCTCATAGCTCTATTTTATATTTATACATATTCTTATATTTGCATTATTTCTGTTATACACTAGATTTTTCATAGATATTTGCTACTTATATTTCATTATATTTTACATGTATACCAATCTATTTCTATTCTTTATATTTTATTTTTATATTAGCTATAAAAACCGTGCCTCTACCCAAATAAAAAGCATTTAAACATTCCTTTTAGACTATATTTAGGTATTTTTTATGGTTCTGTTTTTCATGCATTCTACACCCACCCCTCCCTGTCAATGTTCTGGCACCCAGCATGACCCCCCCCCCCCCCCCATGCCCGACTCACCTGCTCCTCCAGCGCAGCCCGGCTCCCTTTCCCAGGGACCTTGGGGTGCCCCAAACCACGTCGGAGCCCCCAGTCTCCACACCCTCCCCCTCCGTAGGGAACGGGAATGGGATGGGGAGCACACAGGACAAGAAAGGAACACAAAAGACACACTGGACAGAGAGAAGAAAAGGGCTGGAAGCTGGATATGAGGATGAAAGTGGAGCAGCAACAAACCTCAGGACTCTTGACTAGAGAGTGTGGCTGCTGAACGTCTCAAAAAAAACCCCCAGCTCCAACACAACATGCTGTGCTCACGGCTCGGCCTGGGACTCATCAGTGAACATCTCTCTCTTGCCAGGGCCATAAAGCCCCCGAGAAAACACGAGGTGAGGTTGATGTGCTCCGGCTTTGCTCTTGCTCAGCCCTAACCCCCAGCCCCTGCTGCCAGTGAGCACCCTGATCTCTGAACCTCTTCTCAGCTTGTTTGTACGCTTCCAAATTCCTTCCTCTTTCTTCAAGCTTCATCTGTTTCCTGGCATTGGGAGAATGACAAGTGTTTAGCACAGCGCAATGAATACAACAGTCTCATTTTCAGAAGACACAACTGAACGAGAACCGACAGCAGCACTGCTTCGAGACAATCTGGGCACACGTTTCCCTTCCAGCAATCTGAGTGTTCTTTTGTGTCACGCCTGAAATTCTGAAAATGGTTTTTTGAGAAAAATTATCCATAACTAGAAAACAATCCAACCAAATAAATAGAACCCCTAGGATATAATAACAGCCCATATACTACAACACTCCAATTCTAATATTAATAAGAAAACAGAAATTAGCTACACAGCATTACCTCAAACAAACACTACATACTGGCAAGAATCAAAGCCACCACAAAATAATTCAAAAACTACCCTATGCCTTATGCTACAGCCTAGAATGCCATCGGCAAACCTTATCAAGGTATCCTTTAAAAACAACGCCCCACCAAAAACAAAAACAACACAAAACGCCATTCAAGAACTCCCTTATCAACACCTGAATGAAAAAACATGGCATTAGATAAATAGACCATAGCCCTTATCATACACCATCTACAAACAAAATAAAGCTATACCATACATCCTCGAAAACCACCTTCAAAGCACGACATTAGAAAAAAAAACTTTCCAGAATTAAAAGCTGTATCTAACAAAAGCCGTCTGATAAAATTAACAACCAAGCCCCCACCATCAGAGCTGCCCCTACTAAACTCCCCATCGTACATATGAAAAATCAGTTTTAAAAACCTACTTCAATTCATTCTGCCTCAAATACAAAGCCATCCAGAAAGTTACCTTCACTCAAAAACAAAAGCGCACGTAGTAAATAACATTAAAAAATAAATCAGCACACTACACACCACAAGCATAAAATATTGAATTAAAACCAAAAATACCCCTATTCATTAAAGAGCCCAGCCGCAAGCTATATTTAACTATAACTTCGTGCAAACGTACACATATCATTAAAATAGATTTCTTTCAGAATACAACTGATGATCTAAAATAGTAAAATGTCCGAGAACGATATTATAATAGGATATCCTCGATCATCCTCCCGCAAATTCTCTCCACTGTATTGTCCGACACACACCGGAAAAAAAATCCAGTTTTTACTTTTTTCAGCTAACTTCTCATTTATTAGCTGAGAGGAATGTTGAATTTGTCTTTACAAATGAGCTGTGGAGCAGCCTGTAGATAAGGCTAGCACTGAGAGATAAAAGAAACAATGGGATGGATTCCACTGATTGATGAATGGAAAGAGATAGTTGCCTTTACAAACAAACTGCGGGGCTGCTGATAAATGAAATTGGATATCGAAAGATGAAAGAAGCAACGGGGGGAAACTATGAATTCTAGAAGAATTAAAAATTAAAAGGGAGGGTTCTACATTAGAGGGGAATTTCAGGTATCAGGCGTTCCGGGAAGTCTGTGCCTCTCAAGTACCTCAGCCAATGGGAAAAGAGAGAGGGAAATGCGGCCGGGAAAATAGGATAAAAAGGAGGCTGCGTCCTCCAAAAATTTGAGAGATCCCAGGGGAATGTCCCATGGCCTCTCCCTTTATTCGAATAAAGCAAAAAGGACTCCTCTGTTTCCTTTTTGGACATAAACCGCTGGTGTTTGTGGATTAATTTTCCTGACATTTAGCAACATATTGTTAAAAAAAAAAAAAAAAAAAAAAAAAAAAAGTGATCCAGAAGAGGGCAACATTGACAGCCATTCCAAGACAGGATGAACAAATGCTTTCACATTGACAGAGGATGCTGCGATGTTCTGAGAACAGAAGATAGAATAAAATAAAGGAAGGTGATGTTACAAGACAGAAAAGGGTAAAATAAAAGGAGTACCTGAGACTGGGGGGTGGGGGGGAAGAAAATGGGGAAATATTAATTGCTACACACTAGGTACAAATGCTTTTTACAAGTAATTTATGAGAAGCAAGCTAAAAGCGTCTTACTGCTGCTAGTGATATCATGCTCCAAGCTCTGCTAATAATTCCTATTTCTAGCAATAGTTAAATTGAACTCACTACATTCCAACTATTTTTCTGCTTGTTTAGATGGCAGATCCGTTTGGAACACACCTTAGTATAGCAAATTCTATGCCCAGGTAGGGACCTCTCAGTTCTTCCATAAAACATTTTCTTCTGCATTATGGCAAGCCTTTGTTTTAGCTTGACAGCTTTCTTGAAACTTCAATTTACGCATGTATCCAAAGACATTTGCAATTCCAGAAATTGGTAGGCACATCATATGGAAAGTAAATAACATTCTCGAGAGGGAGTTGCTTTGTTACTGAGGGGATGAAAAGCAAGGCTAGAGCTAGTAGAACTACCCAAGAAATTGGACTTAACGCAGCTTTTACAAGGCTCAAAGTAGCCATACCGAGATGTTTGAGCTAAAAGCCCCAGTTACCAGACTTACAGGCCTAATAGTTATCACCACACCACATTCCCTGGTTGCAGTATTTTTAACAGCAGTGCAGAACGCTACTGAAAATTATTTTTAGGTTGAATTGTTCTCTCCCCTCACTGCCTGTGTAGCTGTTAGAGGCTTCCAGGAGGCTGGGGAAGCAGACTGCTGGTTTCACTTCCAGACAGGTCACTTCCATGGTCTGCTGGAGGGCACTTTGAAGCCCGTGTCCTTTTCTTGCTCTATTGTATCTGACAACTTTCCTCCCCCACGTCTGTTTTTTAGCGGGCAGCATTTTTGGAGGGCCAGTCAAAGACCTCAGGCTCCGAGAGAATTCGTCTGCTTTGCTCTGTTTACGTGTGCAACAGATGGGAGCAGCAACTAAGTCAAGTAGTAACTTCTGAGCTGCCCAGTTATCAGTAAAACAAAATATTCTTTTGTGACTCTCGCCAGACGAACATATCATCCTATCCGAGTCACACACTGCCCCTCTGGCATTTTCCAGTCAGACAAAGAATTCCTGGCCCCTTGCATGAACCTCAGCTCTCCACCTTGTTCCAGAAAGAGTTCTAGATCCAAGGCCCAGTGAGCCAGCTACCCTTTGCTGCCCTGAGCAGTATGGAAACAGCCAAGCCCCAGCCCTGCAGCCCTGCCTAACTCGCCTTTGCCTCCCAAACCTGAACCTTTTCCTTGGCTGTGGCATCCTCACTCATGCAATCCTGAAGACAAAAATCTGATTTGGCAGGTGAGGCCGTTTCTAACGCAAAAGCTTCACCAAGGTTTCTCTTCCAACTTCAGCCTTAAACAGTCCTGTCCTCCTCAGACAGCCCCCACCTCCAGCCTTTAGCTGTAAATACTTACTGTTTTATAGCTAATGCTTGCCACCCCTCAAAATTAAGTCTTTTGATATGCATTTACATCCCTCCCTAACCATGTCCTCATCACCCTTCCCAAACTCAGCCTCATCTCCAGGCCTAGAACCTCTCCCTAGGTGAGGGACTGTCCTCGGGTAGGAGTGCTGACAGACCTGTGCACGAGCCCAGCTGCATAGCCCGTGCTAATCCCAGCCCAGCTCTAGCCTTTAAACCCACTGGGGCTTTGGTACTGGAGGCCCAGTTACAGTAACCCCTGTGGCCGTTCCGCTTCCAGGCCATCTGGGAGTTGTGATCCCCCACCCTACACCACTTTGGTGAGAAATGCATTCCTTTCTTACAATAAAGTTTTCATTTTATGTCTAAATTCAAGCATTCCGAGAAAACGTGTAGCAATTCTATCAAGACAGACATGACAGGCACCAACATTAGTCTTTCATTACACACTTTTCATGCCTTCTCTCCACAGATTTCTTTGAGGCAACTCTGACTCCTTTTCTCACAGGCAGCTCCACACAGCACCGACTCCTCCTCTCCTCTGTACGACTGGCTAAACCCCAGCCTGTCCCTTCCCCAGCCACCTGAGCCTGTCTGTCCCACACACAGCATCCTCTCACCTTGTCCATCCCTTGCACGGCCACGTGTCCCTTCCTCCTCGCAGCACAGCCAGCAGGCTCCAGCCCACACTGCAGCAGGCTCTGCACCTCCAGCTGGAGCTGTGCTTAGTGAAACTGGCAGCCAGCTGACCCACGCTTTTATAACAACCAGCCTCACTGGGCAGGCAAGGCTGTTTCCACTCCTTGCTAATCAGTACAGCTGTAACTCGTTGGCAACTAGTGCCTTCTGCACTATCCTTACAAACTATTCTCCTACAGAAATGGACCGGAATTCCGGGGGGATTTTCTCGGGAATTCCGGGGGGATTTTGTCGGGGATTCCGGGGGGATTTTCTGGGGGATTCCGGGGGGATTTTATCGGGGATTCCTGGGGGATATTCCCGGGGATTCCGGGGGGATTTTCTCGGGGATTCTGGGCATATTTTCTCGCGGATTCCGGGGGGATTTTCTCAGGGATTCCGGGGAGATTTTATCGGGGATTCCGGGGGGATTTTTCCCGGGAAATCCGGGGGGATTTTCCCGGCGATTCCAGGGGGATTTTCCAGGGGATTCCGGGCATATTTTCTCGGGGATTCCTGGGGGATTTTCCAAGGGATTCCATGGGGATTATCCAGGGGATTCCAGGGGGATTTTATCGGGGATACCTGGGGGATTTTCCAGGGGATTCCTGGGGGATTTTCCCGGGGATTCCGGGGGGATTTTCACGGGGATTCCGGGGGGATTTTCCCGGGGATTCCGGGGGGATTTTCACGGGGATTCCGGGGGGATTTTCACTGGGATTCCGGGGCGATTTTCTCAGGGAATTCCGGGGGATTTTCTCGGGAATTCCGGGAGGATTTTCAGGAGTATTCCGGGGGGATTTTCCCGAGTATTCCGGGGGGGTTTTTTCGGGGAGTCCGGGGGGATTTTCTCCGGGATTCCGGGAGGATTTTCCAGGGGTTTCAGCGAGGAATTTCCCGGGGAATTCCCGGTGGATTTTCCAGGGGATTCCGGGTGGATTTTCTCGGGGATTCCGGGGGGATTTTCCCGAGTATTCCGGGGGGAATTTTTCGGGGAGTCCGGAGGGATTTTCCCGGGGTATCCGGGGTGATTTGACGAGGAATTCCGGGGGGATTTTCCCGAGTGTTCCGGGGGGATTTCCTCGGGGATTACGGGATGATTTTCTCGGGCAATTCCGGGGGATGTTCTCGGGTATTCCGGGGCCATTATCTCGGTGATTCCGGGGAGATTTTCTCGGGGATTCCGAGATTATTTTCCCGGGGAATTCATGGGGATTTTCCCGGGGATTCCGGGGGGGATATTCTCGGGGATTCCCGGGGGATTTTCCCGAGTATTTCGGGGGGGTTTTCTCGGGGATTCCGTGGGGATTTCCCCGGGGATTCCGGGGGGATTTTCCCGAGTATTCCGGGAGGATTTTGTCGGGGATTCCGGGCATATTTTCTCGTGGATTCCGGGACGATTTTCCCGAGGAATTCCGGGGGGATTTTCTCGGGGATTCCGGGGGGATTTTCTCGGGGATTCCCGGGGGATTTTCCCGGGGAATTCCGGGGGGATTTTCTCGGGGATTCCGGGGGGATTTTCCCGGGGATTCCGGGGGGATTTTCCGGGGATTCCGGGGGAATTTTCCAGGGGATTCGGGGCCGATTTTCGCGGGGATTCTGGGGGGATTTTCCCTGGGATTGCGGGGGGATTTTCCCTGGTAATTCCAGGGGATTTTCCCGGGGATCTCGGGGTGAGTATCCCGGGGATTCGGGGGGCATTTTCCGGGGATTCCGGGGGGATTTTGTCGGGGATTCCGGGGGGATTTTCCAGGGGATTCCGGGGGGATTTTCCAGGGGATTCCGGGCATATTTTCCCGAGTATTACGGGCGAATTTTCTCGGGGATTCCGGGGAGATTTTCTTGGGGATTCCGGGGGGGCTTTCACGGGGATTTCTGGGGGATTTTCGCCTGGATTCCGGGGGGATTTTCTCGCGGATTCCGGGGGGATTTTCCCGGGGATTCCGGGAGGAATTTCTCGGGGAGTCCGGGGGGATTTTCCAGGGGAACTCCGGGGGATTTTCTCGGGGATTCCGGGGGGATTTTCCATCGGACTCCGGGTTGATTTTCCCGGGGACTCCGGGGGATTTTCTCGGGGATTTCTGGAGGATTTTCCCGGGGATTCTGGGCGGATATTCTCGTGGATTCCGGGAGGATTTTCCCGGGGAATTCCGAGGGATTTTCAGGGGATTCCGGGGGGATTTTCTCGGGGATTCAGGGGGGATTTTCCAGGGGATTCCGGGGGGATTTTCTCGGGGATTCCGGGGAGGTTTTCTCGCGTATTCCCGGGGCATTTTCCTGGAGATTCCAGAGGGATTTTATCGGCTATTCCGGGGGGATTATCCAGGGGATTCCGGGGGGATTATCCAGGGGATTCCGGGGGGTTTTTCCAGGGGATTCCGGGCATATTTTCCCGAGTATTACGGGCGAATTTTCTCGGGGATTCCGGGGAGATTTTCTTGGGGATTCCGGGGGGGCTTTCACGGGGATTTCTGGGGGATTTTCGCCTGGATTCCGGGGGGATTTTCCCGGGGATTCCGGCGGAAATTTCTCGGGCAGTCCGGGGGGATTTTCTAGGGGAATTCCGGGGGATTTTCGCGTGGATTCCTAGGGGATTTTCCAGGGGATTCCGGGGTGATTATCCCGGGGATTTTCCTGGGGGATTTTCCCGGGGATTCCGGGGGGATATTGCAGAGTATTCCGGGGGGATTTTCCGGGGAATCTGGGGGGATTTTCTCGTGGATTCCGGGGGGATTTTCCCGGCGAATTCCGGGGGGATTTTCTCGGGGATTCCTAGGGGATTTTCCAGGGGATTCCGGGGTGATTATCCCGGGGATTTTCCTGGGGGATTTTCCCGGGGATTCCGGGGGATTTTCTCGGGGATTCCGGGTTGATTTTCCCGGGGAATTCCGAGGGATTTTCTCGGGGATTCCGGGGGAATCTTCCAGGGGATTCGGGGCGGATTTTCTCGGGGATTCCGGGGAGATGATCCCGGGGATTTCGGGGAGATTTTCTGGGGGATTCCTGGGGGATTTTCTCGG
The DNA here is from genome assembly GCF_052056855.1 of Sturnus vulgaris. Lineage (NCBI taxonomy): Eukaryota > Metazoa > Chordata > Aves > Passeriformes > Sturnidae > Sturnus > Sturnus vulgaris. The sequence goes on from NC_142246.1 coordinate 41,143, forward strand.
GGATTCCGGGGGGATTTTCCCGGGGATTCCCGGGGATTTTCTCTCGGATTTTTTTCCCCAATTTTTCAAGCATTTTTTCCCGCAATTTTCGTGGATTTTTCCCAAATTTTCCCCATTTCTCACTGATTTTTTTCCCCATTTCTCAATGATTTTTGCCCCAATTTATCAAAGATTTTTTTCCCCATTTCTCACTGATGTTTTTCCCCATTTTCCCCCCATTTCTCACTGATTTTTATCCCCCATTTTTCAATGATTTTTCCCCATTTCTCTCTGATTTTTTCCCCATTTCACCATGATGTTTTCCCCATTTCTCACTGATTTTTCCGTTGATTTTTCATGGATTTTTCCACCCATTTTTCGTGGATTTTTTCCCCATTTTTCCCCATTTCTCACTGATTTTTTCCCCCATTTCTCACTCCTTTTTCCCCATTTTTCCCCATTTCTCACTGATTTTTTCCGCCATTTTTCATGGATGTTTCCCCCAATTTTCATGGATATTTCCTGATTTTCCCCCCCATTTCTCACTGATATTTGCCCCCATTTCTCTCTGAATTATTCCCCCCATTTTTCATGCATTTTCCCGCCCATTAATCACTGATTTTTTCCCCATTTCTCACCGACTTTTCCCCCCATTTCTCACTGATTTTTATCCCCCACTTCTGACTGATTTTTCCCAATTTTTCGTTGATCTTTTTCCCCATTCCTCACCGATTTTTCCCCCATTTCTCTCTGATTTTTCCATCATTTTTCATGGCTTTTCCCCCCCATTTCTCACTGATTTTACCCCATTTCTCACTGATTTTATTAATGTTTGTATTTCTATTTCTAATTATGTTTATATTTATATTTATATTATTGTTTTGCATGTTTATGTTTATGTTTATGTTTATGTTTATGTTTATGTTTATGTTTATGTTTATGTTTATATCTATGCAGGTTAACGTTTGTGCATGTTTATGTCTATGTTTATATTTATGCATATTTATTTTTATGCCGGCGAACGCGGGCAGGCGTTTTATGTAGATGCCTATCCGCCGGGGTCCTAGAGAGGCCGCCATCTTGAGCGTGTCGGGACTCTCAAAATGGCGCCTCGGGCGGCACCCCGGCTGACCTGCCAAAAATGGCGGCAGAAAGGGCGGGAAAAAATCAGGACCCCGGTGTGTAGGCATAAGATGCCTGATTACATCGCCGACGCCGATCCGCTCGCCGACAATTTTCCCGGATGTGTCAGAGCGTGCCGACAACGGCCGCGCGGTCCGCGGTGCCGCGGGCGTGAGGGCGCCGGCGGGCGCGGGCAGGCGTTTTACGTAGACGCCTATCCGCCGGGGTCCTAGAGAGGCCGCCATCTTGAGCGTGTCCGCACTCTCAAAATGGCGGCTCGGGCGGCACCCCGCCTGACCTGCCAAAAATGGCGGCAGAAAGGGCGGGAAAAAATCAGGACCCCGGTGTGTAGGCATAAGATGCCTGATTACATCGCCGACGCCGATCCGCTCGCCGACAATTTTCCCGGACGTGTCAGAGCGTGCCGACAACGGCCGCGCGGTCCGCGGTGCCGCGGGCGTGAGGGCGCCGGCAGGCGCGGGCAGGCGTTTTACGTAGACGCCTATCCGCCGGGGTCCTAGAGAGGCCGCCATCTTGAGCGCTGCCGCAGGGCTGGGTCCCGGCCCGCGGGCCCTTCCGCCATCCTGAGAGGGGCACGGTGCAGTACCCGCCCGTGTCCACACGGCGGCAGCACTGCCGCCCAACTCAGCCCGGCACTGCCGCCCTGTCAGGGACAGCCAGAGAAGGGAGAGAGTTCCAAGCACCAGAGTCCCCACCCGTCATAAAATCCTCTCAATGAACGCCCCAAAAAAACCCCGACCCAAACTAAAAATGCCCTGCCTCTGACCAAATGAAAAAAAAACCCTTTTATATATAGAAATCATCTATTTTTTAATATTTAATTTATAGTCATAATCTAGACATATTTCATATATTCAATTTAATTGCTATTCTATTTATCATATATACAATATTATTTTATTATTCATTATATACATAGATTTATATTACTAATGGTATTTCTATTTTATGTAGATCCATCTATATTTGTAGGTTCATAGTTTTTAATATTATTTCTTTAAAAGCTCTGCCTCTAACCAAATAGAAACAAAAAACTCGATTATTTTAAATTATATTTGAATATATTTTTTTATTTAGTTTTCATATTTATATCTGTAGATTTATATGTCTATATTGTGTATTCTATATTTATATACTATTTAACGTATTTTTTACTAGTATATTAATATACTATATGCTATTTACATTCTATTATAACATACTATTTAATATAACATATTAAAATCGATAAATTATTTATATTACATACTACATACATGTATTTTATATTTATGTTTATTTCTATATATTTATACTTACATATATATATGCATATATAGTTATAATAATTTTATGTCAGTATCTATTTTTGCATATTTGTATATTTTTGCCTATATTATTTATATTATTTATTAAAAACCCTCCTATAACCAAATAAAAAACAATAAAAAATTCCTTTTAAAGTCTAAATATTTATATATTTCTATTTTCATAACAAAATATAATGTAATGTAATATATTTATATATTGGTTTCTTATATTTGCTTCTATATTTTTATTCTTTATCTTTTCTATTTACAGTATCTATAAAAAAACCCTACCTCTATCCAAACACAAACCAATAAAACATTCCTTTTAGACTATATTTAGCTGTTTTTTAAGGTTCTGTTTTTCATGCATTCTACACCCACCCCTCCCTCTCAATGTTCTGGCACCCACCATGACCCCCCCCCATGCCCGACTCACCTGCTCCTCCAGCGCAGCCCGGCTCCCTCTCCCAGGGACCTTGGGGTGCCCCAAACCACGTCGGAGCCCCCCTCAGCCTTTTTTCCTCACCCCAAAGAAGGCACAGAACGACTCCTTTAATGAAGTTGTTTTAACAATTGTAAGGCTAGAGCTTTTGGTATCCATTGCTTGCCATCCCTTGTAAACCAATTATTTTCTTCTTTCTTCTGCAGCTTAATAAACCTCTTTTTTTCCCCATAGTTTTCCAAATGCATGTATTACCGCATATGCATATTTAGAATCAGTAAATATATTTAATGTCTTGTCCTGCTATAATTCACAGGCTCTCACAAGCGTGTGCAGCTCTGCTGTCTGAGCTGACCAGGTGGCTGGTAACCTCCCCCCTTCCTTTAATTGCTTTCCATTAACGATAGAGTATCCTGTAAATCATGAAGAATGGGGGGGAAAATCAGTGAGAAATGGGGAAAAAAATCCATGAAAAATGGGGGAACAAATCAGTGAGCAACGGGGAAAAGTGGGGAAAAATTAATTGAGAAATGGGGAAAAAATCAGTGAGAAATGGGGAAAAAAAATCCCTGAAGAATGGGGGAAAAAATCAGTGAGAAATGGGGAAAAGTGGGAAAAAAATCCGTGAGAAATGGGGGAAAAATCAGTGAGAAATGGGTGGGGAAATTCCATGAAAAATGGCGAAAGAAATCAGTGAGAAATGGGGAAAAATGGGTAAAAAATCAGTGCAAAATGGGGGGGGGGGGAAATCAATGAGAAATCGGGGAAAAACATAAGTAAGAAACGGGGAGGGGGAAATCCATGAAAAATGGGGAAAAATCAGTGGGAAATGGGGATAAATCTGGAAAAAATCCATGAAAAATGGGGGAAAATATCAGTGAGAAATGGGGAAAAAGTCAGTGAGAAATGGGGAAAAATCAGTGAAAAACGGGGGGAAAACTCCATGAAGAATGGGAGAAAAAATCAGTGAGAAATGGGGAAAAAAATCCCTGGAAAATGGGGGAAAATATCAGTGAGAAATGGGAAAAAATGGGGAAAAAAATCATTGATAAATCGGGGGAAAAATCAGTGTGAAAGGGGGGGGAAAATCGGGATCGGGGACGTGGACCGGGACTGGGATCGGGGACCGGGACGGGGAAATGGGACAGGGACCGGGATCGGGGACTTGAACCGGGGAAAGGGACCGGGACCGGGATCCCGGACCGGGACCGGGGGACAGGGACCGGAACCGGGATCGGGGACGGGGACTGGAGACAGGGACCAGGACCGGGATTGGGGACTGGGACCAGGACCGTGATCGGGTTCCGGGACAGGGAACTGGGACTGGGACCAGGATTGGGGACCGGAACCGGGGACTGGGACCGGGACCAGGACTGGGGACGGGGACTGGGGACAGTGACCGGGACTGCAATCGTCACCGCCCCCCGAACCCCTCCCGGAACCGCTCCCCGGGCTACGCCGGCACTGCGAGCGGAACGCCCCCGGCACCGCCCCGGTACCGCCACGGGTACCGCCCCCGGCACCGCCCCGCGTACCGCCCCGTCACCGCCCCCGGAACCTCTCCCGGGGCGACCCCGGCACCGCGACCGGGAACGCCCCCGGCACCGCCCCGGCACCGCCCCGGGTACCGCCCCCGGCACCGCCCCCGGCACCGGCCCGGGTACCGCCCCGGGTACCGCCCCCGGAACCGCTCCCGGAGCAGCCCCGGGTACCGCCCCCGGCACAGCCCCTGCACCGCCCCGGCACCGCCCCGGGTACCGCCCCCGGAACCGCTCCCGGAGCAGCCCCGGGTACCGCCCCCGGCACCGCCCCTGCACCGCCCCCGGCACCGGCCCGGGTACCGCCCCGGGTAGCGCCCCCGGCACCGCCCCTCCACCGCCCCCGGGGCGGGCCGCCGAACGCACGCGATGACGCGCGGGGGGCGGGACGGCGCGGGGCGGTGACGCGCTTCATGCCAGGAGCAGGGCCCGGGTGCGACGAAGACGGGAGCGGGCCGACCCGATACCGCGCGGGGCCGCGGGCCCGGCGGAGCCCGGCCCGCTGGGTAGGGGCCGCCAATGGCACCGGGGCTTCTGCTTCGGCTTCTGTCCGTGTCGGCGGGGAGGCCCCAGCCAGCGGTGCCCCTCTCCCTCGGCGACACGGGCGTGGAACTCGGCATCGGGCGCTGCATCGCCGCGGACAGCAGGGGGCGCACGGGTACCGATACTGCCATGGGGCCCGGCGCTGCTCTCCTGCTCCGCCGCCAGGCGGCGCTGCGCTGCCGTCCTGCCGCGCCTCCGGGCACGCTCGGTTTCCTCGGGACCCTCGGGACCGGCCGGGACGCGGGGACTGCCCGTGCGGACCCGGGGACCCCGGGCCCCGCCTGTCCCGCCGCTGCGGAGGCGGGGGATGCTTTATGGGACTGCCCGAGCTGGCGGTGCCGGGTCTGGGGCGTTGGGGCGCGCCTTGGGGGGCTGCGGGTGCGCTCGTTTCCTCTTCTGCATGGCCTTCTGTGTGAGCATCTCTCGTTGCGACTGCTCTTGGAGAGTCAAACCCCTCCTCCTAAGTGGTCTCAGGAGCCTGGCAGGGTGAGTTTTGTTTCACAGGGGAAAGGGCCACTGGTCGTGTCCAGAGACCTGTGCACCCAGCCAGGTTTCTGCCTGATAAAATTCCAAATGGATGAGGATTTCTCCCAGCCCCAAGCTGCCCCCACCTGTAACCCTGGCTGCCTTTGGGGTGCCCAAAGCCTCATCTGTGCAGATCTCAGGAACCTGGGAGGGGTGAACGACGTTGCACAGGGAAAAACCCCACAGATTTTATCTCCGGGCCCGGGGCCAGGAGCAGGCATTTGCGTGCTATAATTCCAGAAGGAGCACGGTGTCTCCCAGACCCAAGCCGCATCCAGCTGTGACCCAGCTGCTCTTGGAGTGCCCAAAGCCTCCTCGTAGCTGATCTCAGGAACCCTGGAAGGGTGAGTTTGGTTTCACAGGGAAAAGGCCTCAGTTTGTGTCCAGAGATCAAATAAGGGACTCTGCTTTTCCTCTAGTTCTCCTTCCTGTTTTCACCTGGGCTAGAAGGATGGGCATGGCCTGTATTTCTCATATCAAAGTGATGTTACTAAATTTGTCCAGAAGTTCTGATTATTATTTTTATTAGTAGTAGTAATTTTCTGATAGAAAACACTCTCATTTTGCCTTTCCCACGTTGTTTCCAGGTGCTGCCCAGGATGGACATCCGTGGTCTCAGACAGTGATTCCCGAGGAGCAAGGAAAGCCTTTTCCTCACCTGCACAGCTCAGGTGGATGGGACAGAATTGGTGTGGCCTGACAAGGCAGGAACAGCTGTCTGTGTTCTGGAGTGCCTTGAAAGCTTTCTCCGTCAGGTTTGGAAGGGGTTTCTCTTTGGGATTTCTTGTGATGCAGCACCACGGGTATCCCTTTGTGCCAAGTCCAGTGCTAAAGGATTGAAGAACTGACAAGTGGGGTCTGGGATGAAAATGCCTCTAATAAAATTCAGCAAAGAATACAATAAGAGAAATGAGCATCCTTTTAATGTCTGAAATAGTTAGGAATAAAAATGCTGGAAAAGGGCACTCTGAATTGGTGTCACTTGTCATGGATAAAACCCCAGAGTGAGGAATCAGAGCAGAAGTTGAGAGCTGGAATCCTTCTGCAGTCGACTTAATTTTCTTTTCCTCCTCTCTTTCAGGACAGGAAGAATCACGACTCTCCTGGCATCTTTGCCAAGAGCTGTGGTGTTTGATCAGCCAAAGCCCAGAGGCTTCAGCACCAGAGGTCTGAGCCTGGAGGGCTCCTGGTGCTGCCCGTGCTGTGGGCTATGTCAGAGGATGCAGGGTTCCTCTTTGCCTCCCTGCTGGGATTAACTGCCATGGGAATGTGGGATCTGGGTGAAACTCCAGCTCTCCTGGTGTTCAGGGGAGCAAGGTCTGAGGGACTCCTCTCTGGGGATGTGCGGTGAAGGACTGAATAGTGTGGAAGGAGAGTATTTATAAACTGTATCACTGTTTCTCCCAAAATTGGGGTGGAGCACTGATGGGGGCGGTTGGGTTTGGTCTGGGCCTGTTATTCTTTGTGCAATTTTTAAATTCTCTTGTATGATTTACTGTCCGGTATCTTTCTAACAAAAGCTGACATAAATTTAGATTAAGGATTAGAACTTGGCTCCATTCATTGCAAACATTTGACAAGGCTGGAGGACTGGGGTGGTGACTGCTCTCAGGAAAGGTTACTTATTAATACTGTGTCAGATTTCCCGCAGTGACTGTCAGGCCTGCATGGCTGTGAGTTCGTGCTCTTCTCACTGGGGAAATAAGTTCAGCAAAATTAGAAATGTTAGAAAAATCCAGCCAAAAATTCCACCTCTGTACCCCCTAAGTTTTCCCAGTTTTTCCCAGCTAGGAGCTGCACAGAAGTCAGGCAGGGGAAGTGACAACAGGGAACAGCTGAAAAATTCAAAGGCACAAAGAGGAAAGGGGAAAGGTTTCAGAAAACAATTCTATGGTCTAAGAATAATTTCTGATTCCCTACTGAGAAGAACACGAACTCACAGCCATTCAGGCCTGACAGTCCCCTGCAGTGAGAGCTCAGCACACATCCACAGAGGCAAGTCCAGCATCTTAAATGAAAAAATAAAAATAAAAACCAGAAGAAAAAGGTGATTTCTTTTGCTTCAGAGTTATTTCAAGTTCTTAAAGCCCAAGCAACATTTGCTCTCGATTTTGGTTGGGTGAATCATGAGCAGTGGGCACGGGTCATGCCATTCATTGAGCAGAAAACCCGGGGTCATTTAGAGGGGACACAAGAACTGTTTGTGTAGCGACCTCGGGCTGCAGAGGGGCAGGAGAAAGGCCAAGGGAGCTCCCCGGGGCCACCAGGGCCTGTGGGGAACAGAATGGACGCTTGGATGACCAGTGGAGGTGAGGAGTGGATCTGAGTTCATCTACAGGGAAATAAGGAGGGGATACTCTGGAGTGAAAAGCTGAGGTGATGAGTTCACCCACCTGGGCACGAGTTGTGTTTGCACAAAGTGGGAACAGAGGTGAAGGTCAATCCAAAGTCGATCCTGCTTGACCTCTGAATTCCAGGATAAGTTTTACAAGCTGCCAAATGAGGGAGTAAAAATACACAAAAATGAAACTGAGAGCATTCATGAGGTTCCTGGGAGTCCATTACACTGTTGTCATAGAATTCTTAATGAGTTTTGAGCTTTTAATGACAACAATTCAGTACTTTCTTTGGATTAATCACTGTGTAGGATTTGGGGTTTATCTGGATTTTAAAGGCGTCGTGGTGGCCCTGACACTGCTCAGGAGCTGGTAGGAAAAGCAGGGTCAGAGCTCCTGGCAGGCACAGGGTGTTTTTCCCAGAGTGGACTGTGGAGGAATTGTTTGGGACTTGGATTGTCCCTCTGGGTGATGCCAGTTGCTGTGATTTGTGTAATTTCATACATTTAACTCCCAATACTTCCCAGCCCAGGGGCTTGAGCTGACAGGGCAGCACACAGATTGTTCTCTGTGCTGTGCCCCGATTTGGGGTTCGCTGTCAGCTTTGCTAGCTCCCGTGAATTATGCCCATAGCCCCGAATTCCCTGCTCAATTCCCACTGCCATAACCTCACAGCGCCTCATGGAGTGGGGATATACTGTGGCAGGAAGCTCAGCAGCATCGGCACGGGGACAGGTGTATATTCCAAAGAATTTGCTGTTTCAAACCCTCATCCCCCAGCCCCGCCGATGTCCCTGGGGGGCACTTGACAGAGTTACCTGGATTTCAGCTGATTTCACCCCCCCGAGCTCGGGCTCCAGGTGATCTTTTCAAGCAGGAGAAGGCAGGGGCCGGAGGCGCTCCTGGCCCGTGCCGAGGCAGTCCCTGGGGCCACGAGAGGACATCTCTCCCTGCAGAATTTCAGTTCTTTCCAGAGCCTCAGCAGTGACTTATGCAAGTTCTTTTCCCTCAGGAAGGGGATGGACATCCCTGCCTTCAGCGCATCTCCAGTGGGACCCACCTGTGAAAGCTTTCCATCCCTTCTGCACTGACTGTGCTGGTGTCCTGTGTTCACTGGACTGTGCTGTTATGGTACCAACTGGAGACCACATGTACTGCACAACCATCTCGTCTGGTTGGTAGCTATTTTCCCAAACCCCTCTTTTTCTCACTATACCTTGTTTCCTATATCTCTCCCCTCTATTGCAACTGAGTTGCTGGCATTTAATAAAAATGCATTGCTGTTGTTGAGTAAACTGATTTTGTCCCCTGCTATTTGCCTGTTTGCACCTCTGAGATCAAACGAACCATCACGACCCCTGCTCTGTATTAACAGCAGATCGTGACACTTGGGGGGCTTTAGGGACTCTGTCCGGGCTGAAGCATCTCTGGGTGCCTGTTCAGAGCAGCCCGTGGCCCAGGAGCTGCGGGCAGCCCTTGAGCTGTGTCCGTGCCAGCGCTGGCCAGCTGACTCCTGACCCCTGACCCTGACACCTGCTCCCTGACCATCACCCCTGACCCTGAACACTAACCCTGATCCCTGACCGTGACCCTGATGTCTGACCCTGACTCTGACCATGTACCTGACCCCTGACGCCTAATCCCTGACGCCTGACTGCAATCCCTGATGCAAACCCTGACCCTGACCATGACCATGACCCTGACCTCGGACCCCTGATTTTGACCCTGAGCCTTAGATCTGATCCCAAACCCTGACCGCGGACCCTTACCTCTGACCCCTGACGACTGATCCCTGACCCTGACATGTGAGCCTCACGCTCACCCTGACCTTGAACATAGACTCCTAACCCAGACCCCAGAATCTGACGCTGACCCTTATATCTGACCCCAGACCGCGAACCCTGACCAGAGCCATAACGCCGACACCAGACGCGTGACTCTGACCGTACTATCCAGTCTCCTGACCCTGACTCCTAACCTTAACAAGTCACCTCGGACTTTAACGTTAATACTTACATCTGACTCCTGAAACTGAACCCTAAACCTGACAACTGAACGTACAATCCCCCATATTGAATCCCACACGTCCTGAATCAGGCTCCGGCACACGACCCCACCGCTCCACCAATAGCCCCGGGCTGCATTGATTTCAGCACACCAACCCCATCATCTTGATGGCAGCCCAACAGCATCTACTCCACTGGCAGCTTGTGTCCCACCCCAAGTGATTTCAGCTCTTTCTCAACCCACAAGCTTTATTGAACTGCCACTGCTGCTCTTCCACCTCCAGCTGAGCCTTTCTCCATCTCTGCCAGCGCAATCTTCTCCTGCTTCAAAGGGCCGCATGTCTGTCTTGGTTCCAGCTCTGCAACAATTCAGCTGCTGCCCTAGAGCCTCCAAGCCCAGCCCAGTCCATATCCCAGTCCCACTGTGATTTCACCTCCAGCCCTGCCGTCCCCCACCCCAGCCACACAGTGGTTTCACCTCTGGGCGCACGGTCCCTTTCTCGGCTCCACACTTTCTTGCCCCTTTTCACTCACAATCCCAGCCCCACTTGCCATTTCCCTGACCACACACACACTCACTGCCAGTTCCAGCCCTACCACAGCTATCACACGCCCGGGCAATATGCCGGCAGGGAAGGGATTTCAGGCGCAAGCAATCCTACAGTCCCCCCTTTTTCAGCCCTACGTGTCCGTTCCATGCTCCGGCACACGACCCCACCGCTCCACCAATAGCCCCGGGCTGCATTGATTTCAGCACACCAACCCCATCATCTTGATGGCAGCGCAACAGCGTCTACTCCACTGGCAGCTTATGTCCCACCCCAAGTGATTTCAGCTCTTTCTCAACCCACAAGCTTTATTGAACTGCCACTGCTGCTCTTCCACCTCCAGCTGAGCCTTTCTCCATCTCTGCCAGCGCAATCTTCTCCTGCTTCAAAGGGCCGCATGTCTGTCTTGGTTCCAGCTCTGCAACAATTCAGCTGCTGCCCTAGAGCCTCCAAGCCCAGCCCAGTCCATATCCCAGTCCCACTGTGATTTCACCTCCAGCCCTGCCGTCCCCCACCCCAGCCACACAGTGGTTTCACCTCTGGGCGCACGGTCCCTTTCTCGGCTCCACACTTTCTTGCCCCTTTTCACTCACAATCCCAGCCCCACTTGCCATTTCCCTGACACACACACTCACTTCCAGTTCCAGCCCTACCACAGCTATCACACGCCCGGGCAATATGCCGGCAGGGAAGGGATTTCAGGCGCAAGCAATCCTACAGTCCCCCCTTTTTCAGCCCTACGTGTCCGTTCCATGCTCCGGCACACGACCCCGCCGCTCCACCAATAGCCCCGGGCTGCATTGATTTCAGCACACCAACCCCATCATCTTGATGGCAGCCCAACAGCATCTACTCCACTGGCAGCTTGTGTCCCACCCCAAGTGATTTCAGCTCTTTCTCAACCCACAAGCTTTATTGAACTGCCACTGCTGCTCTTCCACCTCCAGCTGAGCCTTTCTCCATCTCTGCCAGCGCAATCTTCTCCTGCTTCAAAGGGCCGCATGTCTGTCTTGGTTCCAGCTCTGCAACAATTCAGCTGCTGCCCTAGAGCCTCCAAGCCCAGCCCAGTCCATATCCCAGTCCCACTGTGATTTCACCTCCAGCCCTGCCGTCCCCCACCCCAGCCACACAGTGGTTTCACCTCTGGGCGCACGGTCCCTTTCTCGGCTCCACACTTTCTTGCCCCTTTTCACTCACAATCCCAGCCCCACTTGCCATTTCCCTGACACACACACTCACTGCCAGTTCCAGCCCTACCACAGCTATCACACGCCCGGGCAATATGCCGGCAGGGAAGGGATTTCAGGCGCAAGCAATCCTACAGTCCCCCCTTTTTCAGCCCTACGTGTCCGTTCCATGCTCCGGCACACGACCCCACCGCTCCACCAATAGCCCCGGGCTGCATTGATTTCAGCACACCAACCCCATCATCTTGATGGCAGCGCAACAGCGTCTACTCCACTGGCAGCTTGTGTCCCACCCCAAGTGATTTCAGCTCTTTCTCAACCCACAAGCTTTATTGAACTGCCACTGCTGCTCTTCCACCTCCAGCTGAGCCTTTCTCCATCTCTGCCAGCGCAATCTTCTCCTGCTTCAAAGGGCCGCATGTCTGTCTTGGTTCCAGCTCTGCAACAATTCAGCTGCTGCCCTAGAGCCTCCAAGCCCAGCCCAGTCCATATCCCAGTCCCACTGTGATTTCACCTCCAGCCCTGCCGTCCCCCACCCCAGCCACACAGTGGTTTCACCTCTGGGCGCACGGTCCCTTTCTCGGCTCCACACTTTCTTGCCCCTTTTCACTCACAATCCCAGCCCCACTTGCCATTTCCCTGACACACACACTCACTGCCAGTTCCAGCCCTACCACAGCTATCACACGCCCGGGCAATATGCCGGCAGGGAAGGGATTTCAGGCGCAAGCAATCCTACAGTCCCCCCTTTTTCAGCCCTACATGTCCGTTCCATGCTCCGGCACACGACCCCACCGCTCCACCAATAGCCCCGGGCTGCATTGATTTCAGCACACCAACCCCATCATCTTGATGGCAGCCTAACAGCGTCTACTCCACTGGCAGCTTGTGTCCCACCCCAAGTGATTTCAGCTCTTTCTCAACCCACAAGCTTTATTGAACTGCCACTGCTGCTCTTCCACCTCCAGCTGAGCCTTTCTCCATCTCTGCCAGCGCAATCTTCTCCTGCTTCAAAGGGCCGCATGTCTGTCTTGGTTCCAGCTCTGCAACAATTCAGCTGCTGCCCTAGAGCCTCCAAGCCCAGCCCAGTCCATATCCCAGTCCCACTGTGATTTCACCTCCAGCCCTGCCGTCCCCCACCCCAGCCACACAGTGGTTTCACCTCTGGGCGCACGGTCCCTTTCTCGGCTCCACACTTTCTTGCCCCTTTTCACTCACAATCCCAGCCCCACTTGCCATTTCCCTGACACACACACTCACTGCCAGTTCCAGCCCTACCACAGCTATCACACGCCCGGGCAATATGCCGGCAGGGAAGGGATTTCAGGCGCAAGCAATCCTACAGTCCCCCCTTTTTCAGCCCTACGTGTCCGTTCCATGCTCCGGCACACGACCCCGCCGCTCCACCAATAGCCCCGGGCTGCATTGATTTCAGCACACCAACCCCATCATCTTGATGGCAGCGCAACAGCGTCTACTCCACTGGCAGCTTGTGTCCCACCCCAAGTGATTTCAGCTCTTTCTCAACCCACAAGCTTTATTGAACTGCCACTGCTGCTCTTCCACCTCCAGCTGAGCCTTTCTCCATCTCTGCCAGCGCAATCTTCTCCTGCTTCAAAGGGCCGCATGTCTGTCTTGGTTCCAGCTCTGCAACAATTCAGCTGCTGCCCTAGAGCCTCCAAGCCCAGCCCAGTCCATATCCCAGTCCCACTGTGATTTCACCTCCAGCCCTGCCGTCCCCCACCCCAGCCACACAGTGGTTTCACCTCTGGGCGCACGGTCCCTTTCTCGGCTCCACACTTTCTTGCCCCTTTTCACTCACAATCCCAGCCCCACTTGCCATTTCCCTGACACACACACTCACTGCCAGTTCCAGCCCTACCACAGCTATCACACGCCCGGGCAATATGCCGGCAGGGAAGGGATTTCAGGCGCAAGCAATCCTACAGTCCCCCCTTTTTCAGCCCTACGTGTCCGTTCCATGCTCCGGCACACGACCCCGCCGCTCCACCAATAGCCCCGGGCTGCATTGATTTCAGCACACCAACCCCATCATCTTGATGGCAGCGCAACAGCGTCTACTCCACTGGCAGCTTGTGTCCCACCCCAAGTGATTTCAGCTCTTTCTCAACCCACAAGCTTTATTGAACTGCCACTGCTGCTCTTCCACCTCCAGCTGAGCCTTTCTCCATCTCTGCCAGCGCAATCTTCTCCTGCTTCAAAGGGCCGCATGTCTGTCTTGGTTCCAGCTCTGCAACAATTCAGCTGCTGCCCTAGAGCCTCCAAGCCCAGCCCAGTCCATATCCCAGTCCCACTGTGATTTCACCTCCAGCCCTGCCGTCCCCCACCCCAGCCACACAGTGGTTTCACCTCTGGGCGCACGGTCCCTTTCTCGGCTCCACACTTTCTTGCCCCTTTTCACTCACAATCCCAGCCCCACTTGCCATTTCCCTGACACACACACTCACTGCCAGTTCCAGCCCTACCACAGCTATCACACGCCCGGGCAATATGCCGGCAGGGAAGGGATTTCAGGCGCAAGCAATCCTACAGTCCCCCCTTTTTCAGCCCTACGTGTCCGTTCCATGCTCCGGCACACGACCCCGCCGCTCCACCAATAGCCCCGGGCTGCATTGATTTCAGCACACCAACCCCATCATCTTGATGGCAGCGCAACAGCGTCTACTCCACTGGCAGCTTGTATCCCACCCCAAGTGATTTCAGCTCTTTCTCAACCCACAAGCTTTATTGAACTGCCAGCTCTTCTGCTTTGCTTCTGTATCCACGTTGCCTCTGTCGTGCCATTTAACGGTGTTTCTGCCTTCCACGGAGGTATCTTTTTTTTAGTTCTATCTCTGTGTGTTTTCAGGTGAACTCCTAAACCCGTATTCCAGTCACGATGTGAGAATACTTACTCCACTAACATCTCTAGACTCCCTATCCCATCCCTTAATGATTTTATCTCCAGCCACACATATCCCATCCTGTCTCTATATTCCTTAACACATCCCCAAAGCAGTTATGTCCTCAAGCCCTACCATATTTCTCCAGCTCTGCTTCCTCAGCTCCAACTCCTCAGCTTCTCACTGCCAGCAGCTAAAAGCTGATCCTGCTTCTCACTGCAGCCCGGAGCTGTTGATAAGGCCAGAAATCGGTTACCGTCATTAATTCAGTATTTCTAGGAGCTGTCCTATCCGCCCCCACAGGATCCTAATTCTGGGGACTCTTGAGGCCTGATGCCTAACACTTACCTTCTCCCCCCACTCCCTCGGGCCTTAGCCCAGCACTCTCCTAAAGGCTCCCTCACCTCCCCAAGGCTGCCCGTGTTTCAGCCCTATCCCTATAACCTTTAACAAATTAATATCAGGTAGGCAGTAAAAAAAACTTACTAGGAACGCAATAAAAATAGCAAAATAATGAAGCAGTCTATTAAAGAAAAAAATCGTGATTATTACAAATAAAAGCAAAATAAAATAAGAAAACCGCAAAAAGTCACCTTTATTCCCGGTATTTTAAACCACATAATCTGCCCTCAGTAGTAGCAGCCGGTCCCCCTGCATTGCTCCAGGTCCCCCACAGGCCGCCCGAGCCGCACAGGGCACAAAGAACGGAGCACCGCCGGCCCCGCTGCCCCAGGACACTGCCAGCCTCGGTAGCCGCATCCGTGCTCACCAGCGCTCCCCGGATCGGCAGCCGCGCGGGTCCCGTCCTGGCGCTGAGGCGCTCCTCAGATCGCGCACCTGCAGCCTCTGCCGCCGCTGCTCTCCACCGTCCCTCGTCGCTCGCCGCCGCACTATTGGCCGCACACCTCCCAGCGCACGCTATTTATGCCCCAGGGCCGGCCAGGCCAGCCAATCACAGGCCGAGGCAGCGCCGGCCCGCCAATCACAGCCCGCCCGTTCCCGCCGTGCTCGGCTCCAGCCCCTACAGTCCCCTCAAGCCCCGCTCCCGCGATTCCGCCCGCTTCCCGCCGTCTCCCAGTTTCCCTGGCAGAACTCCGGGGCGCGACTTGAACGGGGGGGCTCCCGCCCGCCCTTCCTCGGCTTCAACAGCACCTGCTGAGGCTCCCCCACCAGCGGCACGGCTCTGCCGTCTCCCGAAACAGCGTCTGAGGTGAAGAGCCGGAGCGGGGCCGCGATTGAGCGGGCCGAGCTTGGCGGGGCCGTGCCCGGATTGAAATGGCGGCTCTGATTGGACAGGGCGGAGAAAGGCGGGCCGGGATTGGAGGGGCTTGGAAGCTGCGAGGCTGCAGCCCATGGTAGCGCGGGGCGCCCAGCCGGGAGGAGCTAGGGCTGTTCAAAGAGTCCGTGGTCGCGCTGGGTCCCGCTCCCGAGACCCCTCTCCCCTTCTCCGACCCTCTCTCGTGCCCAGGTCCCGGCTAAAAGGCCCCCGCAGAGCTCCCACCGGAGCGCCCCATCGGCATTCGGGACAGGGGGCGGGGTGGGGCGTAGCCTGCAGGCTGCCCGGGAGTGGCTCCGGGTGGCAAAGGCGAGCTCTGCGATCGCAGCCTGGACCAGGGAGCAGCGGTGACTTGGTGGGGAGAGGGGAGGTGGCGGAGGAGCGGGGAGGGCCCCTAAGGCACAGGGCAAGCAGAGCAAGTCCAACTCCCGTGCAGTCCCAGCGACACGCAGCTGTTTGCTTATGACTGCGATGGCTGCAGGGATGGCTGCGCGCTCTCCCCAGAGTCTCTCCCCAAAACCTGGCTGCTGGTTTGTGTGACCAGGCATAGGAATAACTGTATTCCCTGGGGATGTCCTTATGGAGAAAGGTTTATTTACGTGCCCTGAGTTTATTCAGTGTA
The DNA here is from genome assembly GCF_052056855.1 of Sturnus vulgaris. Lineage (NCBI taxonomy): Eukaryota > Metazoa > Chordata > Aves > Passeriformes > Sturnidae > Sturnus > Sturnus vulgaris. The sequence goes on from NC_142246.1 coordinate 57,480, forward strand.
TCTTCAAAGTGATGGGAACTGATTTCATTGAAATGCCAGGGGTGCCAGAGCTCAGAGCCAGGGAAACCCCTGTGGGACGGGGTTTAATGCCCATATTCTCAATCCCTCGAGGCAGCAGCACTGGAGCACTTGCACCCAAACATGACCGAGGTGCTGAGTGCTGGCAGGAGGCAAATCCAGGGATTGGACAGTAGGAGTTTGAACTGCTCCTGTAATCCCAGACCTGGAGCTGTGCTTTAGAACTCCCAGGAGATGCTGCCTCACTCAAACCTTGTTTGAAGCTCAGCATCCCTCCTGCTCCCTTGGAATTACTGTTGTTTCCGTTGTTGCTCTTTCGCAATAACATGATGACTATTATTGTAAATTCCCACTCAATTTCTTCCATAGCCCTCTGCTTCCCAGAGGTGGTGCTTTAGAAAAGTCCCTCCAGCATGGGAAGGTGCTTTTGGCTCCAGACACATTCCCAGTCCTTGGGAGCAGCTGGACCTGTGTTGTCCCCAGCAGGTGAAGCAGAGGTGCCCTCCCTCCCTCCCTCCCTCTCTCCCTCCCTCCCTCTCTCCCTCCCCTGCTACGCTTTGGCTTTTTGAGGAGGGTCTGAGGGAGTTCTTTGTCATTCCAGGACAAAATAAGCCCTGGTCCCACTAAAAGCAGAAAGAATAATTTTATCCTTGTTTTTGGATACACATATTGTGTTTTCTGCTGGAATCCCAGTCACAGACCCCAGATCAATGTGCAGTTTAAGGGCTTACACCTTGACCAGGACAATTTCCTCTCTCTTACCGTGGAAAATAGGGGCAGACTCAGACTGGACTGGAGCCAGAACCCAGAATGGGGAAAGTGAGGAAGCGTGCTCAGCACAGGCAGGGGTTGGTACAAGTTCCCTGCTGGATGGGACCTGTGTGGAACAAATTGTTCTCTTCCTCTGTCCAAAGTCCAATGGCAAAGCATTGAATAACTCACAAGTGAGACCTGGAATGTAAATAGTTCTGTTCAAATTAGGCAAGGACTGCAATAATAAAAAGGGACATCCTTTTTATGTATTAAAAAAAGTAGGGAAAAAATGTTGAAAAGGGTGTTTTTATTTGATGCCCTCTATCATTTTTTATGGATAAAACCCAATAGAGAGCAATCAGAATAGACATGGGAAAGCCAGGCGCCTTTGACTTCCACAGTGGACTTAATTTCCATTTTCTCCTCTCTTTCAGGACAGGAAAACCCACTTAACTCGTCCCATCTTTGTCAGGAGCTTTGGTGTTTGAGCAGCCAAACCCAACGGGCTCCAGCCCTGCCAGCCTGCACTGGAAGGCCCCTGGTGCTGCCAGTGGTGTGAGTAAGCGCCCCGTTGTCCCCAGAGTGTTGCTATTCCAGAGGGATCTTCTCTGTTTTCAGGCTGTCCTTGCCCTGGTCCCTGCAGTGCCCAACACCTGAGACACATAGAGAGCCCTGTCCAAAGGTGCCTTTGCCACCTTGTCAGGAACGTGACAAGAGAGCAGGCTGGAGGTGAGAACTGGGGCAGTGTCTGAGACCGATCCAGGTCAGCTCAGAGTTTACCTGGGGATGGGGGGCAGCTGGCCCCACAGACTGAGTTAAGCAGGATCAGGGTGACAGATGCTGCATTTTGTGCACCCTGAGAGCTTCTGTCCCCGCTAGAGATTTCCTGCTGGGATGTGGCAGCACAGGGAGCAGAATTAAGCCTGTACCTCCCGTGGGCATTGCTGGCCTTGGTCTCTCTGTTGTGCCACCAGACCGTGGGAATTCACTGCTGTCACTGCCACTGCCACCCTGCCAGGGGCTTGCACGCTCCCGGCAGCCCTTGTCAGCCCCGCACACGAGCTCCAGTGGTGCCTCTGTGCCGTGTTGGGAGTGTTTGCTGAGAATGTGCCTCATCCCTGGGAGTATCCTTTTGTTCCCGGGCGGCCGGACAGAGCTTTCGGATTTGTCAGCTTCAGAGTTTGATTGCAAAAGATACTGAAAGGAAGAATGACAGGGAGCCCTTGATGGCCCATTAACAGAAGATAGGCCCCCGAGGGAGTTATCAGGGATGAGAATGGAGAGGGTAAAGAACACTGCCCCTCCTATCTTAACAGCTTATGAAGATGGTAATAGAATACATACTTTTGGTTACTCTTATATTGTAGCCTAAGACACAAAGGATGTGCAGCTGTCTACCAAAGGAGAGTCCTGAAATACTGCATTTTGGGCTTTATTTCAGGGAATCCCTTAGGTACATAGCTAATTTTAAGGACATGCTTAACTCCTTCCCCTGAGCAGGTTTTCTTTCCCCAGCCAGAACTGAGGCAAACACTGTCATTTATTTCCAGCGTATTCATCTGGAATTTTTCACGAGCCTTGAACTCAATAACAGTACTTCTAATTTCTTACCAGAAAACAAGTTTCTCTGGGTAATAAAACATGACTCCACCTAGAAGGATGCAAGACATCCTTTGATTTGTGTTCCTTGAGTCGTCCTTGAAGAGGAGTGATGGAAGGGGACAGAATAACTTTATACAGATGCTGGCAATAAATTATTAAAACCTTTTTGAATATTATCTGTCCATGTGCCTTCAGGCATTTTCTGTTCCCTTTTTGCTTTTAAAGCAATTAATCTTGCAACTGCTCATCATTTTCAGATCCAGTCTTACAACTCTGGAGAATGTGAGATAATTGGAGAAACTGGAGTGAGCGAGTGGCAGAGGAGCTGAGGATTTACTCTTCCCACCAATGGGGGCTTGCAGGATGGGACCGTCCTCAGTGGGATATTTTCTGGGGTATTCTATTGGAAATTGCAAGTACCCATGCTGGGACTCTCATCCCTTTCTTGGAGAGCTGCTCCTGGCTGTTAGAAAATGCATTTTCCATGTCAGTCTGTTCTTTCCTATATTAATCCCATTACTCTCAGCTCTCTCATCTATGCCACCTCTGAATCACTTATTTCTTGCTTGCAGCCCTAGTCTACTTCCTAAGTGCCAAACGGAAAACTGTGCTGCTTTTTTCTTTCTTGTCAAAATACTCTAAAAATCAAAATCTGCATTTACTTCTAGGCTTGACAGCAGTGTTTCACTTCACATTAAACCATTTGGGCTCCTCTAAATCATGAAAAGAGTTCAGTTCTTTGTAGCCTTCCCACTTATATGTCTCCCAGTAGGAAACATGGACCAGGATGCTGCCTTAGAGGCCTGTCCAGGGAGATCACAGACAGAGGCTGGAGTTGGGGGAATGCTCTTCTCCATCTCTCTGCCCACATCAGGACAATTTTGTATGAGTAATGAAAGAGAAAAAGAGAAGGGTTCTTCATTTTTTTCTCTGTTCTGAGTGAATGTTCTGCACTATCAGCTCGAGCTGTTCCCAGCATCACCTTAGTGATTACTTAAGTGCTTCACATTTGGCTGAACAGCTTGATCAGGATACCACAGAGCCCTGAACCATGTCGAGATAGCAGCCTTGTTGCTACGGCAGGGGAGAAGCGATTCATGTTTAAGCAGTGGTGCATGGATTTTAAGGACCCTTAGATTGTCTCAATGGGGTACAGCTTGGGGTTGAAGGTATCCTGTGGGTCTGCAGGGGCAGGATGGTGCAGCCACTGACATCTCCAGTAAAACAAGGTTTCACCAGTTGCTCCAGCAATCCCTCCACCCAGATTCTGCAGGACCTTTGCCTGGGAAAAATCATTTAGCTTGAATTTGTAAATAGTCTGGGATCTTGATTTTGGCAAATTTATTCTTGCTGAGAAAGCTTCTCCTGGCTCCAGTACATATTCTGGAAGCTGGGCTGCTCCAAATGCTGTCATGGGGAGTTGCAAAGCCTCCTCTGAGCAGTGTGGAAGGAGAGCCCCGTGGCTCGGATGGAGCTTCTCACCACGCGGAGGTTGGAGCCAAATCACTTGGAGAGCTCAGAAGATCTGCTCAGTTGGAAGGTGCTACAGATCCAACCTGATGAGTGATACACAGGGTGATTACATCCAGCTCCAAAAGGAAACGCAGAAGGGGATGATGTGGAGCTGCCAAGAAGGCCACTGGCCCCTGGGCTGTGCCAGCTCTGGGTGGCAGCAGGTCCAGGGCAGTGTCCTTGTCCCCTGTGCTGGCACTGCTGGGGCACCTCCAGTGCTGGGGCAGCTCTGAGAGCCCTGGAGGGGCTGGAGCGTGTCCAGGGAAGGGAATGGAGCTGGGAAAGGGCTGGAGAATTCCTGAGGGAGCTGGGAAAGGGCTGGAGAATTCCTGAGGGAGCTGGGAAGGGGCTGGAGAATTCCTGAGGGAGCTGGGAAGGGGCTGCAGAATTCCTGAGGGAGCTGGGAAAGGACTGGAGAATTCCTGAGGGAGCTGGGAAGGGGCTGGAGAATTCCTGAGGGAGCTGGGAAGGGGCTCAGCCTGGAGAAAAGGAGGCTCAGGGGGGACCTTGTGGCTCTGCACAACTCCCTGACAGGAGGGGACAGCAGGGGGGGATTTGGGATCTGGGAACAAGGAACAGGAGGAGAGGGAACGGCCTCAGGCTGGACCAGGGGAGGCTCAGAGTGGATATTGGGGAAATTAGGAAAAGAGTTGTCCATCCCTGGCACAGACTGCCCAGGGCAGTGGTCTCCATCCCTGGGGGGATTTAAAAGCCATACGGATGTGGCACTTGGGGGCACGGCTTTCTGGTGGTCCCGGCAGTACTGGGTAGAAGTAAGACTCGATGGTCTTGGAGTGGTTTTCAAACCTAAATGAGTCTGTTGTTCTATGGTTTGTGACAGGCCCACATCCAGGGGAAACTCCTGGCAATTGGGATGTGATTCCACAGTTCTTTAGGAAAAGGACTTGCTGCATGGAGAGGTCTCTGGGAGAGAGCAGAGGTGGTGCTGGTAGCAGTGCCTGCACAGCAGCAAGGTGGTGGCAGTGGGGTTTGCAGAGCAGCCAGGAGATGGAGCTCACGTACAAGACACCACAGATTCCAACCTCTTGCCATGGGCAGGGACACCTTCCGCTATCTCAGGATGCTCCAAGACCCATCCAACCTGGCCTTGGACACTGCCAGCAAATCTGGACAACCTGTGTCAGGGCCTTACACCCTCGCAGGTAGGAATTCCTTCCCAATATCCCATGCCCTCTGGCAGTGGGAAGCCATTCCCCCTTGTCTTGTGCCTCCATCCCTTGTCCAAAGTCCCTATCCAACTTTCTTGTAAACCCCCTTTTAGGCATGCAGCCTGATCTCACCTCTACCAGTCCATGCTGAATGCAGACTCTCAGCCTGGTGTGGGGGTGCTCTGGTGAGGGACAGCTCTGGGCATCCCCACATTAGAGGGTTTGCAGGACGGCTCATCTGTCCTCTCCATCTTCTCAAGGGCAAAGAGCTACTGATGACCTTTAACTGTTGGTCTTAACACCCCTGACTGTCACATGCATACAATTACCCAAATGCAGCCACCTTGCACAGGGGGCACACATTGGGTCATGGGTGGGCTCAGCTCACACACCTGGCCTGAGTAAAGGGACACATGTACAGCTCTTGTGACAAAATAGAGGCTCGTATGCTGTGTGGTCACATCCCCCACTTGTGACAAGAGGGCTGGCTTTGGGACAGACCTTGTCACAAAACCAGTGGAAAAAAGGGCAACAGCACCATTCCTCAGAGTCCACATGTGGTTTGCAGCCTCAGCCTGCAGAGTTTGTGGTGCAGCATGGCTGGAATGTTCCTTGCTGCTGTCACCTCCATAAAATACACCCAGGGTTGCATTTACCTGATTTTTTTCTGCAGAAGCACAGCCTGGCTGTGCCTCTCACACAAACCAGTTTACTCCTCCTCCTTGAGAGGAATGCCGGATTTGTCTTTACAAACAAGCTGTGGGTCTGCTGGTAGATAAGACCAGCACTGAGAGATAAAAGAAACAATGGGAAGGATTCCACTGATTGATTAATAGAAGAAGAGATATTTGCCTTTACAAACAAACTGTATGTTTGCTGATAAATGAAATTGGATATTGAAAGGTGAAAGAAACAACAGGGAAAACGCATGAATAAGAATTAAAAATTAAAAGAGAGGGTTCTACATTAGAGGGGAATCTCAGGTATCAGGTGTTTGGGAAGTCTGTACCTCTCCTGTACCTCAGCCCATGGGGAAAGAGAGTGGGAAATGCGGCCGGGAAAAGAGGATAAGAAGGAGTGTGTCCTCCAAAAGTTAGAGAGATCCCAGGGGAATACCCCATGGCCTCTCCCTTTATTCGAATAAAGTATAAGGACTCCTCTGTCTCCTTTTTGGACATAAACCTCTGGTGTTTGTGGCTTAATTTTCTTGACATCCTGAAAGGCTGGTTCGCTCAAACCGCAGACAAGGTGATGTATCCCTCTGCTGTGACAAGCACACAGGAAGAATTTCAGAGCTTCCATATCATTCCCTTCTGGCTCAACAAGACACCCCGAGATATGGAAATCCCTGACTTTTAGATCACCTTCCTGAGGAAGGCTGTAGGTATCTCTTGCCGTGGCTAGGAACTCAGCTGCCTTGTCTCAGCATCTCAAGGCAGGTGGTCCTTCAGCCGCAGAACCAACAAAAGGGAGACCCCCCCTACAAGTGTGAGACCATGCTTATAAGCTTGAGATGAAGACATCTTTGTTTTATCATCCATAACATGCTCATGCCTCCCTCTAGAGAGCACTTTTTCTTGGCTGTTAGGTCTTCCTCATGATGCCAAGTGACCGAAGACAAGGAAAATCGTTTCCAGAACTCAAGAGCCTGACTTGGGCTTGTGGTCTGATGACTAATATCCCATTAAGCAAAAAGGATTGGATTTCAGCAGTTGTTATTTTATATTTTCACAAGAAAACAGGATTTTCTTGGTCTGGGACACCTGCCCAGTACTATCAGATGCACTGCAGCAGAGCAGCAGGACCAGGACCCAGGACCCAACCCCCTCAACCCCCGTTCCAGCCGTAACTATGATAGGTATCAGTGAAGTTTTTCAAGTCAGATCATCCACATCTCTTGCTCAGCTTCCCAAAGAGCTTCTCTCTTCACTGCGAGGATGTTCTGTGCAGGAAGGTGGGAGCAATGGGCTTATCACCAGCACATGAGACCCCGAGACCAGCTCCAGTACAAAACATCTAGAGATTCCGGCTTCCCACAGCTCCCTCTGGGATTGCTCCAGCACATCTCGCCTGCCTGTGAGGCCCCCTGCTCATAATGCCCCTTTATAAGGCTTCACAAAGGCCTTCTTGGTTCATCTGCAGGCTACTCGGAAAGGTTGCCAAGGGTGTCGTTGCAAACAATAAGGGGCCTGTGTTTGTAAGGCGGCTGCAGTCATAAATGCTTGTTTTTGTGACCTGCAAATGAAAATAGCTCCTTCTTTCCCAGCAGATCTTCTGCTGTGTCTTCAAGTCACCTCTGAGGGCTGGAGCAGTGTGTTGGCCATGAGGCTGCTAGGTGGAGCAAGCTCTCTCTCTTTGCTGACATCCTTCCAGCTGAGTCCTGTCATGAGCTTTTTATTGCTTGTGCAATCCAAGAGGCTCAAAGAACACTTGGCATCACCTGGAAATGCTCTGCATGATGTAATTTTGTCAAGTGATTCAGCAAGCTGGATGGAAGTCCTGCTGGACTCCTTGGGATGTGGGTCTTCCCTAACCATGCCACCAAACCAGGCTTTTAGTGCCAGGAGACATCCCAGTGAAAGGATCTTGGAGGGTGCTTGAATACATCTCCCAGCTGAGGCCAGAGCTGCACAGGCACATGGCAGACTGCATTTCTGCTCTGAAAACCATTAATTCACCGAGCTGTGGAAAATCAGTGCCACCAAAAGAATTTGGGGTGTCCAAGGTTCTGCAGTACAGGGAGGTGTCAAAAGGGCCTTGCAAGGAGTAGATTTACTGTGCAAATGAATTTTATTTATATAAAATAAATGAAATATGAACTACAAAATTCTTTCCTGTGAGGGTGGGCAGGGCTGGCACAGGGTGCCCAGAGCAGCTCTGGCTGCCCCTGGATTCCCTGGCAGTGCCCAAGGCCAGACTGGATGGGGTGTGGAGCAGCCTGGGACAGGAGAAGGTGTCCCTGCCATGGCAAGGGAATTGGAACTGGATAACTTTTAAATTCCCTTCCAACACAAACCATTCTGTGATGCTATGATTTCTTGGACTCAGCCTCCCAGAGGCCAGAAGAAAAAAGGTCTTATGAAAGTTGCATTTCTCCTTCCAACTTGAGCAGTTGTATGTAGGGCAAATTCGGAAAGCTCAGCATTATTTCATTTTTTAAGCCCAAATACACTTTTGGGGTGGCACAGGAGAGGACTAGGTGTTGAACTAGATTTAAAAACCCTCACCTCACAGTCAGGCCAGCTTAAGAGCACAGAGAGCCAGGCCAGAGCCTGCCCAGCCTCAGATTATTCTCTAACCTCAGCCTGTTCAGACACTTCCTTCCATCCCAAATCCCTTCCCTCTTTTGAAGGCGGTTGTTATGAAAAATATTAAAAACCTTAATGGAGCCAGGTAGTTGAGGACAGAGCTCAAATCACCCAGGCATGTGTCCCTTGGAAATGAAGGTCTATATGTGTCCACCAAGGGGGTGATACAAGTGGTCTGGGGTAGGAGCAGACAGAAAAATGAAGGCTATATGACTCCATCGAGGAGCTGAAGGGCATGGGAACAGTTTGTGTGACTCAACATGGTGTCAAGGCTAAGATAATGCCTGATGAGTGCAACCCATCTGAGGCATCCTCAGGATGGAGGGAAGAGAACACAGAGCAGTCCAGACAGAGAGTAAGCAGCTCATGCACACAAAGCATGCTCTGGCTTCCCAGACTTCCAGGAGTCCAAATAAACCCTGCTGCCTGAGGTGTGGTGACAGAGCAGAGAAATGGGCCTAAATACTAAAAAAAAAATTAAAAGAAAAGAGTTGCAAGATGGTTGCTATAGAACAAAACCCCATCAAAGGTTGTATAGGTAGATAGTTCTTCAGGACAAACTTGGTCCTCTATTGTGCTTCTTCCCAGGATCCAGCTGAGCTCTTCTATTTCCCCAGGCATTCCTACATGGCCAGTGCATCAATTCCATATTTTCAGCTCTCCAGATTGCAGGTGGGCTTAGAAAGGTAGGAATATTTGAGAGAACTTGTCAAGAACTGGTTGTATACAAATAAATTTTTAAGTGGACCTGTAAAGTCTTCTATTATCTTGGCAGTTGGAGGATGACAGAGGGGACAGAGGAGAGACAGACTTCCTACAGATTCAAAGTGCAATTTGGAAAAAGAAATCCAACTTGATATAAGGAAGGAAAAATGTATCATGAGGGTAACCGAACAGAGGAAGAGGAACAAGTATTTTAGGAATCTGTGTAATGAGGTGAAACCAATGATCAGTGGTTGCAAGGCAGGCATATGAAGGCTTGACCAACCGTCATCAACATCCTATCTTGAGTTATTATTTGTACTGCAGAGGTAGAAGTGCTGGGTTAATGATTTGATTCAATGAGCTTAGAGCTCTTTTCCAACCTAAGGGATTCCATGATTCTGAACCTGACCATATTATAACATCACCAAACCAGCTGATCACCAAACCAGCAGAAAAAAGCCTGACCAAGAAACTTTGCAGCTTATTGAAGCCACCTAAAGCTGAACTTTATGTTCATTTGCTAAACTAACAACATCTCTAGATAATTTCCTCCCAGCTTGCAGAGGACCTTCCCTTCAGAGCCTCTCCTCCATGCTCCTTTTGCCCTGTGGCCCATCAGAGGTCATTCCAGAGGACATCACCACAACATCTGGTGCATGGGGAAATGTGGAGACAACAGACAGTCCCCCAGCCCCAACAGACGAATCATGCTGAGGAAATCCCAGCTCTGCAGCCAGAATGGTTTTCCTGGGAAAATGGAAGAATTTCACCCTTGGACTTTGACGGAACACTATTGAGGCTGCTCAGACATGGAAAAGGCATCTCCTGGAGCTAGAAAATGTCCAGCTATCATCAGAACATGAACTTGTGGTGGATTTGTGATCAACAAAGGAAATCAAAACTGAGTTTACCTGCTAAAGCCTGGGAGAGTGGAGAACTCCACTCTGAAGGCAGAGAGATCTGGGGATATAAAATTCATGAGCATATATTGCTGCACACTCCTCTGACCAACACTTCTCAACCCAGTATGTGTTTTCCCTATGTGTTACTCCTTGAAGAGCAACATCATCCGTTAATGATTCTAAATGGCTGAACACGTGTTTGTCTCCTAGTGAATGACGAACAAAATCAGATGACCCATGAATGAAAAATAAGGTAGTGACATGCTCTGAGCAGCATATTGTTCGATGATAAAGAGATACTGTCATGGCAGAATGGATTGTCCTACAATTAAAAAAATCAGTCCCAGGAGTGATGGACTTGGCTTGCAGACTCAACTCTTGAGCAACCCTGATATGGGCTTAAATAAATCACTGCAAGAAATAACCAGGACTAAGAATAGACCAGAATCCACAATGGCTGTGTGGTGACTGAGCATTGTTCCCACCTTGTGGTCATTAGCTTGCTGTGATGAGTTTCGTGACCTCCCTAGACTAGACAAGCTACTTCAGCAAAGCTGTTGAGAGTAATTGCTTCCTTCCCTGGTAATATCAGGAGGATTTGGGGATGGAGACCAAACCCCTCCCTCCCTATAAAGGGGATGGTAGGAAGGCTGGGTGTGAGATAAACTGCTTGGACAGAGAATTGTTCTGCTGGCAAATCCTCCAGGGCTGTAAACTCATTTACGTTGGGAAATGCAATGTCAATGCTCCTTGCTCCTGACTCATAGCAAAGGGTGACCAGGTTTTGACATGGAGAAAAGCACGGAGGCACAGCAGCCCCTGGCTTGCTGAGCTCAGATTGCCATTAATCCATAACCATCTCTCTTGGACTGATTTGGCACAGAGAACTCAACAAGAAATTGGAAAAATTTGTCTTCAGATTGTGCTGAATCCATAATTTTGCTCCATTACTTTGTTAATTGCAGTACCTCAGGATTGTGGAAGAAAAAGGATAATCAGTGGATTTACATTCCAGGCCTACTTGCAGGAATTTCTTTTCTCCAGGGTTATTGAGATAGGAATATTTTTCTCAGGATTCAAGATATGCCTTTGATGGATAGTCAGCAGGAGAGGGACCAGGGTGATATGATTCCTGGGCCTAAATTTTGAGCCATCTCAAACCCAAGCTGAGAGGTCATAGCTGATCACAGTGACCCAAAAAGTGAAGCTTGTCTTATCAGCCCCATGGTAAGTGTCCTCTTCAGAGTGGTATGACCAGTACGTCCTTTGTGGTTGTAACTTCAGATGCTGCTGCAAGACCAGATAATATTATTATTAATCATTGAATGGTTGGAAAGTACCTTAAAGACCATCTCATTCCCTGCCATGGGCAGGGACACCTTCCACCAGACCAGGGTGCTCCAAGCCCCATCCAACCTGGCCTGGGACACTTCCAGGGATGGGGCAGTCACAGTCTCTCCAGGCAGCCTGTGTCAGGCCTCATCAACCTCATAGGGAAGAATTTCTTTCCAATATCCCATCTAACCCTGTCCTTTGCCAGTGTGAAGCCATTCTCTTGTCCAAAGTCTCTCTCCAGCTCTCTTGCAGACACTTCAGGCACTAGAAGGGGTAGTAAGGTCTCCTTGAAGCCTTCTCTTCTCCTAGCTGAACACCCCCCGCTCTCAGCCTGCTAATAATAATTAAGTTATCATAGTTACTTACTGTAATTAGTAAGAGAGGTCAGGCTGTTCTCACAGAGGAAAATGCCTTCTTCCATAGTAAGTATTCTCATCCAGGGAACCTTACAACCACTTCCTTTCAAGATGACCACCTCCTCTACCCAACTCACTAATGGGGAGGGTCTTTATTAACCCTCTGAAAATCTCAGCCCCTGACTCACAAATTGCTCTTTGCAGCTGTGTCCTAAATCTGGGCTCATCAAAGTCCTAACAGTCAGTGCAGCCCAGCTGAGAGATAAGATAAATATCTCATCATTTCTATCACATTTCCTAGCTCCCACAGTTGAGACTGGGCTATTAGGAGATGCTGCTCAGAGAGAGGAAGCATGAGGAAAAATTGCTTAGGGAGATACAGGGAATAATGAGGGGGAAATAGCAGCACAGGGTCCTGCTGGCATTGCCAGCCTGAACATAGGCACAGATAACAGCCCTATGCATGCTGGAGATAAATCCCATGTGTGGCTGCCTGGATGCGAGACTGGATGTAGAACACGGATGTAAGGACAAGGAGCCAGGAACTGCATCCTTTTAGCTGTGCTAAGACATTGGGCTAAACACAATGTACAAGAACATTTCCAGCGAGATGCTATAGGAGGTTTCTCAGCATGTACCAGGAATAGCGTGGCCAGCAGGAGCAGGGAGGTCATTGTTCCCCTGTACTCAGCATTGATGAGGCTGCACCTTGAGTGCTGTGTCCAGTTCTGGGCCCTCAGTTTAGGAAGGATGTTGAGACGCTCCAGCATGTCCAGAGGAGGCAACAAGGCTGGTGAGGGGCCTGGAACACAAACCCTGTGAAGAGAAGCTGAGGGAGCTGGGGGTATTTAGCCTGGAGAAGAAGAGGCTCAGGGGAGACCTCATCACCCTCCACAACTGCCTGAAAAGAAGTTGCAGCTTGGTGGGGGTAGGTCTCTTCTCCCAGGTGACCAGTGACGGGATGAGAGGTCACAGCCTCAAGCTGTGCCAGGGGAAGTTTAGGCTAGATAGTAGATGATAAAAAATCTCCAGATAAAAAGTGTTTTGGCATTGGAATGGACTGCCCAGAGTGGGGGTGGAGTCACCATCCCTGGAGGTGTTTAAAAAAAGACTTGATGAGGCACACTCAGTGCCATGGTTTAGCTGATAAAGTAAGGTTTGGTCACAGATTGGACTGGATGATCTCAAAGGTTTTTTCCAACTTAGTTTATTCTGTGATTCTATGATAATACTTGATATCCTCCCTGGCAGTGTTCAAGGCCAAGTTGGAAGGGGCTTGAAGCAACCTGGGATAGTGGAAGGTGTTCCTGCCCATGGCAGGGGGGTAGAATGAGATGATCCCTTCCAACTCAATCCGTTCTGTGATTGCCTGATCATTCTATGATTCCGGTGGTCAAGAATGCCAAGGGTGGTGTGGGAGCTGGAGGTGTGGAGAAAGATGGATCACCAGCACTTGCAGTCAGTCAGGGCTGGGAGAAAAACATTAAGAAGATCTCCAATAAAAATAATTTAATAAAACCCAAATGCCAAGTCTTGTATGAATTATATATATTGTAATTCCAAGTCTTGTATTAATCCTGCATTGAACTTCCAAAATTCCTGACTCCAGGTTGGGAGAGGGTTAAGAGAAAGCTCTGAGCTCTCTGATTGCATGGGATGCTCCCAAGGATGAGCTGAAATCTCCCTGAAAGGCGTCCTACCCTTTTAACCAGACTCAAAACAGAATGTCTCTCATCATTAAAGTCAATTCTTCCAGGATGGCAAGGAGGGGCATTTTCATGGCTGATTAGCTCTGCAGAGCTCAGGCCAATTCAGCTGTTATGGGCAGATATACTCTGCTCCTGCCTTGCAGTAGCCAGCCTGTTTGCTGGAGTGGGAAATCGCTCGGAGCAGAAGACACTGCACCAAAAATCCTGCACTGGGGACTGAAGAATGGCAAAGCTGCAAAGACAGATCTCAATCCCTGTGTGTTTGACAGTGTTTATATATCAGATCACGGAATCATACAGTCACAGGATAGTTTGGGTTAGAAGGAACCTTAAAATTCATTCAGTTCCAACCCTCTGCCATGGGCAGGGACACTTTCCAATGTCCCAGCGTGTTCCAAGCCCTGTCTTACCTGGCCTTGGACACTTCCAGGGATAGAGCAGCCACAGTTCCTCTGGGCACGCTGTGCCAGGGCCTCCCCACCCTCACAGGAAAGAATATGTCTGCATTCATCTAGAGCTGAGCCAAGAGCTGGGATGGCTGAATGCTGGGAGTGGGACAGGGAAGTGAGGCACTCGGATGCAGAAAGGGGATGCTCAGATGCTCTGCTCTGGAAAGCCAAGTCTGATTTCACTAAGCTTTTCCTTTTCAGTCCCTTCTTCTCTTCTGACTATGCCAGAAAGGAATCAAATCCCTTACAATGAAATTTTACCTTGCCTCCCTATAGCACTTCCCATCCAGAAGCAGCTGAGTGCATTTTGGGGAAGCCAAGGACTGCCAGCAGCTGTGAGGCTGTGAATGTAGTGAGAGCCGATACCCTCTCGAGGGCATTTCCTGGTGGAAAAGGCTTTGTTCCCAGTAGTTGATTTGAATGTTGCACAAAAATCCTGCAAAGAGAAACTGCTGGAACTTGTTTGTGGCTGGGGTCAGCTGGGAAGGGTAAGTGCAAGGCACAGAGGGGACAGTGTCCTGAGTGCAAAATGAAGGATTTCTGGATACCTGAGGTGCTGTAGCCTGGCTTTTGCAAGTTGGAAAGCAAAGAAGGTTGCTGGGGCTGCAGGCAACTGGTGCTAGCTGGAGTGGACTGCAGTGTGTTTCTGCTAGCACCAGGGAGCTGGGCTATATCAGGGGTAATGAGGACGAGATGGGAAAGTACAGGGTCTTGGATCCTTGTATCCTGTGTCTGCAAGACCTCTGTCATCGGAGAGTTGGACACCAAAGTAGATTTATAAGTCATGGGACTGTGATGCACTGTGCCAAGGGCAAGTAAGCTGCAGCCCTCATAAAATCATGGAATGATTTGGGTTGGAAAGGACCTTAAAGACCGTCCAGTTCTGATGCCCGGCCATGGGCACCTTCCACTAGAACAGGTTGCTCCAAGCCCCGTCCAGCCTGGCCTTGGGCAATCCCAGGGATGGGGCAGCCACAGCTGCTCTAGACAACCTGTGCCAGGGGCTCACCATCCTTATAGTAAAGAACTTCTTCCTAATATTTAACCTGGAAAAGCTCCTTGTGGGTTTGATCCAGGCATTTGGTGCAGAAACTAGCAATGCCAGTGGGATGGACAAGCCCTCTGCATAATTACAGAAGATGTGAGGGACAAAGATGTCTGGGAACACCTGTGAATTCTGGGTGCTGACAGAGCTTGGAGATGCTCTCTGTGAATTTGCTCACATGTAGCTTGGTTTAACTCAGCAGTGAAGAAGCTGGAAAGCAGAGGAGTTGACAGGCCAATTTCTATCCCTCTGTAGGTTCTTAGTCCTGATTCTGTCACCCTGTAGTGGAGACAGGTCAAAGCAAGGGTGACCTGAACCGTCTGCAACTATCCCAACTTGGTGGCCTGTGTACAATGGCTTAGGGCAGCATACACACAGGTCAGAGCACCCCAGGGGTGATGTTCTCAAGACTCACATATTAGATATAGGTCCTCTGATTTGCAGACCTACTGAGGAGCACCACTGGCACTGTGAAGAGATTTTCCAGTTAATATCCTGAGCCTTCCCAACAAGGCTTTGCATGGCCCCATCCCTTGAATTGTTTAAGGGTAGGCTGGATGGGGCCCTGAGTAACCTGATCTAGTGAGTGGTATCCCTGCCCATGAGAGTGGGTTGAACCATGTGTTCTTTAACTCCCTTCCAACCCAAACCATCCTGTGATTCTATGATTCTAAATGATTGTCACTTCTGTACCTGGTCATCTACATTGATGCTGGTTCAGTGGTTTTTCCACCCATCTGATGTCAGTTTCCCTCTGGAGACAAGAGGTGGCCAATGATCCATGAAACCCCAGGGCTTCAGCTCATGTGAAGTGTCCACCACTATCTCCTAAGTGGAGTTTGAGGTCATGTAACAGACCTCAGTCCTGGATAACAGAGGCTAAAACAAGTTAATTATCTCAATGTTTACAAAGAGAATTCATTTCTCTGAGAGTGCCTTGCTCCCGAGTCACTCTCATCCACGCTCCTGCCTTGCCCTTTTATCAGCCATCAGCACTTCCCAGGTAGACAGGTGACTTGTATAAGATCACCTCCCACAAGGCAACTCCTCTAACAACAGACAGTGGAGCATTTATTTAATCACCATCTTCGCAGCAATTCTCATCCAAAAACAAGAACCAATTACCCCTCTAAGCCTTTTTAATCCTTTTCCTCTAATATGAGATACCAGGCTGAGGAAAGTAACATCAGCAGTCCCAATTCTTAGATGAGGTGTTCCTCAGAAGTTTCTGCAACTTTTCTAGCCATCAGCCAGGAGTTTGTCACGCTCTGTGAGACTGGGCAGAAGAAGGTGAAGATATTTTCACACCAAGAAAAGGAAGATAGAAATGAGAATTTCATATTAACATCACTTACAAAACAGCTTTAGAAGAAATTAAGGGCCCTTAGTAACCTGATCTAGTGAGTGGCAGCCCTGCCCAGGGCAGGAGTTTGAAACTAGGCGATATTAAAGGCCCATTCCATGATTTTATGAAATAACCCTTCTCCAGGGCAGAGGCCTCCCTAAAATGCTTTCAGAAAGCACAGATCGCAGCATGGTACCTGTAGGCAAATTAGGGAGTTTGGGGTGTTAAAGCTGTGGCAAATTGTGCTGAAAACCACTTTGCCTCGGGTATTTGCTGTAAAATACTTCCTCTTCACCTTTATTCTGACATTTTTATAAGACAATGTAAAAATGTTCATATTCAACAATGCTGTTCTGTTTATTTAAGTAACAACAATTGAGCTTGCAGGCATTTCCTGGAGAAAGCTTTCTGGTGAGGAGCTTTCATGTTTTAACTGCTCATTAATCCTCCTGTGAGCATCCTGGTTTGACAGCATGGATATCAAGGCTGCTACACGATCACTGTTGAGACTATAATATGAACACTTAATGGTGGCACTTAATTCTTAGCACTTAATTATGGCAAGGTGCTTGTTGTGTGTAGTTAAATTACTCCTGCATGAAAATTCCCATTCTTTACCCCCTGGTTCCCACTCATAATTCTTCTCATCACAAGGTGAGTTATTTTCCCCTCTTTCTCCTCACTCTTTACCTTGAGTTCTGTGTGCAGGTGGATCACTTCTTTCTTGCCATTTTGCCCCAAAGGTAATCCATTAATTTCTAAGCAAAGGGAGAGTGAAAGGGTGATAAAAGTAAAATGGGGCTCTTTGTGAAAAAGAGACACTTTATGTGGTCATGAGGTTTCTGTGTGAGCTGAAAGGTTGAAAGGTGGTCTAAGGAGTTGGGTTATGTGTGACACCTCTCTGAGAGCATCTTGGTACTCCTCCATTGCTTCTGGGATCATCTTCCCAGCTCATCTCTCAAACACTTTGGTCTTGTGACTCCATCCTTTCCCTGTCTCACAGTCTGAGCCTGCATCAACCAAAGCATCTTCTTTGCAACTGTCACTCCGTTCTCCATATAGCTGCAGCCTTTTGCAGCCCCCAGAATCTCAAATTTTTGCCTTCTTTTTCTTTAAGTTGCTCCTCAATCTTGCCCATGCACTGCCCCCCGCAGTACCTGGAAGGTCACCTCTTGCTGAAGTCTGCAAAAATCACAGCTCTTCAGTTCTATGCTCATCATTCCTCTCGCCTTCTTTGCTTGGCTCCTCCATTGGCCACATCCTTCCTGCCACTGAGTTCTGAGGTTCCTGCAGAAAGCACTTTTGCTTTGCTTGACATCTTGCACACCAAATCTCTGATCTTGGCTGAGGCCATGAAAACACATCTGTTACATGTACAAGGATGTCTAACACACATGTTGCAGGCTGGAGACCCTCTGCTCTGGAGACAGACTGGGAGAGCTGCAGGTGTCCAGCCTGGAAAAGAGAAGGCTCTGGGGAGACCTTTCAGCACGTTTTAGCATCTAAAGGGGCTCCAGGAGACCTGGAGAGGGACCATGGACAAGGGTCTGGAGTGACAGGAAAAGGGAGAATGGCTTCACACTGACAGAAGGCAGGGTTAGATGGGATATTGGGAAGAAACTGGGAAGAAATTCATCCCTGTGAGGATGGTGAGGCCCTGGCACAGGTTTTCCAGAGATGGTGTCCAGGTTCCCCTGGATCCTTGGAAGTGTCCAAGACCAGATTGGATGGGACTTGAAGCACCCTGGTCTAGTGGAAGGTTTCCCTGCCCATGGCAGAGGATTGGAATCAGATGATTCTGGGATTCTACGAACTGCAGAAATTCTACAGATTTTTTTGAGCTGTTGTACATGGGTGTCTGCATTGCAGCTCTGTGGTGTGCACTCTCTCCTGGGTCTCTAAAAGCTTTCCAAACACAACAGATAATTGGATCTCACTCACACTCATCTGCAGCCCAAAGCATGGCACAGTTTTGATTTCCTGTTTCAAAGACAAAATTTGCTTTGGACGTTTGTACCCATCTTTCTAACAGGCCCCCATAGAAGTACTGAAAAGTTGTGATAAGGTCTCCCTGGAGCCTCCTCTTCTCCAGGCTGAACAATCCCAAGTGCCTCAGCCTTTCTACATAGGAGAGGTACCCCAGACTTGTGATCAATTCTCTATTGACTACAGAAAAAACTTCTGGGACTGCCTCAGAAGAAGACATAATCACAGGATGGTTTCAAGTGAAAGAGCACTTAAAGACAATCTCATTCCAACCCCCTGCCATGGGCAGGGACACCTTCCACTAGACCAGGTTGCTTCAACCTGGCCTTGAACACTCCCATGGATGGGGCAGCCACAGCTTCTCTGGCAACCTGTACTAGTGCCTTATGTCCCTCACAGGGAAGAATTTCTTCCTGAAATCTCATCTAAGCATCTTCTGGTTGCTGCCAGTTTCACAGGCCTACTGAGGGAAGTTCCACTCTTTGGGACAGAGGCAATGATATCCATAAAATATCAAGTAACCCGTAGCCCATGCAGCACTTCTGGCCTGGGGCAAGGATGGCGTTTGAGGCTCCAGAAAGGCCATCACCTCTTACTCATTGCTGGAGCACAGTTCAGCCAAGGAATGTATTTTCTTGGCTCTTCCTGATTATTAAGGACTTAACCACAAGGACTTCCTAACGCCAGTCTCTGCAGATCCTTAGCAAACATGTTGGCCATATCAGCAGCTGAGGCTGCTCCTCCAAGGTGGCTATTATTGCATGTGCCTATTCCTATATTTATCTGTCAGTACCAAACACAAGCTGACTCACAGATCCCCAGATAAGGCTTCTATCCAATGTTATTTCTAAAACACACAATCCTGTCATGAAGATGCCCCTGGGGTGTGTCTCATAGTGGAAGAGCCCACTCTGTTTTCAATCTGCATTCTCAAACACAGCAGCAGCCAGTTTTGTGTGCTCAGGGTAGATCCTTTCAGCAGAGTCTGCACAAGACAGTTCCGCTCTTTCTAAACCAGCATTTCTTGTTTTGGCAGGTGTCTCATCATCTCCCAATATTTGTGAACCTGCACGTGCAATTGTGCTGAATTGAGGGTGGCGTTTTCCCATTCCCTTGCCTCCCACCTTTCCTCCTTCTCTGTCTTTGCTCAGACTGGACACTCATACAATTGTGCTGAGGAGAGCTCAAAGCAGTGGAAGAAATGTCAAAAAACTTTTCTATATTTATTTCATAGATCACAACATTTTTCATTTAAGCCACATTTATTTAAACTGGGGAAAAAAAATGAAATTCAGCCCTCCAGACCTTTCTGGATTATAATGAAAAACTGTTTCCTCCCAAGGGATTCCACAGCAATCTCCTTGAGACAATCGTTCTGCTTCCTTGAACAGCTGCACAGGGTTTTTACAGGAGCCATCCCCGCAGCTTGTGCCACAGAGCCGAGCTTTTCCAGCACAACCTGGGAGCCCAGAGATGTGAGACCCTCTGGGACTGTGAATGGGGTAGGAGTACAGCCTGCACCCAAGGCAACAGGATGGAACCAAAATACAGGAAATCAGCTTCCATGAGCTGATGATCCCTCCTTGCCTCTGACTACATGAACTGTCATAAATCCTACACAAAACAGTTGTATGGTAGCACTTCTCTCTCCCTTTCCTCATGACCCTCTGCCCTTGCACTCAGATTTTGCAATGACTCACCCAGTGGGGCAAAGGCTGTTGCAATCTGTTCCCAGCAGTTTATTCCTCCTCCCTGTGCCACCCAAAACCATGCTCTGGTGGTAATCCTCCTGATGTAGTTACACTGTCTATACCAAGAAAGGAAAAAACATGCTTCCAAGGTTCTTTTACTCCTAAAACTGGTTTAATCCTCTGTTAAACCCTGTTAATATGTAGGCATCTGCAGCTGTACTGCAGTTAAGTTGCATGAAACTATTAATCCTGATTTAGTGCTCAGAGGTGTTGACTAGTCATGTATCTTCAAGCCCCAAACATTTCCCCAAAGTGGTTTGAGCTGCTTGGTGGAAGAGGAGAGGGTTGGAATGGGAGATTTTTTCCAACTTCAGTTTTCTGTGATTCCACAGTTCCACTTTCTTCATCAATAAGAATTCACTCTTCCTTTTACTGGACATGCTTTCAGAGTCTAACTTTTTGATGGTTTCTCTTTTCTACAGCATGAAGTTCATGTTTCCAGTAGCTCCTTCCAGTCCTGCTTGAGAGCTAACAGAGAGCTGGTAGCCCAGCAGCAGAGCACAGCACTGAAAGGTCACCAGCCCAAGCTCTGTGGAGTTGGAGATGAGGAGCTCCGAGGCTGTTTTTGTTGGGAACACCGAGGAGTCAACCATAGAAAGGACTTTGCACTGACTGGCTTTTTAACAGCATGTTTTCGTGTACAGCCACATCAGGTCTTTGTCAGGAGTGGCTCTCCTGAGACATGCTGTCTTGTTAGCTTCAGCCAAGAGGCAGGTGTCCAAGCAACCTCAGCCAGCTCTGCTTCATCCCCTGGCAAGAAGCAGGCATACATTCCAGCAGAGATTTTTGACAAGGAGTTACCAAAATAGCCCTGGAGCCCAAGGTTGGTGTCTCCTGCCACTGCTGTTTCCCTGTAGCCGGGGAAGGTGGTTAAGGCTTCAAGCAGCTGAGAAAATGGAGCTCAGTATCTTCTCCCAGAGAGTGAACACCATTCCGACATCTCTCCCAAGAGCTGGAAGAAAGCAACTTGACATGAGAGTAAGAGGAGAGAGAGAATTGGTAATAGAATGGAACCCAGCAGAAGCTGGGTATTGTATAGGGTCTGTCTGTGCTGTAGCTGGAAGCACACCTGCATCCCTGGAGCAGTGCCTGACCTCCCCATAGCCCCTCTGATGGGGGCATGCCTGTTCCCAGGAAGTAAAAAATGCCACGGGAAGAGCGGTACCAGGGGCTGACTGGGGAAGGTGTTCCCACCCCAGATATGTGAGTCAGCCAGTGCTAGGCTGCGTGTCAAGGGCAGCAATCACGTTTCCTTGTAGCTGTGTTGGTGTGCGTTGGGCAGCACTGCTCAACTCCCAACAGAAAGGGCTGAGGCAAGGAAGTGTTGTGCTTCTGGAGCCTCTGCAAATGACTTGGGGAAGAGGAGAGGATGGGGAGGCACAAATGCAATAGGATGTTCTTCCCTTCCTCCTCTTCCTCGTCAGTAAATCTCTCTAAGGGAGGTGAGACCTCCTCAAACATATGCGGCACCATTTGCCTGCCTGTCTGCACCCTCAGGATGGTGTTAGCAGGGTGAGTCTTGCACCCATCGTGGAGCTGCCAGGGCTCTTGCTCTACCAAACCACCACAGGCACCAGCTGTTCCCCCAGCCCCGACATCAGAGCAGGGAGTCACTGTGCTCAGACACAGCAGAGAAGCTTCTCCGTGAGAAATGCAGAATGTCTACTGTGGCCCTGAACAATGTGCAGCCTGTCTTCGCTATTTTGTTTGGGGTTTGGTTTTGAATACACAAAACTGTCTTGCCTCCCTTTTTCCGCCCAAGAACACCCTGAATAATGCCCGCTTCTCTTTTTTCAGCCCCTTCCCTGAGCTGAATGTGGGGACGGTCAGTTTATCCCGGGCTCCGCCTCTGAATGCCTTTTGTTATGCTCTTGCTGGGCTCTGCGCTGGAAGGAAGGAGGGACACAGAGATGTTTATATTGCATCCAGGCTCTCGCCTGACTGCATCTAACTTGCTATTGTTGGTCAACGATCTTTCAATTACTTGCTGCACTTGGGACTTTGCTCCATGCTTGAAAAAGGCTGATGTAGTTAACAAGCTCCTTCCAAAGAGCAGGCTGGAACTTGAATGATTCCTCTGTGCAGAAGAGTTGCTTGCAAATACAGTCTTTCTTTTTATAAATATTGTGGTTTGAGCATACAGTTGGCTTTTTCCATGCAGCAAATTTACTATTCTTAGTTTTCAAAAAATACTTGTCAGAAATGGCTTGTTGATCTGTTTTTTCTGTTCCCAAGACATGTAAGTTACTTTCTTTTGACATTTTCTTTTTCCTTTGCCCTCTTTGTTCTTTATGCAATATTTTGATTTTCATTGTTAAGGTGGACGTTATCTCAAAATATGCCAGGACTTTGGAGGAGTGGTTTTACAGAGATTATGGCTCTAGGCTGGGAGCCACAATTCCCAGGTCTGCCCTAACTTCAGTACCGGTCTATATAAATCAATATTTTCCCAAACAGATACCTTGGTTTCATAGTGACCTAACTTGAGGTCATCAAATGCTGCTCTTCAGAGCCTACACATCTTCTCCCTAAAATCAGATGGAGATAAATGGGTCAAATCTTTCCATTAATCTCTTTCAAGACGACCTCAAAATAGAAAATCTACAAGAAAGAGACAGAGAAGATACACTGCAAGTAACTTGGCCACTGAGATGCCTTTTGCTGAACCTGGAGGGATCCAGCAGCCTTCCTGATTCTACATAAGATCTTTAATGTCCCTTCCAACTTAAAACATTCTATGATCTTATGAAATACTGTTTATTTTGAATTACATGGAAAACCAATCTCCAAACTTTTGTAATCACTAGAGTTCTTCCTGGGCCCTGCACATAACCCAAGTCCACATGCGGTTTTCAGAGTCTCACTAACCACCGTGTCCTCAACAGCTTCGGAAGAGTGCACTGTTCTTCATTTTCTCTCCCAATTTCTATGCTTCCACAAAGTTTTATTAATAGTTTTCCCCTATCCTAAAAATCTAAAGCAATTGTGCAGATGTAGTTATTATTCTGCTATTCATCATAATTGTGCCTGGTAATCTCTCAGACCTTTGTTCCCGGTAGAACTTGAGTTACTATATTTCTGCCCTTATTAAGCACTTTTTCAAAGGACCTTTGGCCATCCACATCTAAATAAAGAAAAAAGAGAGATTAAATTAGACCTCTAGCAAACTCTGAATTTATACCTAAATGTGCTTAATAATTGGATTTGTGTTGTCAAACATGCTCATAGCAGGATTTCCAGTTGAGTGAGTAGAAAATACAGGGTTTCTCTGCTTACTCCTGCCATTCTGACATTTGTATCAGCTCGGGAACTTGGGTGGAGAAGCTCTATGGTATGAGGGGCACTTGTACCAGTGCGAGGTTTGGGACAGGACCAAGGGAACTGAAACAAAACAAGGGTGAGTTGTTTGCAGGAAATCTGGAGAGGGGAAAAAAAAAAAAAAGTCTTTCAAATGACCCAGTGAGTATTTTGAAGGAAGAGTTGAGGTTGTTAGCTTGGAGAAGTCTCCTTAAAGTCTCCTCTCTTGGAGAAGACCTCTGAGCACCTTCCAGTACCCAAAGGGGTTACCAGAGAGCTGGAGAGAAACCTTGAACAAGGGCCTGGAATGAAAGGACAAGGGGGAATGGCTTCCCACTGCCAGAGGGGGCAGGGTTAGAGTAGATATCAGCAAAAATTCTTAACCTGTAAGGACGGTGAGGCTCTAGCACAGCTTGTCCAGAGAGGCTGTGGCTGCCCCATCTCTGGGAGTGTCCAAGGCCAGGTTGGACAGGGTGTGCAGCAATCTGGTCTAGTGGCCCCACCCATGGCAGGGGGTGGAACGAGGTGGTCTTTAAGGTCCCTTTCAACCTAAACCATTGTGAGATTTTTACGATAAGGCCACATGGCAGTTTTTACGTGTAGAGCTGCCTCGCACACCTCCACAGGCAGCAAAAAAGCATCTTGAGTGAATACATTTGGTCTGGGCATGATTGTGTTCGGATTCAGAATTCACTGGTGCTGCAGAGGTGAAGCACTCAGAGGTGAAGGAAAGACGAGTTTTGGGGAAAATGGAAGGACCTGCAACAGGACAGGGTGCCTTTTGCTGAGGATTT
This sequence comes from Sturnus vulgaris, assembly GCF_052056855.1. Taxonomy (NCBI): domain Eukaryota; kingdom Metazoa; phylum Chordata; class Aves; order Passeriformes; family Sturnidae; genus Sturnus; species Sturnus vulgaris. The sequence goes on from NC_142246.1 coordinate 81,516, forward strand.
GGGAATGTGGGCAGAGGTTGTAATGGGTGGAAACAACAGGTTGGGTGAGGAGTAGAAAAACTAGTGATGCTGGGTTACAAGATAATTGGAGAGAGTTGATTCCAGGCCCTTGGCTAGGGAGTTATTTCTGAAGTTCAGGACTCATGAGATGTGAGCTCATCTCAACAGCAGACAAAAAGCCTGTACAATGCAGCATTATGCTTATGGTTTTATGTGATTTTTGACCTCTGATATCACCATGACATGATCTATTTTGATAAACATACTATTGAACCAACCTCCTAGGGAAGATCCACTGTTTACATGTCTGCAATACCCAACTCAGCTGTGACTCAGCCATCAGCAATGATGTTCTGACCTTATTAATATCAATGTAAATCTTCTTAATGCAGACATAATTTCACCCCAGAGGCCAATTCATTAATTAGCATGTCCTGCTATCCTGTCATTGGGCATATGAAGTCGGTAGTAACTTGGCTTGTATATGGAGCAAATATATGCTGAGTAAATGCGGATTCAACTGCACACATAACGACAGCGGATGGGGCCATAAATGTTTGGCAGCAAAAGTGAACAGAGGTGAGTGTAACTCTTCATTCCAGACCTAATTCAGTGCTGGTGGTACATGTTTATTTGCTTGAAGTTTGTTTGTTGTACTTGCTTGTTTATAGTTGTCTAAAATCAATGTCTATGGAAACGGTTGTTGAATTGGTTGTTTATTTCACATACTGCATAAAGTTGTGTGAGTCAGAATATCATGGATAGAGTAGCCTGAGTGGGAAAGGATCCACAAGGATCAGTGAGTCCAACTCCTGGCTCCACACAGGACACCCCAACAATCCCACCCTGTGCCTGAGAGCATTGTCCAAATGCTTCTGGAGCTCTGGCAGCCTTGCAGCCACCACAAACCCTGGGCAGCCTGTTCAGTATCCGACCACTCTCTGGGGGAAGAATCTTTTCCTAATAGTCACCTAAACCTTCCATAACACAGCTTCAGCTCATTGGTTCTGTCCCTGGTACCCAGAGAGCAGAGATCAGTCACTGAAGTGTTGCTTTGATGATGATATGTTTTTAGCTGTGATACACAGGGCTCTTCCATCCCTCAAGGCAATCCCCTCCCTATGTGAAGTTTGCAAAAACACCATTGTCCTGCTGTGTCTGTGGCCAGGAAAGGGTGTTTTAACCATTCTAGTACATCTATTATGAAATGTTTTTGGAAAAAAATAGCCCAGTCACAATTCTGGGCTAACCTAACTCCTCTCCTTCCAAACAATATTTCATGTCAGCAAGTTGCCCGTGAATTAAAAAAAAAAACCAAACTCAAAAACCAACAAACAGACAAACAAACAAAACCCCAAGCAAAAACAAAACAAAAACCTAAACCCAACAAAAAACCCCAAAGCAAACAAACAAAAAAACCCCTCCAAAACAAAAACCAAAACAAAACAAGAGCAACAACCAAAAAAAAACCCAAAACATTTTTTAACATTTTTTGCATGTTACAATGAAACAGATTAAAGTTAATATAACAATAATTATCTCCTGCAGCTAATATTCGATGTAGACAGTGCCAGCGAGGGCAGTGTGATCACTAACAAGATTAGGAAAGGATTTCTTCTCTTGTGCAACACTCATAGATGTTACTCTTCTCCCAAGTATTTGAGATTCGCTGCAGGCAGCTTTTGAACGCTCTGTTATCTGGGCCATTGGTTTCTTGTGATGTCAGAACTCTCTCTTCCTGTTTTCATTCACTGAATGATCCTTCTTAACTCTTTTGTTAAGTGATTTAAAGTTTGCCTGATATAAAACAACCATCAACCACTACACAGATCTAATAATTCCAGTTATCGAGTAAAAAACTTTTTGATTCCCCAACTGCAAAAACCTTTTGAATTGCTAATTTCCCAGGTTGCCCAGGAAAGTTGTGGCTGCCCTGTCCCTGGAAGTGTTCAAGGCTAGGTTGAACAGGACGTGGAGGAATGTGCTCTATGGGGTGGTGTCCCTGCCCATGGCAGGGGGTTAGAATGAGACAAGCTTTGAGATCCCTTCCAACACAAACAATTTTGTGATTCTGTGATTCTATGATTCTATGACTCTTAAGGAACTACGGTTGGGAAAAGGGTGGGGAGAGATCCAAGGATGCATGGTACCTTGTGCTTTATCTGCCTAGATGGATAAAAACCCACATAAAATGCTGTGCACAAAAGCAGTTTGCTAAATCTGACACCAATGAAATTCAACTGCTATCTAGGATGGGAACAATTTCTCCAAGTTTATTTGCACTCTTACCTAATATTTTTACCTTTTGTCTTTTGTGCAACAGTGAGCTATGTTTGGCAAGAAAGGGGGGAGCAGATGTTGTGAAAATATAAGTACTGTTATCACTGATAACTGCAAGTGAACACAAACAGGAAAGACAAAGTAGAGGATGGGGGTAATATTTGACAGTAGATGCCAACCCCAGCCCTGAGCTGGCTGTATCTGGTTAATCCATGCCAGAACCGCTTCCACTGGTTGGAACCTTTTGGCATCACTTGGTGGGAGGAACTTGTCCTGGCAGCACCTGTGTGACTGTGCTGGTTTTGGGTGACAAGGCTTTGATGTGAGAGTGGCTCCTGTGAGGAGGTGCTGGAGCTTCTCTCTTGTGTCTGATGGAGCCAAGGAGGGCATGGGGGTGCAGAGATCCGCCTGCAGCTCATGGACACCCAGCTCTCGCATGGGGATGCCTGAAGGAGGCTGTGACTGCATGGGAAGCCCAAGCTGGAGCAGGGGCAGAGTGTGAGAAGTCCAACCCCTAAGGAGGAAGGAGCGATAGAGACAATGTGTGATGGACTCAGCACAGCTCCTTTCCCTGTCCCCCTGCACTACTTGGAAGGAGGAGGTAGAGAATCATGAGGGAAATTGAGCCTGGGAAGAAAGGAGGGGTGGGGGAAAAGTGATTTAAGATTTGGGTTTATTTCTCCTTGCCCTACTCTGATTTGATTGGAAATAAATTAAGCTGATTTCCTCAATCTTTTTGCCCATTACAGTAACTGATGACTGATCTCTCCCTGCCCTTATCCCAACAATGAGCCTTTAATTGTTTTTTCTTTCCCTGCCTAGCTAAGAGGGGAGTGAGAGCAGTTTTAGGAGGCACCCGGTGTCCAGACAGGGTCGCCTCACCACAGTGACAATCCAGAGAGCAGTGTCATGCTTTGCTTGTATCCTGAGCTGGCTGACTCTCAGAGCCAGACTGGCTTTTCTGGCAGCACCTGGGAAAATGACTAGGTATCTGAATCCACAGATTCACAGGGCATGCTGGCAGTTGTCTGTGTCCCAGGAATATAGATGTATGTAGAAATAGCCTCTCTGTGCCTCCATTTCTGCATAGCCTACAAGGGATTTGCAACTTATTTCTCATCATTCACACCTTTTTGGTTTTATGTTACCTTTGAACACCAGGTCAGCCCAGCCCAGCCCAGCCCAGCAGTTTTAAACTAAACCCAAGATTTCATCCTCCTTCTTGAGCTTCAAGCAGAAAAGGCAAAATCTCTGAGCAATGGTTTTGCTAGAGATAATTAACTGACAAGAAAAAACCAACCAGTCTTTAGAATGTTTTCTTTCCTATCTGCTCAACACCCTTCGTTATCCCAGTAACTTCAACAGAAATCACTAAGGCTCCCACTGAGAACCTCCCTCAGAGAGGTAACTAACATTTATATTTCTAAACAGAAATTAACTATTTAAATATGGTGAGTTGGCTATTTCCACCCAGTCTGCTGTGTGTCTATGCATTGCTGTACCTAAACCTGGTCATCCTTTTGGAGAGAAAAGTGTGAATAGTATCTTTTTCCCTTTTTATTCTTTTAATAATAAATTCTCAACTGTTGACATCTTTCCTCGCTCAAAACAATTTGTGTAAGTCCAGACACAATCATATTCCTGGAGACAGACCAAAGGTAACAGTTACCCAAGAACTCCACAGACTGTCAACTTTCTCACATCTTTTTCACTCTGTTAAAGATGAAAGGTCTAAAATTTTCACTCTTCCTGCTGCAAAGGACATTCTTGCTGTGTGTCCAACAGAGTTTGCTGCTTTGCCCACAAATTCAGCAGAGAATGACTTTTAACTTCTTTATTCTTCCTTCCTCAGGCCTTTGCTGTTACAAATTAGGGCCCAGAAATCCTTGGAGACCATTAGCTTGTTTTCCAAGGTAGGGATCCTTTTTTCAGAGCCTTTTTTTTTTTTTTTTTTTTTTTTTTTTTTTTTGCTTACACCATTAGAATCATAAAATCACAGAGTGATTCGAGTTGGAAGGGATCTAAAATCTTACCTCATTCTTATCCCATCCCACCCCTGCCACGGGCAGGGACAGCTTCCACTATATGAAGTTGCTCCAGCCCCAGTGTCCAGCCTGGCCTGGGACACTGCCAGGGATCCAGGGGCAGCCACAGCTGCTCTGGGCACCCTGTGCCAGGGCCTTACACCTTCACAGGGAACGATCTCTTCCCATATTGATTCCTAGGCTGCTCAGAGCCCATTCAGCCTCGCCTTGAACACTTCCCTCCCCTTCAGCCTCGAGGTCTCCCCATGCCTCAGGCCCACACTCACAGTGTCTGGGCTGGCATTCCCGAGGTCGGGAGGACATAACCCCACCTCTGGGGGGACCTTTTCAGGCTCACCTGGGGTACGGTGACAGCCAGGATGCTGGTGGGACAGACCCCCAGGAGCCAACCCCTCTCCATCACGCACGGGGGGCAGCGCAGCCCAGCACGGGGCTGCTCCATCCCAGGGCAGTGCCCGGCCCCTCTGCTGGCACTGCTGGGGCACCTCCAGCGCTGGGGGCAGTCCCGAGGCCCGCAATTCAGGACGGGCATTAAGGGGCTGGAGCGTGCCCAGGGAAAGGAACAGAGTCGAGGAAGGCTCTGGAGCACCAAGAGCGGTGAGAAAAGGAGGCTCAGGGGGGACCTTGTGGCTCTGCACAACTCCCTGACAGGAGGGGACAGCAGGGGGGGATTTGGGATCTGGGAACAGGGACAGGAGGAGAGGGAACGGCCTCAAGTTGTGCCAGGGGAGATTCAGCTTGGACACCAGCAGGAATTTCTCCATGGAAAGGGTTGTCAGGTACTGCAGGGGCTGCCCAGGGAAGTGGTGGAGTCCCCACTCCTGGAGGTGTCCAAGGAGGGAACTGTCTGTGGCACTCGGTGTTCTGGGCTGCTTGACAAGGAGGGCGGGGGGCGTCACAGCTGGGACTGGGTGATCCTGGAGGTCTTTTCCAGTCCCAATGATTCTGGGATTCTGTTACTCCAATTAGCCTTCCTCTAACTGGGGCAATGCTCGTGCTGTATCTGTGCCAGCTGCTGCTTTCTCACCTGTAATATTTAACTAATGGGGAGCAGTAAAGGGGCTTTAATTTTACAGCTCAATTTTAAATCGACTAATCTCCCAGGAAATGCCATTTCACGGTTTGGGAATTGCCGTGTGTTTTAATCTCTGCTTGTTAAACTTACTGAGATGAGAAACTCACCCCTAAGTGAGGAATTCGGCAGCTGTACGACCTAACCAAGAACTGCTCCTACTCTGCCTAAACTAGGGGTTGTAATTAGTGGGCCGATCCTGTGACTCCGTGATTCCCTGATCCGCCCCCTCCCCGCCGCCATGGCCGCGGGGGTGACGTCACTAGCCCCGCCTCCCTAGGTCCCCCCCACTCGCGGCCACCGTAGCGGGATCGGCGGAGGCCCCGCGGCGGCCGATGGTCCGCGTTGTGCCGCCGCCCCCCGCCCGCCCCGCTCCGAGCCGGCAGCGGCCGCAGATGGCGCGGCGGGCACCGGGAAGGCGGGGCGGGAGGTCACCGGCACGGCCTCCCCTGCCGCTGCTGCTGGCGCTGCTGGCGCTGGTGCTGGGCCCCGCCGCCGGTGAGGAAGTGGCGGTGTCCAAGGAATGCGACAAGCCGTGCGCCAACGGCGGGCGGTGCCAGCCGGGCACCGGGCAGTGCGAGTGCCAGCCTGGCTGGGTGGGCGACCAGTGCCAGCACTGTGGGGGGCGCTTCAGGTGAGTCCCCGCAGGGCGAGGAGCGGAGACGTGCCCTGGGGTGGGGGACGGAGCACGGGGACGTGCGGGGTCGGAGTAGACGGGGGTGGACTGGCTGGTTCGGCGTTGGTTCGCGGTTCGTGTCTGGTTTGGGGGTTCGGGAGTGGCTCGGAAGTGAGGTTAGATTTGGGGTACGCGTACGAAAGGCTGGTTCAAGGGTGCGGGGCGGCTTTGAGTGAGGAGTTAGTTTGGACCGTAGGGATCGGGCTGGTTTGGGGTACGGAGGGGAGTGTGTGGCAGCCACATCAGGGGTAGGGGTGAGGGACAGGGCAAGGGAAGAAGGGGGGAACACAGCAGTGGCTCAGTGGCCCGGGTCAGGTTGCCCAAAGGAACACTTGAGGGAAATAGGGACGTGGGTAATAGAAGCAGGTTTGGGCATTCAGACGGAGTGGGAGGCTGAGGGGGTCCAGGGATGATGAGTGAGGGCAGTAGGGTCGTGGTGCGAGGGGAAGGGCCGGGTCACAGCAGAAGTGAGGGGCGGGACCAGGTGCGGTCAAAGGTGAGCGGCATATGGAAGTGACGCTAAAGGCGAGTGGCAGGTCAAAGGGGTGGTGAGGGACACTCAGGTGATGATAAAGGCGAGGGGCAGGTCCAGGTGACGGTGAGGATGCGGGTGTTAGGGCAGGATAGGAACGTGTTGCGGGGACAACTGGGGCTGGGTCTCTGTGCAATGAAGGTGAGCGTGGGGCTGATTCAGGAGGATGCTGGTGTAAAGGGATGGGCAGGAGCCATGCAGGGGGACAAAAGGGATTTGGATGTGGAGGAAGAGGTGGGTGTGTGGAAACAGGCTTGAGGGGTGATGGCAGCATGGGTGTGATGGGGTGACAGTGTGCAAGGCTAGACCTGGAGGTCCATAGAGCGGTTGGGGCTTCCTGGGAGAGATCTGAGAGCAATGGGATGTGGATGTTGAATGCCCCAGTTGGTGAGTATGGGATGTTTGTAATGCAGAGAGGCACCCCTTAGGAGGCTGAATTGTTGGTGTTTGTTGGCTGGGGTTGCAGAGGCGTAATTGGCGATCAGCCCCTCTAAGGGGCTGTGTAGGAGCAGGGATGTGGTTGTAGGGCACTGCATCAGTGGGGTCTGGTGGATTGCCGAGCCAGGAAAATGTTTGATTTAAATTTTAGTAGGTTTGGACAGAAGGTAAGGCTGGAGGGAAGTGCAAGGGGGATATTTTTTTGGCAGCAGGGTTAGGTTTGGGAGTCTGAGGATGTTGGGTGAATGGGGGTGACTTTTTGTGTGGATGTGGCTGGAGCTGGAAGCAGATGGGAGCAGTGAGGAGCAGGACAGAGGAGGACAGCTTGGGTGTGGGACCAGTTCCGGGGCGGGGAGAAGGACTAATGTGGAGATGGGACTAGATCAGACTGAGAACAGGTTGGAGGGGAAGGGCGTGCAAGTGGGATTTAGGGCGGGGTGGAGACTTTAGGGGTTTTTAGGGGGGGGCGTTTAGGGAAGCTTCTCTTGGCAGATCAGCAGGTGCTGGTTTTGGTTAAAGGTTATTTCAGGAGAGGTTTGTGCAGGGGAGAGAAGCAGTATCCTTATAGGAGTAGTTGGCATTTGGGAGGCTCATCTTCTGGAACTGTAATGCTGCTGGCTCTTGGGGAGGGACAGTGGGAATAGCAGCCTGGTGGAAGGAAGCTCCTGGGCTTGTGGGGAGACAAGACTGGGCAGTGAGAGGGGATTGAACAGGACAGAGGGTATTGGGAGAGTCCCGCTGCTTCAATTTATTTTTTTTTTTTTGAGAAAAAAAGGCTAAAGGAGGGCTCTGGGCAGGGGGCTGGAACCCCCTGACTCTGCACTGGTCCAGACCATGTGCTAACGACCATGTGTGGGAATGGGGGGTGTCTGCACAGGACAGTGATTTTTGGACTATATGATGATGGAAAGTGTGTTTCTGCAGTGCTGGGGCCAGTTATTTTAGTGTTGGGTTACTCGGCTGGGTTGTGTGTCTGAAGTGTATCCCACTGGATGAGAAAATGGAAATCTTCACGTGAGTAGGCTGGGGATGCTCCCTGGCTTCTCTATTATGGTAAGAGTTTCTGTAAGATGGTTACCTGCCTTGGATTTGTCAGCTGTGGCAGTCAGAGAGCCAGTGTGTGTGTCTGCATGCATTAGGTGAATTCCCTGGCAGGGCTGATTCCTGGAAAAGAAGGAAATGAGAAAAGGATTATTATCCTAGGCAGTGACTGCTTTCTTGGGAAGCTACTGCAAGTACCAGGCACCCTTTGACGTTGTTTATGGATTTGGGAGGAGGGTAACTGTCTGTATAATCTGAACTCATGGAAGAAAAGTAATTTTTTTACTTGGACTTATTGACAGTCTGTAGATGAGTATGTATTGCAAACAGTTTGAAAGGCGTTTTGTGTGGAAACAATTCCAGGCTAGGCATGCCCTGGAATTCCAAACCTGCCTTTTTAATGTCTTTTTGCCACTGTCATGGTAAGCATTTTGTTTTAGTTGGGAGAGAGCTTTAAGGAATAGCCTCATACCTGTTACTTTCTTGGAGAAACTTAGGATATTTGTCATTTTAAGGGGACTGGATTTGAGATGCTTCTTTTCCGTATGGCAATCCCAATTAAGAAAAAGAATTGGTATATGTTCACTGTTAATAGAACCTCAATTTTTTATCCTCTTACCTGTTTTGATAAAGCTTCTTTTTTCTTTCTCGCTTATAATTGTAGTCTAAAATTTTGCCTGAAAATATAATGTATGTTTTTCTCTGTAGGTGGTTTATTTGCCTATTTATTAGTTTATTAAAGAGTTGAAGTTTCTAGTAATGTTTTTAAACCTGGAGCTCAGAGAAGTGCGAACAAGCAGCGTTCAGAGTTTTTCAGTCGTGCCTTCTTTCACATGCCTTGAGTTTACTCTGTCTCCTGTCAGAATTGGCTCTGCAGGAGGTTTTGTTTTGGTTCACGGTTGTCAAGAGTTTGGCTTTAAAGGACTTAATGTGTTATTAGATGCTGTAGGTACAAATGGGAAGTAGAAGAGCAGGTGAAAATTATTTTCCAAGTGCAGTGTATTTTATGAGCTTATCTGCTGGACTGAGACATGTAATTAAATTTGCCTTGTTAATCATCCTGTCTTATCTAGATGTATATGATGACTATATTTGTGGCCTTGACTGTTTTCATTTACATTGTGAAGATACACCTTGTGCTTCACTGACCTAATAATCTCTCCCATCTTCTTGTGTTCACAGTGAAGGATGAACATTGTAGCATAGAGTTGCAGTCTGCTAATATTCCCTTTCCCTTTTTCCCTGGGAAATCTTTTTTTTAGACTGCAGTTAGATGTATGAGGAACACACTCCAGATTAGTGGTGGTCTTTAGAGATAGACGGCTGATTTAGGAAGGACTTCAGGTGACTTTTTTTAAGGTGTGGAACCAGCCACTTTAGTTGTTCAAAGATAAACATCTTGGTGTTAATGGAAGCTGAAATAGAAAACACAAAATGTGCCTGATGTGCTTGTGTCTTCTCTTTCAGTACAAACCTTCAGAGGGCTCTGGGCTGACTGGATGCTGTTGAGGGCTTCGAGCTGCCATGATACGGGCAGGAGAGGAGCTGCTGCTGGGAGGGATGAGAAATTTCCCAGTCACAGAGCTGCAGCAGCATCCTGAGATAACATTTGGAGCAGTGGGAGCTTGGGAGCTCCAAACTGAAAGTGGAATTGGCAGCACTGATTATTGAACAATCAAAAAGATGCTGCACACTTGGTTAACAGACTCTTCACTATCTGCAGCTCAGTGACACAGCCTCTTGTTCTGCCTAAACTGAGTTGTCAGGCAGCTGCCTAATTAGGAGATGGAATTAAGGTTGGAAAAGCCCTCTAAGGTCATCGAGTCCAAGTGCCCCCCCAGCACTGCCAAGATCACCACTAACCACATCCACATGTTTTTGAGCACTTCCAGGGGTGGGAACTCAGCCTCTTTCCTGGCCAACCTTTCCACGAAGACATTTTCCCCAGTATCCAGTTTAACCCTCCACCACAAGTGCAACTTGAGGCCATTTTCTCTTGGTCCTGTCTCTTGCTCCCTGGGAGTAGAGCCCGATTCCCCCTGGCTGCACCCTTCTGTCAGGGAGTGTTAGAGAGAGAGAGAAAATGAGCTCTTCTCATTCTAACCCACTGAGTTTTTCCAGGCTGAGTCCCTCCAGCTCTCTCAGCCACTCCTCACCATACAAGGGAGGTAAAGCACACGGCAAGAAATGACCTCTGGTTCACATGGATTTATTGTCCTGAGATTGTAAAGGGTTGAATTAACAAATTCAGGATAATGATTGACTTCTTCAACAGTCAGTGTATGTGGATTGTGTGTGTAGGCTCACTGATGGGCAGTTTGATGTATGGTGGTAGCTGAAAATAATATTTTGACTGTATAATGAAATACCAAATAATTCCAGGAATATGGATTTTGTGTGTACAGGCACTTGTGCTCCTTTCATGGTAATACTTTTTCTGTGGTGGGAGATGGCAAATGCTAAGCAGGACTTAACCATTCAGCCTGACAGTTGGAGAGTAAAAAAAAAAAGATTAGCGTGTATCCTTTAAACTCCCTTTTTATTAATATAATGGGAGCAGTTATGTGTTGCTGATTAAATGTTATGAAGGACTTGGTGGTAATAGAGTGTCCTTGGCCAAAGAATATTACAGTGAAGAGGAATTTTATCTCTAGATTTGTGTAAATCACAACCTGAGAGAGTGTGAGCTGGAAAAGAGCTATCACAATTCTCTTTGTTAAAGAAACACGAACTTTTGGTCAAAATCTTAAATACAAGCTATTGTCTTTAAAAAGCTACCTGAGGCAGTTTGTAGATTTAGGAAGGTCCGGAAGCTGCTTAATAGATCCAAGGATGTTGGCAATTTGAATCAAATCAATTTAAGTGCTCAAATTAGATCTGGGGGCTGCATTTGTGCCTGATCCTTATTCTGTTTCTCCCTTTTCATTAGGATAGTATTATGCTTTAAAATTATTTTATCTTCCATGCTGCTTAATGAAAGGCTCACTCAAGCACTATGCACTGGTAAAAAAGAATTAGCTATTCAGGTAGGAAATACTTAAAGATCATCAATTCTAATGAATACACGGAGAAAAAAGAACAATTATGTGCTTTTATTTAGTTCTTGGAGGTACGTGTGGATATCTTTATGCATGCATAGCTATATTTCTATCTATCCATACATGTGTATAATATATAAATATATATTTTGTGGCTTGGAGCAACTTGGTCTAGTGGAAGGTGCCATGGCAGGGGCATGGGACTAGACGGTCTTCAAGGTCCTTTCCCATGCAAATCATTCCATGATTCTATTTAAATGGTCTGTTCATTGAGAAACTCATGGCTAATATTTAATCTGAATTCTGTGTTCTCACACTGTTATATTGGATGATCTGATATTTTACTAGGACTGTTTTAAGAACAAAACTTCACCTGTTGAATTATTCAATATTTTTAAAATATCTGAGTTGTTCTGCAGTTTTTGCTGTGCACTAAACGAGAGCATAAATATTTGACTTGGGGGAGGTTTTGTTAATGTTTGCAATAAGCTCACTACTTATTTTCAGTCTGCTTTATAGTAAGGAGGCAGGTAGTGGAAAATTCAGAGCAGTCAGACAAAACAGCTCATGCTGGATCCTCCCCATCATCTCTGCTTCACACACATCCAGTGTCTTCCCTATTGGAGCTTTGGAATCCCTACTGGAATTGTTGGAATCACTGAATACTTCGTGTGTGTGAGAGAGGAGTAAGTCCTGTCCTATTCCTGTCTTCCTGCTGAGCATGTCTGAGCATGAGACCTCTTGAAAGAGAGCAGATAAAGGATAACCTTCCTCTGCCTGCCAAATCCAGGGACATATCACTGACTTAGACTTATAAACACCTCCTTATGTGCACTGCGCACCATTTCTGTCTCATTTCTCTGTTTCTGTATCAGGAAGTACCTGCCTGAGTCCCTTAGCAGTTGTCTGACACTGCTCTGGATTTTTCCAGGGTTTCAGTCTCAGTTGTTCCTTTTGTTTTGGATGCAAAATAATCACAGAATGGTTTGGGTTGGAAGGAACCTTAAAGGTCTTCTTGCTCTAACCCATGTGGTGGGCATGGACACCTTCCACTAGACCAGGTTGCTCTGAACCCTGTCCAATCTGATCTTGAACACTTCCAGGAACGGGGCGGCCGCAGCCTCTCTTGGCAACTAATAAAATAAGCTCAGGTCCAACCAGGTGTTCGTTACCCTCTTCATCAGTTTACATTTAACATAAGTAGCTTACATTGGAATACCAAAAAATGACTGAGATTAGCACTGTTTGCACAGAAAATAGTTGCTTTCCTTAATTAAAAAAAAAAACAATCTAGGACCAGCAATCCGTTTATCTTGTGTCCTGATACATTTAAATAATATTTGGAATGTATGTGATGGATTTCCTGGCTTGTTCCTCTGAAGCTTTTGTGAGCAATCAGATTTCAAACTCTGAGTTTCCTGTGCCTAACATGTCCACGAAATCCATATATTTATGAAATAAATGAAAATTTTATGAAAATCCTATATTTAGGTAATGCTGCTGACCAAGCTGTTGTCTTACTGTATTAACTTAGGATACCCTTGGGCCCTCTTTTCTTGAACAGTTTCCTTGAAGAATTTTTTTCTAATTTGAAGTTCTAAGCACAGTACTTGGAATTAACTTCTTGATTAGGTAGAGCTTTGCTTTTTTTTTCTGCACTCAAAATATTCCCAGCAAATAGGAGCTTTTAAATCACAACTTCTAAAGCATAGTAAGAAAACAGAGTAAAACAGGTAGAAGATGGGGTTGAGAATGATGTGATTCTGTAAGTGAAGTAGTTTTAGAGAAGGAGGGAGCTGCTCCAAACTGGAATTTACCGTAAGAAGGACCATAGCAGTTTTATGCCAGTGCTTTGTTCTTGCACAGCCATGTGTTCACATCTGCCCATTAAACCACTGCAGCATCTTGGAAGCAGGGCTGGAGTATTTAGTAATCAATTTTACAGCAGTTAACAGAGATGATAATTTGCTTTTGTGCACGGTTCTGAATGAAATACTCGTTTAGTCACTGAAACACTGGAGCAGTAATGATGTTTGCTTTTTGTTTCCTGCTTTTGTTCCCTTGCTTTGTTTATGGCTGATCCTTGCAGAAGTTCTTTTAGATCTACTTGAGACTGTCACTTTTCCTCTTTTTGCTTAAAATAAATATTTATTTGATGGAGAGGCAGGTTGCTTGCCAAAGTTTTGGTGAATGTGTGCTGCATACAGATGATTCCGAGCATGATTTGGCCTTAAGGAATGTAAAATGCTTGGGGTATTCAGAACATAAGGGCTCTGTCCTTATTGCAGAGTTGTGACATCATTAGGGTTGTTAAGAGGCCTTAATTGCACACAGAACAAGCTTTATGTAGCAATCTGATAACCTAAATTTGGGACATTGGCATAGTGGAGGATTTGGAGACTAATTTAAAGAAATTGGACTCTGAGTCTTGGGCTGATAATCGTCTTAGTGCATCTTGCATGATGAAGAAGAATTTAAATGTTTTACTGACAAACTGAGCAATATTCCTGCTAAAGGAGGGCCACTGATCACCAGAACAGATTGTGAGAAGTACTTCTTGGATACCCCAGGATCTGGATAACATTCCTGGTCCTGGTTGTGGCTTCACTTGGTAAAACAAGTTTCTTGCAGTATCATCAGATTCAGAGTTTTCAGTTCCCTGAAAATGCAGAAGAGGAATTAAGCTGGTTTAGGGGATACCATGCTGACAGAGGTGGTCTGGGCATTCCAACCAAGGGTTTTCCAATGTGTAAACTACCTTTTATTCTCTGCTGTGCCCGCTGGGCTCACAGCTGCAGAAGTAAAAGCATTGCTGTACACAAGCTCATCTTGGGTGTGCTCAGTGCAGGTTGCAAAAATTTAAATAGGGGGTTGTTGCTTCGTGTAGGTACAGGTTGTTACACATCCTCTTTGGGGTGAAAATTATTCATAATGACCTTTATCACTGCTGCTCAGCTTTGCATAGAGACTTATGCAGGGTATACAAGTACAGCTGTGAAAATCCCAAATTTTCTATTATTTGGCTTTGCCCCCTGTTTCCTGATTTTCAGAAACCTTTTTTGATTCCCTAGTTTCTGTAAGCTGAAAGGAAATAAAATAAGGAAGGTTGTGCTAGGAAAACACTCTCTGGAAGACTTTCTTATTAGTGTTTGTATTGCTTGAAAATTTAATGTCTGTCTCCAAGGTGGTGCTTGTCTGCTCAAAGGATAAGAAGCTTCACACAGATGAATTAGCATTTTTTGTAAACTCCTTTTATAAACTTAGATACAGAAAGTGAGAGCTATTTTTCCATTCAAAAAATTTAGATTGGGTTTAATATTATTTCATGGTAAAGGGAAGGAATAACCGTGTCTTCAATTACTTCGTGATTAAAAGCTGTTTAGTTTTCAGTCATTGCAATGAAAAACATTAGTCTTGCAATGGGTTGGCTGCAGATTGAGTGGCTTTAGTGGTTTTTTTTCTTCAGTTTCTTGGTACTTGTGCCATCTCTTTTCTTCCACAGTTTGGTCATTTTCCACATGTTGGTGTCGTGGCAGTGCTCCCAGGTATTTTGAATGTAATTGTGCCCTATCAAGGGAAAATCTGTGATTCAGGTTTACCCTGAGCATAGCTTTTAAATTTCATTGGTTGTCACGATCAAGAGTTCCTCTAAAATAAACTTTTCAAGGTGGTTTTGTGAAGGCTTTTTGCAGCAAGGTGCAGCATGTTTCCTGCCAGAGTTGTGCACCTGCCTGTTTAATGATTAATTTACACAGTCGATCTCCCATTTATCCAGAGTGGGAAGTGTCACTTAAATTTTATAGTGATTTCAGAGCTTAGATCTCTAGTGCTTGCTGCATACTTTGATCTTGTGTGAAATCATCAGGGGTAATGCTGCAAAGATTTCCAGCCTTTGTGAGACCTAAGTTGCAGAGGAGTGTAGAATAGAAGTGTTGACTGGACAGGCTAGTGCTACAAGAAAAAAAAACAACAACAAAAACCAAACAAAAACCAACAACAACCCCTCCCAAATATAAAAAAAAACTACAGGGAAAACTCCAGCATTGTTTCCTATTAAGGATTTTTGTGCAGCTAGAAAAAAGTATACTACTGTATCCAAATTGTGAGCATACATTGAAGTTGCTGGCTTGATGAAAGCAAAGTATTGAATTCCAGCTAATATGGTGAGAAATAAGTAGTTTTGAAGTCACTGGTGATCTTAATTTTCTTCAAGGGGATATCAAGAACAGGCAGAATTGTAGGGTGAGTAGCTTTTAGTTTTGTTGAAAAAGTTGAAATTTATTGTCTTTCAAGATACAGTCTATTTGCATCTGCATTTATAGTTGCTGCCTCCTTGTTTGACAGTGTGTTAGTGCACTTTCATTAAAGGATTGATTTTTTTTTTTTTTTTTTTTTACACTGAAACACATAACAGGCAGCTCTGTAAACTGGGTCAGTCTGTGTCTTTCAAGCACAGGTTGCAGTCATTCTTTAAAATTACTGGTTTTCATTTCTGGAATAGTAATGGGTGTTTAAGTATGCCCTCCTTCAACTTCTGGAGGATGAATAATTTTGAGGAGGTGTTGATGTGGTTCAAAGTCAAAACCAGGACTTGACTTCCTGCCTATGTACGTTTTTTCTGAAAAATCTGTACTAATATTGCTGGAATTTGAAATTTTGTTGTGGATACTGCTGATAGTATGTTAACTTGTTTTATCTGAATTTGTGTGATAAGCCCAAAGAAAACTCAGTTACTGAAAACATGTTAAACCAATAGTTCATGGATCATTTCCAGTTTTTCTCAGTACCTGAGCTAATGAGAATTTCTGGGACAGTAGGCAAATGTACCAGCAGAATTCCCTTATGTGAATGGTACGATAACAATTTCTATGCAAGTTTGATGTTTGAATGTGAGAGGATGGGGACTTGGATTTCTGGTAGAAACAGGAATATGTGGTCCAGCTGCAAAAGCTGAAATGACTTTTTAGCCTCTGACTTAACTGTTCCCTTGAGAACAGATGATCACAGACTTCAGGAATCAATACAGTTCATCATCTAATCCTCTTGGTTCAGTTTCCCTATCAATTAATTAGGATAAATTATTTATATAGTTTAAAGATGTTCTGATGATGACTCTATTTACATAGGAATTTGGAGGTCTGGTAGCATATTTTAATGACAGTTTTGCATGGCAACTTGTATTCAGTTGTCTATTCTGAGAATAATACTGCCATACAGAACAAATGTGGTTAATGTTACTATAAATATGCCTAAATTATCTTCACTGAGGCTGATGAAAAAGGATATTGTGTGTTGAAAGTGATGGAGTTTATATGTGATCTTCTCTATTCAGCACTTATGGGAATTTGTCATAAAATAATGGAATGGAATATGATAATGGAAAGACAAGAAATCACAATGTAAAAATTGTAGTATCAGATCAGAGCTGGTTGAGGCATCAGAGTGGCTTCTGTGCCTGAGTTTTGCTTGCTTGCAGTACAAGGTGTGTGTGCATTAGATAGGACGTGGTGCTGGAGGAGACGTCCTTTGCTATATTCCCACTGTCTAAATCCCACTGATTTTCCAATATCCCAAGGCAGGTAGGATTGAAGCATGAGTGCAGGCATGAAGGTGTGGTGACTCACTGTATGTAATTGTAGACCTGGGCTCCTCAAGCAGTGACCTGTTGTGAGACAGGTTCTACATGAGGTTCACCAGTGCCAGTGAGATCAGGCACTATGGCTGGGCTGGAGATTATCCCAGGGAACATGGAGGGATTTCTTGTTTTCTTGTAGGTTATGTAACTTCATACATCTTCATGGAAACACAGAATGGTTTGGGTTGGAAAGGACCTTAGAGCCCATCCTATTCTACCCTTTGCCAAGGGCAGAGGAACCTTCCACTATTCCAGGTTTCTCCAAGCCCCAGTGTCCAGCCTGGCCTTGGGCACTGCCAGGGATCCAGGGGCAGCCCCAGCTGCTCTGGGCACCCTGTGCCAGCCCTGCCCACCCTGCCAGGGAACAATTCCTGCCCAAGATCCCATCAGTGGGACAGCATTCCCCCTTGTCCTGTCATTTCATGTCTTTGTCCCCAGTCTCTCTCCAGCTTTCTTGGAGCCAGTTCAGGTACTGCAAGGTGCTGGAATTTCTTTCTGGAGCCTCCTCCAGGCTGAACCAACCCCAGCTCTCTCAGCCTGTGTCTATAAGGTTTGTTGCTTTTACCTGTGGATTTGAAGAAATTCTGTAGGAGACAATCATGTGTATGTCTATTGATTTTTGTTTGCACTTGAATTTTTCATACATTTTGTATTGATTTAAAGTTATAAATTTGCAGAAGCCGGAGCCTTTCATGGCTAGGCTTTGTGGGGCTCTCTGGACATCAAGGCTGTCTTGCTTTTCCGTAGTAAGTTCAATAAATAAGAAGTCAACTTCTGTCATTCACTGAAAGAAATTTTTCTGTTCAGGTTTAGAGAGATTAACAGGATTCTATAGACACAACTGAAATTGATGTTTCCTTAGTGTCTTGTAACATAAGGATTTTTTTACTGGTGACCAGAAGGAGCAAATTCACACTGAAAGTATGAAAGTAGGTGGATGAAGGCCACTACCCATCGATGCTGGAGGAGATAAACCACTGTGGATGATCTCTGTGGTGACTGTCATATCTGAAGAAGACAAAGCAACCATTCTGAGGTCAGAAGGCATTGTGGAAAGTTTTTAAATTCTCCCAACTTAAATATGTGATAAAAGCTGTTAAAAGGTGCCATGCCTGATGACTGGAAGCCCTTTGACAGGCTGGGCTGTTGATCTGAAGATTAATGGCAGGTCAGGACTGTGCATGGCAGGAGATGTTTTCCCTTTAATCTCCAATTAAATTTTAAAAGTGCCAGATAGCGATAATTTTAATGGAGTAAAATATATATACACGCATATATTTTTCTCTCTACCATGACTGACTCACATTTCAACAGAGGTTCTTCTCTAGATGACCTAGAGTCTTTTTATAAGCTTTTTTTGTAAGTTGTACATGTTCATTATCAGGTCTTTAAAAACAAACTCTGGAAAAGTTTGGCCCCAGTGAGTTGTGTGTCGCTGTAACTTCTGCAAGGATTGAAAATAGTAGAAATGGTAAGTTTCTATATTTTCTTTTTGGGTTTTCTTTTGGCAGCTACTTCTGTAAATAGTTTGTGTAAAACATTTATTGTGTAGGTAACACTCTGTGACTTCTGAGATATGCAGACAAGGTAATTATTGTGCATATGTTCCTTAATATATAGTATTCGATTTAAGTAATGGAGCTAAGGAGAAAAGAAGACATGTCAGCAGAATAAAATAATTCTACAAAGTAGTTTTGATATATGTAATACAAAGTATGTTCTGTATTGTCTCATCCTGATCTTGGTAGCAAAGGTCTTACTGATTATACAGTAAAATATCTTAAAATATTGCTGGTGCTGATACTGTTTGAGATATTCCCTGACACGTAGAGTAATCAGGTGTGGGATTTGGAATTAAACCCTGCTTATGATCTTTTAATGTAAATAAAATGTTGTTATGATCTGTCTTTTGAGGGACCCAATCCATAGACTGCACAGGACATGTCTGTTCTCAATGGGCACTGAACTAAAGGTAGATGGTGGCAATATGCCACCTGCAGTCTCATTCCAGGCATCCTCTCTCCCTTCAGGAGAGAAGGGGAGACTGAGGTCAAAGCTCACTGTGAACTGCAGCTCCTCCTCAGGGGCAGCTCTGATCTCTGTTCTCTGTGATGAGGCACAGGCCCCAAGGGAAAGGCTGGAGCTGTGCTGGAGGGGGTTGGGTGGAGATCAGAAAAAGGTTCTTCCCCCAGAGGGTGGTCAGACACTGCCCAGGCTCCCTAGGGAATGGTCATGGTCCCACGGCTGCCAGAGCTCCAGGAGCATTTGGGCAATGCTCTCAGGCACAGGGTGGGATTGTTGGGGTGTCTGTGCAGAGCCAGGGGTTGGACTCCATGATCCTTCCCAGTCCTTTCCAACTCAGGCTACTGTGTGATTCCATGTGGAAATAAAGCAAAAATCAGTACAGCAATCTTCCCTGCTCTCCTTGTTTCCCGGTGATGCCTGTAGCAAACTAGTGGCAGCAAACTGCAACAGGGTTGAAAATGGGCAAGGGGAATTGCTGTGCATCACTTGGTTTGGTTTGGGGTTTTTTGGGGGTTTTGTTTTTTTCCAGTCATGGTTTGTTCCTTGACTTGTTTTTGTTGAAGTTTCAGTTCGGAAGGGTTTAGCACACTTCCCTCTCCAAGTGAAACAGTAGAGGATAGAATTACAGGAGTGATTGACGAAGCGGATAACAGCCGTGATGCTGAATTGATTGGGTACAAGGAGGTACTTTTCAGCCCCTGCAGACACAGAGGCTGGGCACTGTTAGACTGATGCCATCAGAGTCTTACCTGCCAATCTGATCATGCTTTTAGAGATCTGTTTCCACACCAAGCTTTTGGACAATGGTGAGTCCTCTCCCAAGCTGGCTTTTTGAACTGCAGACCCCATCCTGAGCACTGGAAGTGGGAAAGTGGGACACGGGTATACATACCGTGTTATGTTCACTGAAGGGAGTATGTAGGACTCCTAGTCAGAACATTTGCATTGTGTGGCCCTTAAAATGGTCCATGTTGTACTTTGTCCTGATTATTTCTATACTGATGGCATTCATGTTCACTGGTTCAAATGAGATTTTCTGCTTTTTCATTGCTACTCTTTTAATGCTTTGATTAGATTTTCAGAAGTTTTATTGTATCCTCTATATCCTTAATTCACCTTTAAAACCTTTTCTTCATCTAATTATAGTTTAATTTTGCCCTTGAGCAGGTGTATGGATAATCTTTTAAGAGCAGTTTTAAAAATAGGATGAAGAAGGTGAAGAGCTAGTCATAGAAAATAGCATTAGTTGAGTCTTTGGTTTGTGGAATAGTGATTAAAAGAAATGGAGGGAAAGATGATCTGCTATCATCAGACCCATTAGTCTGACCTTGAGATCAAAATTTAGGAATACATTAAAGGAAAGAATGATAGTGCACAGACAGAAATTGCTAGATAGATTTGTCATTTGTAAGTTATACTGTTTAAAATACAATATATATGTGTGTTGGATGTTTTATAAGCATCATTTAGGATGAAGGCACCTGTAAGAGGTAAATAACTGCAGTGTGGAATTTGGAAGCCTCTTTGATTCAATGGCACCACCCAGAGGTGAACTGTACTGCCTATGAGAGCTTTTCACCTCAAGTGTGGTAGTCAGGAAATCTGGAAAGTTTATCTTCCATTCTGCCATTTCTATTGATAGAGAATTTATCAGGCTCCTTCTCATATTACAGGTATGGAAGTGCAGCAGTTGATGAGGTGTTAAATAGGAGGATAAGGGTTAAAAGAAGGGCCAAGGGAGGGGATTCTGCCCCACTCAGGTGCGACCTCACCTGCAGAGCTGCCTCCAGCTCTGGGCCCCCAGCACAGGAAAGACCTGGAGCTTTTGGGGCGAGTCCAGAGAAGGACCTGGATGATCAGAGTGATGGAGCAGCTCTGCTGGGAGGAGAGGCTGAGATAATTGGGATTGTGCAGCCAGCATAAGACAAGGCTCTGGGGTGACCTAATTGTGGCTTTCTAGTAACTGAAAGGAGCTGACAGGAAAGATGTAAAGAGACTTTGGACAAGGCATGGAGAGACAGGACACGGGGGAATGGCTTCAAACAGAGACAATGGTAATTTAGATGACATATAAGGAAGAAGGTTTTTATGATGAGGGTTGGTGGGGTGGCACAGATTGCCCAGAGAAGCTGTGGCTGCACCATCTCTGGAAGTGTCCAAGGTCAGGTTGGATGGAGCCTGGAGCAACCTGGAATAGTGGCAGGTGTCCCTGCCCATGGTGGGGGTTTGAAATTAGATGGGCTTTTAAGGTTCCTTCCAACACAAACCATTTCATGATTCTATTGTGAGAGATAAAGTAATGTTTTGTTTCAGCCATAAGACTGTATACTTAATGTCACGTAGGCAATAACTAGCATGAGGCTGGCCTTGGCAGGGAGCAAAAGCGGAGAGTAAACAGATGTTTGTCACAAGGGAGAGAAAGGGGAGAGGGAAGGGTGTGTTGGTTTGAGTGCAGTAGCTGATCAGAAAGAATGTAAGTTCCTGAGTAGCCAGCCAGTGGGAAAGGGGACAGGAATGCCCCCCAGCTGGGGAAGAGTATAAAGGTTCGTATGTTTTAGGGGAGAAGTGCCTCCTCAGTGAGATGCACCTGACTCAGCTGCTGTGTCTATATTAATAAATAGTTTTGCTCCAATGACTTTGACCTCTCTCAGCTTTATTGGTGAGTGAGTGTTTCTCACACTGTGAAAGAAAGGGAGAGGGTAAGAAGTTGGAGCTGGAACCTGGTTTAGTATTTTCATTCATGCCTTGGGTAAAGTGGAGAGAGATGCACTTCTTTCATCACTGATGATGTCATTGTAGAGCAGAGATCACACCACATCCGGGCAGAGCAGGGCGAATGAAGTGACAGAATGGGGCTGAGGTGGCATCGCCCTCACAGGGATTTACAAAAAAAACCTGTTAAGATGAAGTTATATTAAAAAAAAAAGACCCAGAAACAGTAATTGGTTCTTTGAATGGTTGTTACTTGTCAGCATGATGCATTTGAGAAGACAAAGGAAAAAGGCAGAGAGGAGAAGGAGGGAAAATGATACTGTCGTTCAAAACCCTGGTAGGGGTATCTCCTGGGAAATGTCACTCTGATCAGTTGGTTTCCTTTCAGTCAGGTGTTTGCAAAGATGATTTTCCTGGTTTTGTTTTTAGGGGCTCTGGCTGTCATTTCTCTTTACGTTTTTTATGTCTGTTGATTAGCAAATGCTCTTGGCCTGCAGTTGTTTCTTACCAGTCTAAGAACCTGGTGGTGTTCATTCCACAGTGCTTCATGGGTGCCAAACTGAAATTACTATTTCAATTACTGAAGGTAATTTTAAAATGGAACAAGTCCTCATGTTTAATCCAGAGACGTTGATGATTAGTCCAGCACCAGTCATTCCACGATCCTCTGCGTCTCTCCCTCTACAATCCAGTGACATCTACTCAGATGAGAAACTAGAAGTCGGTAATTGTAGAACATTTTGTCATGCCATGTTCCCTTTAAAAACCTATTAAGTTGATTTAGAAATACATTTTATTATTTTTTGTTACATGTTGCTCTCTAGCTCACTGGGAGCAGGTGGATACTTTATTTCTTAATTGTCACCATGTCAGCTTTTTCTCAAATGGAAAAAATAGTTTTATATTAAACTTTAACTAGACATATAAAGGCTTGTCACACTCTTAATATGGACCAGCAGCCTCAAATGGAATCAATTTGAGCCAAACAATATGTGTATGTTATCACTTCTCATGGAGAGCTGCTGACAGCAGAGCAGGCTGGGGGGGCGTCTCCCCCTCTGCTTTCTGTCTGGACCTGAGGTTCATTCCAAACACACTGGATGAGTAATCCTGACAATCATGAACCTTTGGGAGCCTCACAAGGCTTCTCAGGTGTTCTTCTTTATATAAATTAACTTGCAGGAAGTAATTTTTTTCCATTCCTTACAGTATTTTAATGTTTGGTTTTTGTTTGATTTGTTTTGTGTTTTTTTTGAAGCACAGGGTTTTATGTTTTCAGCTTTCTGCTGAAATTCTGTTCTCTCAGTTTTGGTGCCTTGTGTGATGTGTAGTCATTGTTCACGTGGTAAAATTTGTGCTTAGAGGATTGAAACACTAATTTCAACCACTGTATCTTTCAATGATTTCAAAACTTCATATAAAACCTCTTGTGGGATGTTGTATTTTTGGTGTGGAATGGTGGAACCTGTGCAAAAGTGATGTTAAAGTTTTTATCTAAAATTTCAGTAGGGCATGTTTGCAAATTACTCTTCCCCCCCATTTATTTGCATAAATTATTTTTAATTTGTTTTTGGGGCTAAAAACTGATTGTTTTTAATGCAGTGCTCAAGTGATACTGTTAGTAACCTTGCAAAAGTTTTGCATAAACATGTAATTTTTATGTAATGCTTCACTACACTGAGTCTTTCATAAAATCCTCCTCTTGCCAATGCCCCCATATTAGGGAATTGTGGGAATGTGCCTGGGATAGGCAGGATGCAAAGTGCTCTGCAGCAAATTAGTGGCTGGGTAAGGTCTGGGAGTTTCCAGGTTTGTCTGGCACAGCAGCCTGTGCTTATTGGCAAGTCACAGCACTGCTCATGTAGAAATAATTTTGTCTCCTGAGAAAAGAGGATGGAGAGCCCTGGGAAAATGTCTGCTTTTCAGTTCAGTATGGAGCAGTGAGGATCACAGGCAAGAGACAGCTTGGACCAAACTCCTAATAAATGCATCAGCCACAGATTTTGTCCATGAGGGAATTACTTACTGATCATTATGGAACCAACATTAGCACCATGAAATCCTATGTCACTGAGATAGCAAAAGTGTCATGCAAATGGTAACTGAATTTATTTGGGTTCCAAAGCAGCAGCAAATTTAGTATGAACTGTGCAAGACTCTCCTGTTTCCCTCTGATGTTAAAGGGGGTGCTGAGAAAGGTCCTGTGGGTGAATTAAATAATTGTCTTTGCCTGTAAATCTCTGTTGGCTTTCAAGGTTTTTCTGTGTTTGCTGTCCATGAAACACTTTTGGATTCTGCCTTAAAGCTGTTGCCCACACATAGAAAATGGTGACTTGAGTTAAACTTTGAAATTAATCATCCGGATCTTAAAACTGAGCATTCAATATTTATCAGTTCTTGCCTTTTCCGTCTCTGAAATACCAGCCAGTTATTTAGGGAGAAGGGGAAAAGAAAAAAGAGTCATCTAATTTGTGATGGAGTTGATGGCAAAGGTCTAAATGCTGCTTCTCCTCCTTGCTTTGGAGGGTTTGGGTCGGGGTTAGCTGAGCTGATACCGACAGGTATTAGCTCAGTTTTGGCCTAGTCCTATTTAATATTTTATTGATGATCTGGAGGAGGGGATCGAGTGCACCCTTAGTCAGTTTGCAGATGGCAGGAAATTTTGTGGAAGTGTCACTGCTGGAGGGCAGGAAGTTGTGCAGAGGGGTCTGGGCAGCTGAGACCAGCGAGCTGAGCATCACCCAGGCCAAGTGCTGAGTCCTGCACTTGAGCTGCAGAAACCTCACTGAGCACTCCAGGTGGCAGAGGGGCTGGGAAAGGCCCTGGGGGAGCTGTGACAGCGGCTGGACATGAGCCCAGGTGTGCCCAGGTGTGCCCAGGTGGGCAAGAGGCCCCTGGGCTGTGCCAGCTCTGGGGTGGCAGCAGGGCCAGGGCAGTGTCCTTGTCCCCTGTGCTGGCACTGCTGGGGCACCTCCAGTGCTGGGACAGCTCTGAGAGCCCTGGAGGGGCTGGAGCGTGTCCAGGGAAGGGAATGGAGCTGGGAAAGGGCTGGAGAATTCCTGAGGGAGCTGGGAAGGGGCTGGAGAATTCCTGAGGGAGCTGGGAAGGGGCTGGAGAATTCCTGGGGGAGCTGGGAAGGGGCTGGAGAATTCCTGGGAGAGCTGGGAAGGAGCTGGAGAATTCCTGAGGGGGCTGGGAAGGGAATGGAGAATTCCTGAGGGAGCTGGGAAGGGAATGGAGAATTCCTGAGGGGGCTGGGAAGGGGCTCAGCCTGGAGAAAAGGAGGCTCAGGGGGGACCTTGTGGCTCTGCACAACTCCCTGACAGGAGGGGACAGCCGGGGGGGATTTGGGATCTGGGAACAGGGACAGGAGGAGAGGGAACGGCCTGAAGTTGTGCCAGGGGAGGCTCAGGGTGGATATTGGGGAATTCCTTCCTGGAAAGGGCTGCCCTGCCCTGGCACAGCTCCTCAGGGCAGTGGTGCAGTCCCCGTCCCTGCAGGGATTTCCAAGCCCTGTGCATGTGGCACTTGGGGACATGGCAGTGGTGACCTGGGCTGTGCTGGGGATGGTTGGACTTGATGGTCTCTGAGAGGTTTTCCAACCTAAATAATTCCATGAATCTATGGTAATTTATGACTCAAATGCAGAAATCAGACACCAGAAATTATGGAAAGGCATCAAATACCACTTGTCTTTGCTGACTTGGTGAAATATGTGGCTGCTACACAAGAAGTGCTTCTGTACTACCTGAGTGTTACCTGCTCTGCAAGGACCAGCTGCTACATCCTAAGAAAACAGTAAATCAGGTCCTGTACTACAGTACTTACAAGGCTCTAAACTACAACATCAACTTTAAAACCTCCGGGGTAGAAAAAAAAG
This sequence comes from Sturnus vulgaris, assembly GCF_052056855.1. NCBI lineage: Eukaryota > Metazoa > Chordata > Aves > Passeriformes > Sturnidae > Sturnus > Sturnus vulgaris. Next base: position 106,890 of record NC_142246.1, read on the forward strand.
CTGCAAGGATCTATTCACAAAGCTCAGCTTAAAAAAAAAATCTAAGTGTACAGCATAAATGCATTGTATGTATGCATATACACACAATACTTAAGGCTTATTTCAAACTTCACTGTTCACAACAGTGTTGGGTACACTAAATTTTTCATGAATTTCCAAGTGGACTGCAGTATATAAGAACCAAAGGGAAAGAAGAGAATTAGGGAGATGAACCTACAGTGCACATATTTAAAGAGCTTCAGCCTTGAGTTCTGCCTATTCCCGCTCTTTTAAAGAAAAAGACAAAAGGGAAGCAATGACAAGAATGAAGATTTAACAAAAAAGAACTTCAAAGAGAAATATTTTATGCAAAAAGATTCTGCATATTTAAATACTCCCCACTCATTCTGAGAGCCCCTGAAAAGCACAAAACCAACACAAGAAAACCAGGTATAAATCGATGGTATCTCTTGGGTAAACAGCCAAAGCTGATATTGGAAATCACCAGACAAGTCTCTGGTTTCTTTAATAATAACATGAGTAATACTAGCAGTGTATATTTTTCAAATGCGAATTAGTATGCACTGAGAAAATTCCTCCGTAGGCAGGAGCTGCACAACAGGGCAAAGCCTCAAAGCTGTTGACTCATTATTATCTAATAAATCTAAAGCAAGCCTGTTGCTAAAAACTCACAAAAAGTACCTTAGAATTTAGGATTAAATAACTTTGCAGCACTTGCTTCAAAGTGTTGTGACATTAAAGGTACATTATATGCTGGCAGCAGGGTTTTGAATATATTTATTTTCATCAGAAGTATTAATGAAGAAAAATGCAGCTTGCCTTTCCTTCATTATTCACCAGAAGAGGTAAGCAGGCTGGTTTGGTTTATGAAACATTTTAAAATTTAACCTCTAAGTGGTCATCACTGGATCTCAGAATGGGTTTGTATTTCAGTTAGACTGCAGTGACACTGACAGTGAAAACTTATCAGCATCTTGTCTGGAGAAGTTTCACAGCCTCTTCACTAAAAATAATAATAATAAAAAACAAACAAAAACCCAAACCAAACCAATCTAACAAAAGCAACACAACCTAAACAAACAAGCAAAACAAAATGAAACCACCAAACAAACCTGAAAGCCCCTTGTCCATCCTAATTTTGAAGCTGTTAAATCTAGAGACTGATGCAAGCGATGAGTTTTCCTCCTTTCTCTCTCCTCCTTCCCAAGTGCTCAGGCACTTCACAATTAAAAGTCATTGTTTTGGGTATATATGGAATTGAAGGCACAAAGAAAGGGCTGTGACAGCCTCTTACCAGAACAAATGCTTTCTATCCTAAATTGATTAATAATTTTGTTCATGTTCTCACAAAAAGCACTGAGGTTAAAGGGCATATGCAAATGCTTGAATTGGTAGGCATGGAATAGTGATCAGGCACACTGGAGATGAGAGAAGTAGATAAACAATCCATGCAGCTATTTAATGAATTTCTAATGTAGAACAGCTAAATCCCTTCTTCTGCCACCTCAGTTCCACACCACAGGTAAAGCTGGGAAGATGTAATTAATTACAGGCCAGGTCTCACCGATGAGGGTAATGACATTACTGCATAATCCACTTTGATAAGGATTTTATCTATGCAGCAACAGGTACCTAAAGCAATGAACTACACCAGGTGTCCAGGGAATTCTCTCCTCCTCTCTTGTTTGTGTACAGTCTCCTGAAATAAGTCCTCAAGATGAGCAAACTCATGCAAAAGACACTGCTGTAGCATAATCACAGAAAACCGAATGTTTTAGGTTGGGAGGGACCTTAAAGTTCACCTCATTCTACCCCCCTTCCACTATCCCAGGATTCTCCAAAGCCTGTCCAGCCTGGCCTTGGACACTTCCAGGGATTCAGAGAGAGCCACAGTTTCTCTGGGCACCCTCTGCCAGGTGTTTCCCACCCTCACAGAGAAGATTTTTTTTTTTCCCCCTCACAGTAAAGATTTTTGTCCTAGGAATTAAAGTGCATAATTACAAAAAACAATTGAATTATAAAAATAATTAAAATTACCTAACCTCAAGACTAAGACAACAGAAACTATGAAGGAAAAGCTGATTTCCCTCGTCCAACTCCATTTCCCCACATTAGAAGCATTGGAAAAAACCCTAGAACTGTGCTGGATCCCCAAGGACAGCAGCACTTCCCACTGCTCCACACCAAGTTTATCGATGCTGCCTTGTGATCCTACTGTGTTTGCCATGCCAGAAACACACTAGAGCTCTACTCTTGTTTGCCTCTAAGTTTTAAATTCAAACTGAAAACATCCCAAATTTAGGTCCCTGCATGTTCTCCTATATCTTTATTCCCAGCCTCATCTGAGAGACCACAAGGCAGCATTTATTCACTGCATAACCTCAGCTTTATCTCTGCAGAACCAACCAGCCAAGCTGCACTGTAAATGTCAACATTACTGTGTACCTTTACTACAGATTTTTCCCCCATTCAAACTTACCAGGTAAAACAAAGACTAAAAGATTATTATTAATTATTATTATTACACTGGAGGGGTATGTTCTTCACACAAGCAGCACGTTTTGTGCTGTCAGCACATTTTTCTGTGGCATTGTTCTATTATCTCCATGTTATCTTTGATCTCTGCTTTCACACTGCAAGAACTCCAGTCTTAGCACTCTTATTTCTTTGAATGCCTTCCCCAGTGCCTGTGTGTTATGCAGAAACATTACTATGACAAAAGGCCAATTCATGAGGTCCCCTTGAAGGCCACCCCTACCACTTGTACCTCAGACACTGGCTAAGCAGATGGTGGGTGCTACAATAGCTGTCTATTAATCTAATCCAACAGTTGAACTCTGCTTTCCCCACCTGTTCCCAAATCCATTTACTGGATTTTGGCCTAGTTCTTTGAAATAGAGATAATTTAGTTGAAAGCGTTTGTAATGCTCAGAAAAAAACTCGGAGATTCTCATCCTTTGCTGCTGGTCCTAAAATCCTGCTGGGATTTGTGGTGGGGAGTTGTCTTATTCACACCAGGCCAGGGGAGACAACAGAGCACAGTGGAAGCAAATGCATCTCACACATCATAAACCATCTCACTACAGCAGAAAAAGAATGTATCAGTCCCTCTCTCTCCCTGGCATGCAGTGAACCCCTAAAACCTTGGGGCAACAGCCCTTGCAAGTGTCCAAAACTTAAACCCCTGCAAGACAAAAGGACAAAGAAACCACATTATTGCAGTGGTCAAAGCAAATCATCACAGGCTCATGCACACAAGGTCTTATAAGATGATATTCATCCCTTTCCCAAAACTAGAAATACTCAGTTATTCAATGGATCTCAAGCACCTGTACAATCATTTAAGTTGCAGTACAGCACATCTGTGACCCTTGTAAATAATGCTTCATAATTCAAATTCTTTAAAGCCCACATGCTCAGAATTGACAGACATCAGTGTTCTCCTGTTGGAGAGCCCTTCACTTTGATAAGCTTTCAAGTTGTCAGGCCTACATTTAATACCAGGAAAAGCATTCATTGGCGAATATATGCTGTATTGTGAATGAAAAGAGATTAAGCAACTGATTGAACCTTCAGGCCAGCAGGAATCAGAGCAAGTGGAGTTTAAGGCCATCCCTGTGGAGCAGAGGGCCATCATCCTGCTGCACTTTCTCAGACAAATGCAAACCCACCAAGTTTCTACAAGAAACATAAAAGTAGCAGCAACAATCCCTTCTGTTTTCCAGTGCTGCATATGAAACTGCTGCCTAAATGCTAAACCCCAAAATAATCCATTGAACTCTCCAGAAGCCCATTTAGACTGATTTAGCTCCAAACCTGCTACTCTCTATCACTGCTGACTTCTAGGCCAAATGCAGAGTTCAGAACTTGATAATCACACTTAGAGAAAAGCACAAGCCAAAGATCAGTCAGTGTTGCACCAAAAATGAAAATATTGAGACATTCTATAAATAAACATCACAGCCTGACCCACTTTCCTAACACGGATAGAAATAATGCCTTTTATTTCCTTCCTGACATTCAAAAATTCTAGGCTACTACACAGCAGTGTTACCTGCTGGGAAAATGGATTCCTGAAAAAAATAAAAGTAGTTAGGAAAAAATTGCTGTTTGGTCCAGGCCTGAAAAACAGATTTTGACACAGATCCTCAGATACAGATCCCTAAAATAGTCATAGTACATCCCAAAATCCAGTGGGGCATTTGAGAATGACGAATCCTTGACTTCTTAAAGCAGGTCTTTGGCTGAAACAACATCATAAGAACATGCAAAAATCAGGGAATTGATAATGAAAGTACTGTATTTAGTAATGAAACAAATTTTCAGCCAATATAATAATTTAATGATTGATTGATTGATAATTTAATAAAAATAAATAATAATTTAAATAATTTAACCTTGATCAACTAAAAGAAAGATGTCCTCGAGGATGCCACAAGTAGTAAAAATAATGCAACAGCAAAGGAGCCTTTTAAGCATCAAATATTAAACCTGAGAGAACGATGGAAGTGTGGTCCCCCAGAAATAAAAGTCTATATGTTTATATGATACAAGGATGTGATGTCTGTCCCAAAAATGTTCTTATCCTCACATGTATTACTGTAAAGAATGAAAGACATATAAATATTTGTCTTGAAGGAGGGGACAGAGAATAATTTTGTTGAAGGGAGATGGAGAAGCCCACAGAGCACCAATAATAAAATAAACCAACAATTTATCACTACAATTTCTGAAAATCTATTTAGATTGTTCTATTTTCTACCTCATTTCAGTGAATCTGCTTCCAGATATACTCCCTTCAGCCACATGAGCTCTCTGTCCTAACAGTCCCTCTAGCACACCCACCTGAAGGATTTTGGACAGGCACTCAAGCAGGACTGTGATCACTGGCTCAGGAAGAGCCCAGGTCAGCGCCTGGGCTGGCTCCAGAATCCAGCTGAGTTTCCAGCTCTGTTCCCTCCCACAAACAGCTGATGACACCAAGCTGAGTGGTGAGGGTGACATGCCTGAGGGATGGAACGGCACCCAAAGGGACCTGGACAAGCTGGAGAGGTGGAACAGTGCAAAACTCACGAGGTTCAACAAGGGCAAGTGCAAAGTCCTGCACCAGGTCAGGGCAATGCCTGCTGTCAGCACAGTCTGGGCATGGAGGGATGGAGAGCAGCCCTGGGGAGAAGGACTTGGGGGTGCTGCTGGCTGAGAGCTGGACATGACCCAGCCCAGAACCCCCCAGCCCTGGGCTGATCCCAGTGTGGGCAGCAGGAAAGGTGGGAATTGTGTCCCTGAGCCCCCGTGCTCAGGTGAGACCCCACCTGCAGAGCTGCCCCAGGCCTGGATCCCAAATTCAGGAGGACGTGGAGCTGCTGGAGAGAGTCCAGAGGAGGCCCCGGAGCTGCTGCAGGGCTGGAGCCCCTCTGCTCTGGAGGCAGCCTGGGAGAGCTGGGAATGTTCCCCTGGAGAAGGGAAAATTCCAGGGAATGCTCAGAGTCCCTGCAGGGGCTCCAGGAGAGCTGGAATTGGGGACAAGGCCTGGAGGGACAGGACCCAGGGAATGGCTCCCACTGGGAAAGGGGAGATTGGGCTGGGATCTTGGGAAGGAATTCCTGCCTGGGCTGCAATTCCCAGATTTGCTGGGGCTGCCCCTGGATCCCTGGCAGTGCCCAAGGCCAGACTGGATGGGACTTTGAGCACCCTGGGATAATGGACAGGGTCTCTCCCCGTGGTAGGAGGTTTGGAACTAGATGTCTTTAAGGTTCCCTTCAACCCAAATCATTCTAGGACTCTTATCTTTTAGCACCTGCAGAAACAATTGCAAATAAGCACCCAACTTCACAACATAAACAAGAAACACTTATGTTTGCCAATATCCAGGAGAAAGAAAGACAGGAACAAAAAACTGTCTCCTAATTTTTGGTTTTACAGGAACTTCCCATTTCCACATACATATTGGTACAGAATTGTAAACACTTCCACAAACACTTATCAGTTCTTCTCCCTTCTCTTTTCCAGTTCAAACCAGCTGTTCCTCCCTCCCACAGACTGTTGTGCTAAATTCGTTATCACAGCAAGAAAAATAATGATTTGCAACCCCTTGCAGAAATGCATGAGTGGCATTTTCCCCAAACGACTCATGTTAATGAAAGCAATTTCACACTACACAGGAAAAAAAGGAGCTAAATACAAACACTTTGAGTATCTAATGAAAACAGGTGTGCACAGTTGGCTTCCTTGAGAAGTTCCCCTTCGTTAGTAGAACAAAACTCAAGGAATATCCAGATGACTTGAATTTAGGCAGGACTACATTAACATGCGAAAAATGTGAATACCAAGCACTCGTCCAGCTGCGTGTTTTCACTCACACCTGTGGGATGGGAAGTCACCTGCAGCACTTTATGCTCAAACACACAACCAAAATCTTGGTTTAGAAAATGGAGAAAAGGCCAGACTTCGTGTAGCTTAGATTAAATCATCTTAATCCCTTAAATGAAAACTTTCTACTGCTGGCACAGGTCATTTTAACCGCACAGACTACTCCACCAGCCAGCTAAGCTTTTCCACCAGCTCCTGGGAAAAATGAAACAGAGCCACAGTGCTCAGACCATCCCAGTGTTTATTTAAGAGCCTGACCAAATAAACCAAATGTGAAAGTAATTCAGTAACTCAACAGCTCCAAACTCCAGGAGGTGAAGAGTTGGAGGGACTTGCAAATGCCAGTGTGTTTGTTAACCTCACTGTGACTGGTCTGAATCTCTTAGGGAATGGGGTGGATTTAGGCACTATAGACTGCTATGCCTTATTAAATGCATCTGCACAATAAATTTACAATCTAGATCAGGTATTTCCTAACCCACCAACAGAAATTCTTGGCTATTAAAACGCTTGATTCCTTACCAGGGCAGAAGATGCAGCAAGAAAAGTTGGTTTTGGAAAAAGAAAATCTTTCTACAAAACAAAAACAGGCTGGAAGACCTGGGAATGTTCACCTGGAGATGAGAAGGCTTCAGGGAGAGCTCAGAGCCACTTCAAGAGCCTAAAGGGGCTCCAGGAGAGCTGGAGAGGGACTTGGGACAAGGGCTGGAGCGACAGGACACAGGGGCAGGGCTGGATGGGATACTGGACAGGAATTGTTCCCTGGCAGGGTGGGCAGGGCTGGCACAGGGTGCCCAGAGCAGCTGTGGCTGCCCCTGGATCCCTGGCAGTGCCCAAGGCCAGGCTGGACACTGGGGTTGGGATCACCTGGGACAGTGGGAGGTGTCCCTGCCATGGTAGGGGTGGCACTGGATGGGCTTTTTTAAGGTCCCTTCCAATCTAAAACATCCTGTGATTCTATGACTTTTTAAGCACACTTTAATCAAGCAAAGACTACGTGAAGCCATTTTGGTTTTAGAACAAACTTTGAAAATATAGAAACAACTCACTCATTGACACTTTACACAGAAATTGTGGTTTGTGTCAGTGCTGCCTTAGCAACAGTCTCGCTATAATATCTTTGTAATCCAAGACCTGTTAGCATTTCTTACTAGGATAAGTAGCTCTGGAGAGCTTGTCTGTGAAACACTCTTGGTTCAGGGAAGGTCACACTGCAGCCTCCCAATTCCTTAGCTGCAGAGGCAGATGTTCCTGCATGGGGGAGGGGGAGGATATATTTTCTTGTATTAAGGCAGTGTCTAAAATGCTGATCTCTTGATAATCACTACTAAGAAACTCTTCCTTCAAAAAAATCAAGAACACAAAACAACAAATCCAACCAACAAATAGACCAGTCAAAAAAATACCACAATTGTGGACATCCAACCCAGCCGGCAAAGAGCTAAACTTCCTAAGGGAAGACATAGCTGCAAAAATCATTGCTTACATCCCTAGCTCGGCCATATGCACCTCTCCTATTGCCTCCAAAATGACTTTCAAAGGCGTTATTCTGGGACGGTGGTGGGAAAAAACGAAATTCCATCTGCTTGCAACAGATTTGTGACAATAAAAACAAAGACAGTGGCTCAACACTAGTTATGCAAAGTTTTGAAATAACCCCTCACTTTGCTACAAAGTTGAACATGACTGACAGGGCACCTCTACTAAACAACTCCAAAAAAAGTCCCCACTTCTTATTTAGGATTCATCAGCAATACTTCCTCACTCTGGTAACATCCTTAGGAAATGGCCCTCAGATGAAGGAGGGTTTAGATTAGATAAAAAGAAGAAATTGTTCTCTACAGGAGAGATAAGGCCCTGGCACAGGTTTGCCCAGAGCAGCAGTGGCTGTCCCATGCCTGGGAGTGTCCAAGGCCAGGCTGGACAGGGCTTGGATAGTGCAAGGCGTTCCTGCCAGTGGCAGGAGAAAGGAATAATCTTTAAAATCCCTTCTAACCCAAACTATCCCATGATTCTAAAAGCCTGTTTGCACTAAAAAGGAATTGTGCACAAAATACTGGTGTGCTTGCCTTAGTTTATTAAGAAAAACAGGAAAGGAGAAGGTTTTGCCTTGTTCCACTTTCCCATTTAGCTTCCTACATTTTCATTTCATTGTCTCTATTCATAACCAAGAGGGCTTAAAACATTATTTGTAAGAGAAACACTGATCACCCCCAGTCCAACCCTTAAACCTCTAAGGAAAAGTTCATTCCTGCCTTGAAATTGCTTAAACAAATGATACTTCACCATACCCTATGACAGAGCACTAGGAGAGCCACTTCTGTGGAGTCCTCCAGAGCAGAAAGGCACAACCACTTCACATGGAGTGAAAGTTGCTGTGGCACGCTCTGACCTGGCTGCAGCGCCGGTGCTCGGGACCATTTCCGGGGCTGGATGGGACTTGGGTTCTGCCAGGCTCTTTTCCTCTCGGATGTGTTTTTCTTCCAGGCCCAAAGCAATTCTTTGCCCTGCTGTGGGGCTGAGGAACACACACAGGTGTAGCACAGCTGTAACACGGAGGGCAGTCTTGGTGTCAGTCCTTATTTCAGGTATTTAACACAATAAATATCAAGCTTCAGGTCACAGGAGGAAATTCCAGCTGAATGTTACCCAGACCTAACCACAAATGCATCAATGCATCATAAGGTCAGTACTTCCTCTCATCTTCTGTGTTTTAAATTCATCTGTCAGAGGTAATTTATAGCACACAGAGTAAAAAGTGAGGCAATCACAGAGATAAATTCCTCTTAGACATATGAAAAATCCAAAGGTACCAAGCACTGGACAACAGCTTTCAGGAACCATTTTGTTCGTATGCTAAAATTGTCTGTGCAAATGTACAAATAAAAATTCATAGTTTCATGACAAAAATAATTTAAAATATGTCTGCACAACGTTTCCTAGGAAATTTTAAAACTCCCACATCCAATTATAGAGTCCCTCCGAGTATCCCAAGTATCTGGACCACGAGTGCTTGCCCAGGTGAGGTTCCCACAGCCCAGGTCATGTCAAACCCCTGTTACACGTGTACACACACAGCTGAAACCTCAAAAAGCAAACATCATTCCCAAAGCAGAGAGAAAAGTGGTGCCCAGCTCTCAGGAGTGTCAGTGGCTGAGATGAGCTCTGTGAAGAAGGTGAGCTGTCACTGTAGTCTGCCATAGGGACAAGCAAGAGCAGGTTGGAGACCTAACTTGTTTTTCTCCTTCATCACACCCACGGGAACAGCTGCTTTCCTGCCTGCCAAGAGCTCTGCAGTACTATTTTGAGCTTTTTGCATCTCACTATTTAATTTATTTATTAAAGTCTGATAGGGGAAAAGGGAGGCAAAACTTGGTCAAAGCATTTGAGTTTTATTTAGATTAAGACAGGCTGTTCAAACTGGCTCAGAGTCAAATGGTTCTACTAATTACAATCCCTAGTTTAGGCAGAGTAGGAGCAGTTCTTGGTTAGGTCGTACAGCTGCCGAACTCCTCACTTAGGGGTGAGTTTCTCATCTCAGTAAGTTTAACAAGCAGAGATTAAAACACACGGCAATTCCCAAACCGTGAAATGGCATTTCCTGGGAGATTAGTCGATTTAAAATTGAGCTGTAAAATTAAAGCCCCTTTACTGCTCCCCATTAGTTAAATATTACAGGTGAGAAAGCAGCAGCTGGCACAGATACAGCACGAGCATTGCCCCAGTTAGAGGAAGGCTAATTGGAGTAACAGAATCCCAGAATCATTGGGACTGGAAAAGACCTCCAGGATCACCCAGTCCCAGCTGTGACGCCCCCCGCCCTCCTTGTCAAGCAGCCCAGAACACCGAGTGCCACAGACAGTTCCCTCCTTGGACACCTCCAGGAGTGGGGACTCCACCACTTCCCTGGGCAGCCCCTGCAGTACCTGACAACCCTTTCCATGGAGAAATTCCTGCTGGTGTCCAAGCTGAATCTCCCTGGCACAACTTGAGGCCGTTCCCTCTCCTCCTGTCCCTGTTCCCAGATCCCAAATCCCCCCGGCTGTCCCCTCCTGTCAGGGAGTTGTGCAGAGCCACAAGGTCCCCCCTGAGCCTCCTTTTCTCCAGGCTGAGCCCCTTCCCAGCTCCCTCAGGAATTCTCCAGCCCCTTCCCAGCTCCCTCAGGAATTCTCCAGCCCTTTCCCAGCTCCCTCAGGAATTCTCCAGCCCTTTCCCAGCTCCATTCCCTTCCCTGGACACGCTCCAGCCCCTCCAGGGCTCTCAGAGCTGTCCCAGCACTGGAGGTGCCCCAGCAGTGCCAGCACAGGGGACAAGGACACTGCCCTGGCCCTGCTGCCACCCCAGAGCTGGCACAGCCCAGGGGCGAGCCCTGAGCCTGGTGCTGTTGGTGACAGGTTCCATGGGCTAGGAGCCTTGTATGTGAGAGTGCCCTGATGTATATCAGGAAAACTTTCTGCACCCAAGTCCCTCATTCCTGGAGTGGTTTTCCTTCTGGAGTTGCTCCCGTGCTGCCTTCCCCAGTCCTTGCTCGCAGACAGAGCCAAAGCACTGTGCAGGACATGTCCCAGTTATCCAGAGCCCGGGTCTGTGTCACTGTGGCACAGGGAGCACGGGGAACAGGAGGCTGTTTGCTTTTTTACTGCAGCTTGGAGATCTGTCCAGCTTTCTGTACAGAATGGAAGGATGAAATTTTAATTTCAGTTTGCTCTTGTGCTGAAGATTTATATCTGTCTGGGAGAGTATTTATAGAAGAACATGGATGCTGATGCCCTGCTCTAGCCAGGCAGTGCAGACAGAGAGAACTTAATTCCTATTTATTTTCCTTTCAGAAATATCAAGTCTGATTTATTATAAATTTTTAATATCCCTCATTTGTCTATAATGGCAGGAAGTTTAGTAAGCAGTCTGAGAAACGTACAGATAGGTTTTTACTAAGAGTGTATCAAAGAAGTTAGACTTATATTTTTAAAACTAAATCCTATGTTTTGCTGAAACTTCATTGAATTACATTGCTGTTGAAATGCTCTTTTTTTTTTTCTCTCCTGAGATGTGACATGCCTAGGGCTACAGTATTAGCAGGATTATTTTATTTTGTTTTTTATATCACTCTTGGTAACATTTCTGTGGTGAATGAATTAGTAATTGTTTCCAGATAAAATTGTTTCAAGAGTTCTCTTAGTAGAAGCTCACTGAGAGCTTGCCACATGGCATGAGATTGCTTTTCACTTGAGACTGGCTCAGGTTTTGAGAACCTCTGCTCTTGGTTGCAGGTGAAGTTCTATCACTGTTCCTACTGTTTGGTTCATGGCTTTTCCTTGGATATTACATTCAAAAGGTTGGATTTTTGGACAAAAAGAAGAGATGTTACTGCCTCCACTTGGAAATTTCATTTGGTTTTGTGAATTCCTGGTTGGTAGATAAGTGGTTTGAATTTTCAAAGATGTTGAAGTTTTAGAAGAGATATAAATCACATAATCATGGAATGGTTTGGTTGGAAGGGACCTTAAAGCTCCTCCAGTGCCACCCCTGCCACAGCAGGGACACCTCCCACTGTCCCAGGTGATCCCAGCCCCAGTGTCCAGCCTGGCCTTGGGCACTGCCAGGGATCCAGGGGCAGCCCCAGCTGCTCTGGGCACCCTGTGCCAGCCCTGCCCACCCTGCCAGGGAACAATTCCTGCCCAATATACAGCCTAGATCTATACCATCTATATGTGTATTTCTTTTTTATCTAATCTCTGTTTATACCTACATCTGTGTCTCCATAGAAGGCCCAGATGCTTCTTTTGCTTCCAAAAATCTGAGCTTTTGTTCACTTGCTTGAATGTCCATTTCCTGCAGAACTTCAGTAATTGGGTTTTAAAACTCTTCAGCTCAATTTCTCAGGTTGAAAAGTATTATGATAAATTCATTTATAGACAGAATAAGGTGTTTCTAAAAAATCTATGGGTTTTGCTTTTTTAATTTGAATCAGAGACCAACCTTAAAAATGCTTGATTGGAAAGAGTTTGGAAAATCATTTTTGACACAGCCAAAATATTTAGAAAAGTGAGACGGTAACATTAACAGATCACTGGGGGAAGGCACAGAAAAGGTTCCAAGATAACAGTTTGGGGAACTTCTGATCTTACTTGCTTCTCTTTTTGCCAAGTTTCAATCTAGAGGGTTTTTATTTTAAAGCTGTGTTGTAAGTAGGACAGTTGAGTTTTGCCAGGGGGCTGTAATTTGCTCCAGCCCTATGCTGATGATGGAGTTTATAACTTGCCTAGGAAGGAATCCTGTTTTGGGTGCCACTACAGAACAGAATTTGGGTACCTTCAGGTGCTGCTGCCTTTTGCTGCCATCCTTTCTTGTCATTTATTTTCAGCAATTTGTTAGAACTCGTCTGGAATATTTTGACTAATGCATATGAGATGGAAATGTGTATCCTAATGGTTTGGCTCTTGGTTTTGTCTTTTGCTGGTGTAGAATTTGCACTGTGCAGCATTTGCAGATGTTGATAACAATACAGAATCACAGAATGGTCCCATGGACAGGGACACCTTCCCTTAGACCAGGTTGCTCCAAGCCACATCCAACCTGGCCTTGATCACTTCCAGGGATGGGGCTTGGGGATCAGTCCTCCATTCAGGAGGTTGTCAAGGAGCTCCTGGAGAGTCAGATACAGAATGAGTGAGAGGCTGCACCATGGACTTCATTTGAACTGCATTCAAGAATGGTACAGTTTGTGTAAATAAATAGTTTAGGAATAATTTTAGCTTCTGCTGGGGAATTCCTTTTGGTGGTTAGGTGGTGTATCTATACATATAGGTTTGGAACCATGACATCAATCTGATAGAGAAACCATCACTCTTGAAGTGATGTCCATCAAGATGCCGTTTTTGAAGAGCAATCATCAGAAGGCCTGCACAGAGAATTCAACAGGAGATTCCCAGCTGGGTTTTGTTGTGCTGTAGTTGGTTTGTTTAAAGTGGCTCTTAAGTAAATAATAATCTAATGATGGAGCTTCAAAATGTAGGGAATCCTTTCTGAATGTTTAAAACCACTGGTCACTAATGCTTGTCTTTGTGTTTTTGTTTGCAGACTCACTGAACCTTCAGGATATGTCACAGATGGGCCTGGAAATTACAAATACAAGACAAAATGCACCTGGCTCATTGAAGGAAGGTGAGTGTCGAAGCAGCTTGGGATTTTGTGTTGCTTATTGAGACTTTTAGATGAGTTTTATCTGCACTGAATATTTTTAGGTCTCACAATACTTTCTGGCTATTCTAGAAGCTAGATAGGGCAACACTTAATTGTTCTTGGTACATAAGTTTTTGTGCAACTCAGCCCTCCAAATTGACTTCTGATTAAGAGGTTTGTGTTGAAACAGCATGTGGTAATCAAAAATCAGTGCACTTCTGTAAATAATGAAGGATTATGAATTGCTTAACTGATATCATAGTAGGCCATTCAGATGATGGGATTCACTACGCATGGGATTTTTCAGCAGTATGAGAAACAAGAGAAAGCTCTGAAAGCTTTTATTCATGAAGAATCAGTTACTGTAGTGATGAACTTCAGATGTTTCTTTACTCACTGAGCCACGAGGACTTCAGAGGAACCAGTGACCTTTTATTGCAAAGATTTTCTAAACTGGGAGAAGTCCCTCAGATCTCTCCCCTCACTTTGCTGCTCTTCCTGTATTTGATCCTTATATTGCTTACAGCAATTTCTGCACAGGTTTTTAGGAGTAGCATATTTAATGTCTATCCTCTGTCACCTGATTGATGGCAGCAGCTCATTGTGTCTCACTTGTTGAAGTATATTTTTGATAGTACTAAGCTGGTGCCAGGACTGTAAGACCCTTTGTTCAGTCTCAAAAGCCTTTCCCATGGTCATATATGATGCTGTGTGATGACATCTGTGTGTTCAGTCACAGTCCATGTTGTTCCCTGAATCTGCAGGTAGAGAGGTCTATGAATTGGCATGAGGCATGTGAGAGTGTGAACTTGTACTGGACACTGCAAACTGAGGCCTTTTGGTATCTTGGAGGATGAGAATTTACCACAGTCCCAGAGGGCACTTTTCCTTAGTCTTCTCCCTGTGTTTAACTCATCTGTTGCTGACATGCAGAGTGGGATCAATGCACCCTTAGCAAATTTGCCAATGGACACCAGGCCACATGGTGTGGTCAAGATGCTGAAGGGAAGAAATGGCATCAAAGGAGGCCAGGACAGACTGGAGACATGGCACTGTGTGAATCTCATGGGGTTCAAAAAGGCCGAGTGCAAGGACTGGGGTTGGAGCAAGCCAGAGCCCAAACTCAGGATGGGGGGGAATGGCTGGAGAGCAGCCCTGGGGAGAAGGACTTGGGGGTGCTGCTGGGTGAGAACTGGACATGACCCAGCCCAGAACCCCCCAGCCCTGGGCTGATCCCAGTGTGGGCAGCAGGAAAGGTGGGAATTGTGTCCCTGTGCCCCCTGCTCAGGTGAGACCCCACCTGCAGAGCTGCCCCAGGCCTGGATCCCAAATTCAGGAGGACGTGGAGCTGCTGGAGAGAGTCCAGAGGAGGCCCCGGAGCTGCTGCAGGGCTGGAGCCCCTCTGCTCTGGAGGCAGCCTGGGAGAGCTGGGAATGTTCCCCTGGAGAAGGGAAAATTCCAGGGAATGCTCAGAGTCCCTGCAGGGGCTCCAGGAGAGCTGGAATTGGGGACAAGGCCTGGAGGGACAGGACCCAGGGAATGGCTCCCACTGCCAGGGCAGGGCTGGATGGGATCTTGGGAATAGGAATTGTTCTCTGGCAGGGTGGGCAGGGCTGGCACGGTTCTTCGTTTGGGATGTCTGATGAGTTTGGAGGAATTATGCATTGTATCTGCTTCAGACATGTAATTGAGTTGAAGTAGTTTAAATCCTAAACTCCCAAGATACTCAAAAGTGAGGGCCAAGCTGCTCCATAGAACCATCTGGAACAATGAAATTGAGACGCAACCACTCACTATTAATTTTATGAGGAGCCCAGTTGTTTGAGGTGGTTAAGAGCAAAAGTTGGATGCTCCAAGTGGCTACACCTTTTAATTTGTGTAAGTAATAGGAATACAGCTGTAGACAGTTTGCAATTACAAATAATTAAGAAATGTTTCACTAGACATTATTGCAGAGAAACTAGCCTCAGCAATCCCAGCATAGCCAGCTTAACCCTCACAACTTCTCTTCTTAAAGGATGTTGTGACTAATATTTTTATCAGAAGCGAAGTGCTTCTCATAAGTCCTCAATAATGTCACCAAAGCTGTTCCTCCAGCCTATGATTACCACTACTGAGAGGCTTCCTAGGGAACCACCACTTTGTGGGGTTTGAAGTGAGATCTTTCTTGCTGGAAAGACAGAAATGTTCTTCCCTGTTCTGTAGCCAGGCATTTAGGTTGGAGTCCTTTTCCTGCCTGTGAGTGTTTATACCCTGCTGTCAGGACGTGGTGGTAAACAGAAAAGAGATAATCAGGCTGATGAAACCAGCTGAAATATGCAGCCCTGTGAAAAGAGTCCAAGCTCGCTGCCAGAAGTGAAATTCCCAGAGATCGGGACTTGGAAAGCAGCGCCTGCAAAGCTGTTCAGTTCAGTGCCATCCCCTCGATGCTGGTGCTCCATTGTGCACAGGGCTTTGAGGTTAGCAGGGAAGGCTTCAATGTGAGTGAGCAAGACACTGGAGAAGTTCAGATATGGAATAATGTGTTCCTTAGTGCTCTCATTTCCTTTCTGCACTGTTCCTGATTTTTCTTGGCTGGTGTCTGTGCTGTGTTCTCATCCCAGAGGAGTTTTTTTTCTTTTCCCAGGAGTGTGAACAAGGCAGATGAGCTCCATGTGATTGTGCAGATGAGAGCTGTCTGCTAACGGCTGTTGGCTGTTGCAAAGAGACTCTCCCTTTTTGTTTGTGGTCTGAACCTTTATTGATTGACAGTTTCTTTCTGCTCTACAGCTGTCAGGCTATTCAAATAGAAGCAAACCTCTATGACTCCACAGGCTGCTCAGTTATTAAGTCATAAGTACTCTTTGTACCTTTTCTTTAAGTAGGACATTATCCTTGAGTTCCACCTGCTGCTTTTTTCCAAGGGCCTAGAGTAGATTGTTGTACCTATCAAAAAATAGTAATTTGCAGAATAACTCCCTAAAGACTTCCCCTCCTGTGAGAAGGAAGGACTATGGCAAGCTGACATTTCAAAAATTCATTTGGTTAGGATGAACAGGGATTTCATCTGAATTCAAGAGCAATGATGTTGGGGAGAGCCTAGATTCTTGTGTCTGTCCTTTCAACAGCTCCAGCTGTGTGTGGGAGCAAGCACTGCTGATACAGATTCATTTTCTATTTGTTTCAGGTCCAAGCACAATGTTAGTGGTGTTTGCACCTTCCTGGAGCAGAGCCCTAAATTAAATATCTTCTGTGGTTTCTCCATGATTGTAATTAGATGTATCTTTTTATAGTAGCCATGAAACAAATGATATCTTACCGTGCTGAAAACCTGGACATGCCCCAGCCATGTATGCTGGCCCCCAGAAGCCTCCCCTGTGCCCTGGGCTGATTCCAGTGTGGGCTGCAGGGGAGGGGAGGATTCTGCCCCAGTGCCCCCGTGCTCAGGTGAGACCCCACCTGCAGAGCTGCCCCAGGCCTGGATCCCAAATTCAGGAGGACGTGGAGCTGCTGGAGAGAGTCCAGAGGAGGCCCCGGAGCTGCTGCAGGGCTGGAGCCCCTCTGCTCTGGAGGCAGCCTGGGAGAGCTGGGAATGTTCCCCTGGAGAAGGGAAAATTCCAGGGAATGCTCAGAGTCCCTGCAGGGGCTCCAGGAGAGCTGGAGAGGAACTTTGGCCTTGTTTGGGCTTGTTTGTCTTCGTTTGTTCAGCCTGGAGAAAAGGAGACTGAAGTGAAACCTCGTCACAGTCTGCAACTTCCTTGTGAGCCAAAGGGAGGGGGCTGACACTGATCTCTCTGTGGCCAGGACCCAAGGGAATGGCTTGAAGTTGTGTTAGGGGAGGCTTAGTTCAGATATCAGGAAAGGGTTCTTCCCCCAGAGGGTGGTCAGACACTGCCCAGGCTCCCTAGGGAATGGTCATGGTCCCAAGGCTGCCAGAGCTCCAGGAGCATTTGGGCAATGCTCTCAGGCACAGGGTGGGATTGTTGGGGTGTCTGTGCAGAGCCAGGGGTTCCTTGCCAGTCCCTTCCAACTCAGCATATTATGTGATTCTATGATCTGTTCTGCACAACAGGACACAGTTTTCTGACCATAAAGTTACTCAGTTTTAGTCTTGTCTAGACCAGAGCTTCACACCAGAGGAGTGCATTGAAGGGATTTTGCCCTGTGTGTTGAGTGGCTAATTACAAATCTTTTGTTTATTTATTTATTAATTTACTTTTTTTTACAGGCCAAACACAATCCTCAGGCTTCGATTCAATCACTTTGCCACAGAGTGCAGCTGGGACCACTTGTATGTGTATGATGGAGACTCAATTTATGCTCCCTTACTGGCAGCTTTTAGGTAAGTTCCCCTTGGTGATACTCTTAACTGCAGCCACTAGTATCTTCTTAACTTAGAGCCTCTCTTAAATGTGGCTTCTGACACTGTAAATATGATCCAGTAATCCCAATGTATAACACTGCAATTGCAGCACATATAGCCAGTGTCCTTTTGTGCACTGTTCATCAATATAAACAATTAAGGAGTTGTTTTTCGCTTTTACAATGAACAAGTCATGTCACTGCACTCTAGCATGTAAGTATTAGGTTTTCATTTCCAAATCCTGATTCTTTGAGAGACAAAAAAATTATTGTCATCTGTGTGGGCTGGTGATGATTTGGTGTGCAAGCTCCTTTGAGAGGAGAAAACTGCCCCATTTATGGGTTTGAACATGATTTATGAGTTAAACTTGTAGTTCTGTCAATGTGGACAGAAGGGCAAAAGCCAGCTAATGTTGTAGACATGGAGGTCTCATAGGGTTATGTCTATCTTTTATGTACCTTAAACTTCAAATCTTTTAGTTATTTGGAACATGTTCAGGAACAGCAATGATGGATCGACATAGTTCTTGTGAAAACACAGAACCACAGGATGGTTTGGGTTGGGAGGGATCTTAAAGCTCCTCCAGTGTCACTCCTGCCATGGCAGGGACACCTCCCACTGTCCCAGGTGATCCCAGCCCCAATGTCCAGCCTGGCCCTGGGCACTGCCAGGGATCCAGGGGCAGCCCCAGCTGCTCTGGGCACCCTGTGCCAGCCCTGCCCACCCTGCCAGGGAACAATTCCTCATTCCCAAGATCCCACCCAGCCCTGCCCCTGGCAGTGGGAGCCATTTCCTGTGTCCTGTCCCTCCATCCCTTGTCCCAAGTCCCTCTCCAGCTCTTGATGTGTAAAAGTATCCATTCTTTTATCTATTTTCTTAATTTTAACCAATAGGTTACAGGTATTTGGCTTGTCCATGTGATGAGAGATCAGTGTGGATGCTGGGGAACAATCAACATTTCATGCTGAGACCTAAACATAACTTGTGCTTTCCTGTATTTCAGTCTTGCAGTGACACCACCACATTATGCTTTTTATTCTTTAAACTGAAATTAGGAAAATAATCCCAAGTTATGTATGGAAAAAAACTAATGGCTCCCCTGGCACTCTTCTTGTTCCAAGTGGCTGTGTAACTATTTCCAGAATTAACCTTCTGCTGGGCTTCCTCTCTTTTGTGAAAGGTCTAAAAATACTTCGTGTTTGTTGTAGAAAATCCTTGCAATGTCTATGAGAGAAGATCAGCAGAAGAACAAAAGTTGATAAAAATTTAAACCACCCCATGTGGTTTTTTGGTCTTCAACTGCAAATGTGGAGTTGTTTTGGAGTGAGGGAATGTTTCCTGTAAAGCTTCAGACTAACGTGAGGTCAAAAGAGGACACCTCATTTGAAGAAGAAACAACCTTTCTCTTCTAAAAGCCTCCAAAAATGTGGCAGTGGCACCTGGAAGTGCTCTCCTGGTATCATGCCCTGATTGATGTGCAGGAAGAGGAGGAAATGTCGTCTTGACCCAATGTCATTTTCTTCCAATCAAGCTATTTTTTAATACACTGGTGAAAAGGTGAAATGATGATTTGTGCCTGCCATTTCTTGTGTGTTTTCCAAAAATTAATAGGCTGTTAAAATTGACATTCTAAGTAGTTCACAGCATTAACAGTTATGGTTCAGACTGGGAAATCTTCCCTGAATCAGGAAGCCTGGGCCTGAGGACAAGCAAACATGAGCTTAGTACAGCAATGTTTTTGAGGTAGGAAAAAACCCAACTTTTAAAAAATTATTTCTTTAGATGGCATTTGAATTTACCTTCATTAGCAGTGAGCTGTGGTGTTCAGTAATCCAAGTTCAGGAAATGGCAGATGCTTCTCATTTTGGTGAAGTACCAGAAAGCATCTATTGAAAAACACCTTTCTCTAGTACAAAATAAATTCATTGGAATTTTTTAAGAGCAGTGTTTATATTTTCTCAATTTACTTGGGTTATATTAAATTTATTATTGCCATAACATATTTCCTTCATTATTTTTGCACCCTGCCAGGAGATTTGCAAGACTGAGCTTTGGACCCTGTAAGCTTTCTAGAAATTCCTTTCTTTCTGAACTCAGTTTTTGTTCCCTCCCTGGCTTTTTACAGCAGTTCCCTGAACTTTCACTTCCTTCACTGCTCTCTTTTGTTTTCTTCACCTTCTGATGCTCATTTATGTTTGTTCACAAGATAATATTTATCCTGAAATATATGTATATGTATATGTATATGTATATGTATATGTATATGTATATGTATATGTATATGTATATGTATATGTATATGTATATGTATATGTATATGTATATGTCTTGTATATATAAAAGATGATCTTGGGAATCCTCAGCACTGGACTGTAGGGAAGTTTTAAATTGTTTTTAACAATTTTTAGCAGCAATAAATATTTGTTTAATGCAGCATTTACACAGTTCCAGTGTGTGCATGAACTAAACTCCTTGTAGTCTGAGAGCCCCCAGAGCTGTCTGGTCCTGCACATTAAGCTTTTTTTTATTAAACAGTGTTAAAAATATCTTTGCTGGTTTATATTTGTGACCACAGGCACAGTGAGAGTGTGTAAATGTGTTGCTTCAAAGATGCAGTAAAAGAACATGGAAAACAAATGCAGCATGTTTGTCAGCACTGATGAAGAAATCTGAATTAGATAAACTCTACTCAGCACCTGTGAACTTTGTTGGTTTTGTTACCTTTACTCCACATTAAACATTTACCAGAGCTGGTTTTGCACCTTTATTTTCATTTTGCTCTGGTTGGCAGGGGGTGTTTTCTTCAGCAAACCCAGTTGTTCTTCTGCAAGACGTTTGGCAGTGGCCCAGAAGCTCCTGGCTGCCACATGGATGGTCCTGTGAGCCCGTGTTCCCTCAGCTCACCATCCTTTTGTTCCTGGTCAATAGGGCACTTGAGCACCCACATTGGAGTGTAGGGGTGAGTTTGGTTGGAAGGGTCTGATCCCTCTCTCAAAGCAGGGCCACCATCAGAGCCCTTTGCCCATGACTTTGTCCAGTCAAGGCGTGCATTTATCTTTAAGATGGAGATCCCATTGATCCTCTGGGTCAGTGGTCCAGAGATTGGTGTTAAAATAATGATAAAAAATGATATAAAATGAATCTAATACTAATGTCTAGCCACAATCTCTTGCTGCAACCTGTGTATGTTACCTCCTGTCCTCTTCTTATGAACCTCTGGGATTCCCTTCTCTCTACTCTCTCCTGAGGTAGCTGAGGTCAAAAATTAGGTTTCACCCTTCTTCAGCTGTATCTCCTTGAAGTTAAAGAAACCTCACTCCTTCTGTGTCTTCTCATACATAGATCATATGACCCTCCTCTCTTTTTTCCATCTATTCCCTCAATTCTTTGCCAGAAATTGTAACTGACTTTGCTGTCATGGGAACATGTATCCAGCTCAGGGGCTGCCAGCAGCAGGAGGATGTGGAGCTGCTGGAGAGAGTCCAGAGGAGGCCACAGAGATGCTCCAAGGGCTGGAGATTCCCTGCCATGGAGCCAGGCTGGGAGAGCTGGGAATGTTCCCCTGGAGAAGGGAAAATTCCAGGGAATGCTCAGAGTCCCTGCAGGGGCTCCAAGAGAGCTGGAATTGGGGACAAGGCCTGGAGGGACAGGACCCAGGGAATGGCTCCCAGTGCCAGAGGCAGGGCTGGGTGGGATTTTGGGCAGGAATTGTTCCCTGGCAGGGTGGGCAGGGCTGGCACAGGGTGCCCAGAGCAGCTGTGGCTGCCCCTGGATCCCTGGCAGTGCCCAAGGCCAGGCTGGACACTGGGGTTGGGATCACCTGGGACAGTGGGAGGTGTCCCTGCCGTGGCAGGGCTGGGATGAGATGATCTTTAAAGTTTCTTTCAACTCAGATCATTCTGTGTTTCATTGATTCTCTGATACTGTTTCACTTTCTGCTACTGTCTTCACCAATCCAGCTTACACAAAATAGATGTTATTTCAGTCCAAAGCAGAGGTTTGCCTTTCCCTGGGTGTTACTGGGCAGCTGAGCTGAGTAGGAGTGTTTAT
Source organism: Sturnus vulgaris (assembly GCF_052056855.1). NCBI lineage: Eukaryota > Metazoa > Chordata > Aves > Passeriformes > Sturnidae > Sturnus > Sturnus vulgaris. The sequence goes on from NC_142246.1 coordinate 128,833, forward strand.
TTGCTTTGGAGTAGAGATGGTTGCAAAATGTTTTGAAACCTTATGAAAGGAAATAAAAGCAGTGTGTTGTGAAACATGCTAATCTTGGCCAGAGTTGAGTTGCTCAGAGATTCTGGATCATAATTTAAAGGAAGTTTTTCATGTTCCTTTATCATTCTGATTCTGTATATTGGCTTATTTTTCATGGCAGATGTAAATTCTGTTTGTGCTTCTGTTTATTCCATGTGATGCTTGCAGCAGGCTGATTTAGTCACTGTTTTTGAGGTTGAACCTTTCAGGTTGTCTTGATGGCTTTCTCTGAAAGAAATTAAAATGCCCCATCCCTGGAAATGTTCAAGGCCAGGTTGGATGGGACTTGGTGCAGCTTGGTCTGGTGGAAGGTGTTTCTGCCCATGGCAGGGGAGCTTGACTAGATGACCTTTAAGGTCCCTTCCAACCCAGACAATTCTATGATTGAGTTTCCATAGACTCTTTTAAATTTGTCTAGGTAGGATAACACCCTCTTTAGTTATTTACACATGAATCACCAGAAAAAGATGGAAATAAGGGAGTAAGTGGGATGCAAGAATTATTATGGAGGTACCTGTGTTCTTGACAAACAAATCCCAAATTTGAGATTTCTATGGGAAAATGAAGAATTGTCTAGTGATAGTCCTTCTATTAGGGAAGATTATTGAGGGGAATTTTTTGTCTTGCCTTCCATTTATTTTGCTCCGTAATATCAGTGATAAGTGCTGAAGAAGGAACCAGAACAAAGCAATTTTTTTCTTGTCCCTGAGCTGCAGTTTGAGCTGCCTTACCCAAATTATTTTCAAATGTTTGTTTTCCTGTGGTGGAGATGTACTGTCCTACAGTGTTCATTACAAAGGAATATTATGAACCAAACAAGAATTTTGTTAGGCTTTTTCTTCTTTGGTTTTGTGGGACATGGTATTTTGGGAGAGATAAACTTCAGAAGTCTCAAATGTTGAGAATGAAACAAGGCACCTCTTCGAGAGAGATGAAAAGGGAATTAATTTTGCTGTTCAGTCCCACATCCTTGAAAAGCAAGTGAGCAGCAATGGGAAATTTGGCTTTCTCATAAGGAAATATTTCTTGAAATGTATATCAACAGATGTGCTGGAGTTGTTTAGCCAAAACATGAGATCAGGTTCCAGTGATTTTTATGGTGTGTTGGTAAAATGAAGGATATATTTTTGTCCACCATAAGCCTTGTAGTGCAGGAAGGGCTGTTGTGCAGTTTGCAGTGTGATCCTGCTGTAGATAACTCGTTCATCTGCTATTTTTGGTGCAAATACCCCAAAATCTGTAGCAAAAAGGATCTGGGTGTCTGTTCTGTTCTTGAAGCACACCATTGTATTGTATCACGGGGACAGAAAAATTCAGGTCACAAAAATGTGCTTTTCAGGTGGTATTAATGGATGCTGTGGATAGCTGGGAGTAATTTCCTTGAGTGGATAAACTCATTTACTCTGTCCTCGGAAATTGTCTTCAACTGCATTTGCTTTCTATTCTAAATAGATGTGAAAAGAGGAAAAGTAAGTTCTTCTCAGGGGGCAAATTCTTTTCATCATTGCTTTTCAGTTGATGTGGCCTTGGATATTCAGGAGTCACAGGGCATGGGACAAGGCTGGGCTGTTTTCCCGGGAGAGTGGCTGGAGCTGCCTCTGCCTCCCTGCCCCACACCCTCTGCTCTGTGACTTGAAGTGTCTGCTTGTCACAAAGCTTTGACTTTGCCTTTGAAAATGCGAGTGAGGCTGGGGAAAGATGGATCTGTACAGGAAAATAGCAGCTGACTATGAACAGGGGGTGGTAGACAATGTGTTGTACATGGATAAAGGCTTTTAAAAACATAAATTCAATAGATTTGAATTTGTGCCCACTTTGCTGTCTTTTGTAAGAGAGAGGAATCAACTTTTTGTTTTTGTCAGGCTTCTGTTTAATGAAGAATAAACATTCCCTCTCAGATACAAAGTATTTAGTGCAATAGGGAAATAGGTAGTAGTTACTTTTTTCGAAGCTCATTTTAGTTTGTCAGTTTACTCCAATTATTTTGACAAACCATTATATAAATCTGTAGCGTGTCTGCAATACTGTAGAGAGCCTTGCCTACCATCTTTGCTTCTCTCTGCCACTCCTGGAAAACCAAAAGGCTGGAGGATCTCAGAGAACCTGGAATGCTGAGAGAAACAGCCAAAGGCATCCAGAAGTCTGAAGCAAAAAATGAGGTGGGAGTTGAGAGTGTGGCAGGCTGCTATGATAGAAAAGACAACAAACGTGGATGTGATGATGAGGTGTAGCTTGTAAAAGAAGGGATGATGGGAAGATGTGGTGCAGGTGAGATGCCTGAAGGATGAGATGGCATCAGAGGGACCTGGACAGGCCCAAGGAGTGGCACTGTAGGAACCTCATGAGATTCAGTGAGGTCAAGTGCAAGGTCCTGCATCAGACTGGAGCAGTCCTGAGTATGAGAACAGAAACGGGGGATGGAGAGATTGAGAGCAGCCCTGAGGAGAAGGACTTGGTGATGTTGGTGGGTAAGAGACTGGACATGCCCTGGCCTCGTGAGCTGGGGCCCAGAACACCCCCCAGCCCTGGGCTGATCCCAGTGTGGGCTGCAGGAAAGGTGGGAATTGTGTCCCTGAGCCCCCGTGCTCAGGTGAGACCCCACCTGCAGAGCTGCCCCAGGCCTGGATCCCAAATTCAGGAGGACGTGGAGCTGCTGGAGAGAGTCCAGAGGAGGCCCCGGAGCTGCTGCAGGGCTGGAGCCCCTCTGCTCTGGAGGCAGCCTGGGAGAGCTGGGAATGTTCCCCTGGAGAAGGGAAAATTCCAGGGAATGCTCAGAGTCCCTGCAGGGGCTCCAGGAGAGCTGGAATTGGGGACAAGGCCTGGAGGGACAGGACCCAGGGAATGGCTCCCACTGGGAAAGGGGAGATTGGGCTGGGATCTTGGGAAGGAATTCCTGCCTGGGCTGCAATTCCCAGATTTGCTGTGGCTGCCCCTGGATCCCTGGCAGTGCCCAAGGCCGGGTTGGACATTGGGGCTTGGAGCACCTTGGGATAGCAGAAGTGTCCCTGCCCATGGCAGGGGTGGAATGAGATGAGCTTGAAGTCTCTGATTTAAGCTTCTAATGCAAACCAGTCTGTGATTCCATGGCTGACCATTTGTATTTCTCGTAGAAAAGGAACCCAAGAGGCAGCAAGTGAAAAATGAGTAGAATAATCCTTTCTCTGCTGATGTGGAGTTAAATTGTTAACCTCACTGCTGCAGATTTTTTCAGGTGAAAAGGATATAAATGATTAAGAAATGAATTGGGTAGAAGCATGGATGAATGTTTTATTTAAATGTGCTGACTTGGGTGCATTCTCCAGGTCTAAGCATCTGAACTAGGGGTCTGGAAGGTGGATTACACATCACCAAAATGCTCTGTACTTGCTTGATATGTTAAAGCCTTTCCCAATCACTTTTGTAGCCCACAGTCAGGAGAAGTTCTGGGCTCAGCACACCTTTAGTTTGACTTCATAATACAGATTTTATTATTTTGGGACAAATTAATCTCTGTTTCCAAACATTCTACCTTGTTTTATATTATTAATTAATTGCTGAGTAACAAGGGAGGGGAAGGTTTTTGATAAGGATAACTAACATTCTATATAGCTTCAGGTTTTCTCGGGTTAAATACTTTGAAATATACATTTATTTATGATTCCACAAATTCATTATACTTCAAATAATGAAAATACATCAAGTTTCAATTGTTTGATTGAAATTCAATTATTTTATTGAAAGTACTGGTGCATTTACTCTTGTTGCTTTGCTCCCTTTTATTTCACTTCTAATATTGTTCTTTTACTTTTCCAGTGGTCTTATTGTTCCTGAGAAAGACAGCAATGAAACAGTTCCCGAAGTTGTAGCTACTTCTGGATATGCTCTTCTGCATTTCTTCAGCGATGCTGCCTATAATCTCACAGGCTTTAACATCACCTATAAGTAAGTGGCACCACTCCACAGTGATGCTGCAGGTTGAGCAAAAGGAGTTTCCCCCTTTTCTCACTTTTGTCTTGAAATAAGCAATTGCCATTGAAGTGTGTAATTATGAGCAGACACCTGAAATTAGATTTTTATCTTTATTGTACCCTTATAACAGCTAATAAGTGGTATATGCTCGATGTTACAACTTGTCAGTTGTAAGCATGGGCAAATATTTGTTCCAAAAGACATCTTATTATTTTTTTATGTTATTAGATCAGTTTGATTATATCTAATCAACAAGAATTGATATGTTTTGTGCACGTTTGTGCTCTTGAGTGTTCTACAGAGATACTTCTGCACAAACACACTTTTCCATCAGTCACACGTTTCACTTGAGACACTGGGCTGTAGCTACTCTTGAGGATCCTCATCCTTGGATATACTTTCTTATTCAGTCCCTGAATTGAATCCCTTAATCTGGCTTCTTTTTATTCTGGACTGGTTTTATATTCTTTCATTCATATTCTAAACAGATGGGTGCTTTCTGTTCACTGGCATGCACTTAGTCCTCATTGATGAGCTTTTTAAAAGTAATTCTGTGTGCTTCCTAATTCATCAGCTGCTTTTAGAAAGGTTTTGTCTTGAGGTAAATGAGTGGACATACTCACAGAGATGGAAGGTTTTGCTTCTTGAATTTTTATGCTCCTACAGATGTGTGTTATGTTTGTGCCACACTGGGAGATTTAATTTGGGAGTAACCTGCAGAAGGTCTGACCTCTTTAAAAAAAAAAAAAAAGCTGGAAAAACTTCTGTCACAACTAAGTTCTTGCAAAAATTGAGTTTCTCTTAAAATGAGGAGTTTAGTTTTTGAATATGAAGTCTCAGTGCTTTCATCCTTAGTAAGAACATAATTATGTGCTTAATAATCCACATAATAGTGAATTATTTAAAAATAGGGGCATTCAGCAGCCCTTGAAAGCTCCAGAAGAAGATGAGGAGCCTTTGCAAAGTTCCTTTGCAATCAGAGGAGCTGAAGAGGCAGCGTTCCCAGTCTGGCTGATTGTATAAACCAGGCCTCCATCTAGTGCCAGCTGTTGGATTTGCACCATTGCAATGAAATACTCTCTTCAAGAACACTATTCTTTTAATACTTCACTTTCTTCGTTATTTCAAACAATTCCAAGTGCTGTTTTGTGTTCTGGCAATTAGGTTTCCTCATAACATTTTTGCAGTAAGTAGATTAAATGGTACATAACAGTCTTCATAGTCTTCATAGTTACTACTGGGTGTAGGTGCTCAACAAGCACTGATGAAGTTATGTCTTGGAGCCAGTGACAGTGAGAATAATGGGTAGTAATTTCCATCTGTGAATTATTCTGGTTGATCCACCAGCAAAAACTGGAGTCTGGAAATTAATATGATCTCAAGATTTGGACCTTTACCAAGGATGTATCTGTTTTTGCCTCAGCTACATTGCAGATATTAGAAAATCAGAAATTATTCAAACCAGGCACGTCTTCAGCTTGGGTTTCATCTCCAGCTGTTCTCTTGGTAAGCAGATCCCAGAATAGCACCTAATTGTGAGTGGTTTAAGTATAAATTTCACAGACACCACAGCAGCCTTATTCTCTGAGTGAAGTCCTCACTTACTGTTGAGTGTTTTAAGGCAAGTCATTTGCCTTACAGATGGCTAAAACTCATATTGATAATTTTCTCAGAGGAGCCGAGAGTTGTGAAATGAAGCATTTTATAGGAATAGAGTACAAATCTCTACAGGTCCATCACACCAGGTAGCAGATGACTGTCTCTTGGTTTGTAATGATTTGTTTTACCTTTGTTCAGCGTCACTCTTGCCTTTGTTAATAATTCAAGGGAATCTGCTTTGTGCTCTGTCCCCAGTTTCAATATGTGTCCCAATAACTGCTCTGGCCAAGGGGAGTGCAGGATCAACAGCAGCACCAAGGCCCTGCAGTGTGAGTGTGCTGAGCACTGGAAGGGAGAGGCGTGTGACATTCCCTACTGCCCAGAGAGCTGTGGGGCACCCGAGAGAGGCCAGTGCAACCTCAATGGCTCTAAAGCGTGTTTGTGCTCTGCAGGATGGCAAGGTGGGTCTCCTGGTGGATACACAGAACTTATGGGATCAATTTTCTATGTATGGAACTGGCAGTTTAATTGGGAGTACGTGGGAATGTTCTGCGTGACAAGTATTAGCATTTTGACTAGGAACACGGTATCTGCTCTTCAAATTTATAAGATCAGACTTCATTTGGAAGGATGGATATGGTAAAGGGGAGGCCACAGAGGGGCTCCAAGGGCTGTAACCTCTCAGCTCTGGAGACAGTTTGGGAGAGCTGGGAGTGGAGAAGAAGAGGCTCCAAGGAGACCTCAGAGCCACTTCCAGTGCCCAAAAGGCCCCCATGAGAGCTGAAGAAGGACTTTATAGACAAGAGCCTAGAGTACCAGGACAAAGGGGAATGACTTCAAATTGAAACTGGGTTGTTCTAGATTAGATATAAGGAAGAAGTTTTTTACAATGAGAGTGATAAGACCCTGGCACAGGGTGCCTAGAGAAGCTGTCCCTGGAAGTGTCCAGGTTGGAGGGGGCTTGGAGCAAACTGGGATACTGGAAGGTTTCTCTGCCCATGGCAGGGCAGTGGAAGGGGATTTTTCCAACCTATCCCAGTCTGTGATTCTGTGTTTTTACGATTGCTTTTAAAAGCAACTTTGTCACCATCCAAAGTGGGACCAACCTATGGTGTGCAGGCATCCCTTCAAACCTCATTCCTATGCAGCAAATTTGAGCCTGGTTGCCATGGTTGACTCGTGTGAAGATGTAAAATGCCTTGTTCTCATGTCCAGCTGAGCTGATCATCCATGTGCAGCCTGGCAGTGATTTGGCCTGAACATACGTTTTTCCTTTGCAAAAACCTCCTGACATGTAATTCGTACATGTTGAATGCAATCAGCTACAGCATTAGCAGGAGATTGACCTCCAGCTGAAATACAGCTTTGGGGAAAAAAAAAAAAAGTTTTTAAACCTTCTTTTCCCAGGTCCTGGCTGTTCAATTCCTCTTCCTGCAAACCAGTCGTTTTGGACCCGGGAGGAATACACTCTTCCAAAACTTCCTAGAGCATCTCACAAAGCTGTCATCCATGACAATAAAATGTGGATTGTTGGAGGCTATGTCTTCAATCATTCTGACTCTCAGAAGGTTTTAGCGTGAGTATAAACCCTGATAATAAAAGCTTAAGAGAGGAACTTAGATTTGAGTTATTTTTAGGAAGTGCCACCTGACGTGCTTTGCTTTGGTCTGTGCTTCATCTCCAAGTCAGGCTGATGTTTCAGATGAGGGAAAATCTTGCTAAGGGGTGCTAATTTTGGAAAAGAAAAGCATAAGGTTCCTGATGTTCAGTGAGTTTTTGATTCATCTGTGTCTGACAATTTAACTATTCTCTGTATATTTCTGGGCCAGCTCCTGAATTATCTCTAGCCTCATATTCAAAGACAGTAGTTCTGTTTCAGTGTTTTTAGCCCTTCCCTATGTTGTGTCTGTGTGACTTGAGTTTTTGGCTCCTTAATTAACTCATACTGGTTGGTTATCCACTATTAACTCTGGGTGGTTATCCACAGTGGATAGGATACCAAACAGGGAGTGGCATTAGGATGAGAACATTAAGCAATTGTTTGAGGAGATTCAACAGTAACTGAAATACCAAGTAATAATCGTGTACTTCATGGAAATACTCCGTTTAAAAAAACAGCTTTTGTATTGTATTAGGGTATTAGGGCAGAGCTAGGCAAAAGCTGGATTTTTTTCCAGGGATCCTCACGTACCTCACTTTGATGGGCCTAAGTGAGAGCTGTGTATTCTGCACTCACATCCTGAGGTAACAGTTCTTATAGGGGAAGAGGAGCTGAAAACACATATTTAAATGTAGAACAGTTGCTAGTTGCACCCACAATTTACTCCTCCAAAGTCACACCTCGTTTTTTAATAGGATACCCTGTGGCTTTGTTGAATGCTTTCTCTCAAAGGTGATTTTATCTCACAAGTCCCTAAGCCTGGCAAATATAGTGCCTTATTTTGAATAAAAACCCACAAGCCATTTTCAGGGCAGAGGGTTTATGTTATTTTAAGCATGAATGGCAAAGACATAATTAAAAAGCGCACTTAAGCATTGGCAGAGATTTTTTAATCACGTAGCTGGAAATCACCTCAGTTTAGTGTAAAGTTTTCTTACTTTTTTTGAGGGAGAGGTGGTGTATATTGTCACAGCTTAATAGGCAATGTATTAGCTCTTGGGTTTATATGGAAAAGAAAACAGGGCAAAGGAAATCAGTATGTGGATGTTGAGTAAGAGAGCAGGCTCAACTGGATTTTTTTAACCATAGGTAGTTTGTGTGAGCTTTGTGCATGCTGAAATCATGGCAGGATTATTATTTCAGTAAATAATTATATCTAACATTTTATATTGGTAAATAATTTTCCCCAAATCTTAGAAAGGACAAGCAGTCATATTCTCAGCTTTAATACGTATTCCTTGGAAAATAATTCAGTTTTTGTTATTCAGGTATGATCTTATTTCTGAAGAGTGGCTTCCACTGAACAACTCTGTGAACTCAGTAGAGATGAGATATGGTCATTCGTTGGCATTGCACGAGGTAAGCTCAGTGCTCCAGACTCACTTCCCAGCTGGTTTCCCCTTCCCTCCTGCTTCCCACTCCTTATCCCAGGTCAGTGTTGCTTTGAGAGAAGCCTTCCTCTTTCAGAGGCTTGTCCATGCTTAGCCCAGGCTGTACACTTGTGCTCAAAGAATCCTCAGGAGGGTGTCCTAGGAATTCTGTAGTGTCTCTGCCTGTGTGTTCCTTCTTTGCCCTTTTTCCAGAGATTTTGGGGATGACTGAGGTCAGTGAGTCCATTGTTGCCTTCCTGCTGTCTGTGCTGACAAGACATGCCTGAGGCTGACTTTACTGGAGTTCAGCTGATTCCCCAGCTGCCTTTTATGTAGCTCATGTAAATATTTTTATGAGCTCTGCTGTCCAAGACACCAAAGCAGATCTGGGGGATTAGGGATTTTTGTTGCTTGTTGTGCAAGTAAACTTGTGAATCTGATCTTTCAGCACCTGACACAGCAAGTGGATTTGACCGTTTTTACCTCCTTTCTCACTTATGTGCCTTGCTGTGAGTGCAGGCCATGTAAGAGCAGGATGGCAAAGTCTTTCGAAAGGAAATGGGCTGATCTTTTATTGACCTTTGAGTTTTGGAATGTTATTTAGCTCAAACAGTGCAGGCCTGTGCAAAACTTAGTCATAAATACTCAAAAAACTCCACACACCGTTGTTCACAAACAGAGCACTTGAAGAACCTCGAAGCATGGAAATTCATCAGGGAATCACAAAAAGATTTGGGTTGGAAGGGACCTTGAAGATCATCTAGTCCCAATCCCCTGCTGTAGGCAGAGACCTTCCACTGTCCCAGGCTGCTCCAGCCCCATGTCCAACCTGGCCTTGGGCACTGCCAGGGATCCAGGGGCAGCCCCAGCTGCTCTGGGCACCCTGTGCCAGCCCTGCCCACCCTGCCAGGGAACAATTCCTGCCCAAGATCCCATCCAGCCCTGCCCTCTGGCACTGGGAGCCATTCCCTGTGTGCTGTCCCTCCAGGCCCTTGTCCACAGCCCTTCTCCAGGGGACTTTATTTAAAGGACCTTCAGACCAGCAGCTTCATTCCTTACCAAATAGCTGTTTCCTAAATGCTGAACTCCTTGGCCCTATCGTATGTGCCTCCTTTCAGGATAACATCTACATGTATGGAGGTAAGATCGATGCGACGGGGAACGTGAGCAGCCAGCTGTGGGTGCTGCACATCCCCCGGCAGAGCTGGGCTGCCCTGACTCCCAAGGCCAAGGAGCAGTACGCCGTGGTGGGGCACTCTGCCCACATCGTCACCCTGCAGGACAACAGCACCGTCATGCTCGTGCTCTTTGGGCACTGCCCCCTCTACGGCTACATCAGCAACGTGCAGGAGTACAACCTGGGTGAGTGAGGGGGGCCCTCCTGGCAGCCGCTTCAAGGGAAAGAACTGGTTTGAAAGTTACTTAAATGACTCATGTTCAGATAGCAAAACACGGGCAATTGTGTTCTCCTCCCCCTGTTTGCATTTACAAGAAGTTGAACCTAACATATTTGTATAACCCAATGAGCAGGCAGCCACGTGCCTCCAGCTTTATACACAGTGTTAGTTCCCAAAGACATAAAGCTGCAATTAAGAGGTAAAGCAGGGCAACTCTGGGACAGTTTAGATTGAATTTCCTCTCTCCCTCTGACAAAACAAACACTTTTGAAATTATTTTTGAATTCTGCAATTATAATAATGGCTGTAACAATTCAGACCAAATACCTGCTTAACCTGACACCCATGTCCCCAGCAGCAAATGCTATAGGAACCAGGTGCTGAATTTCTGGATTCCCATATCCCTGATAGGATCTGACCCCCACATCCTGGAATAGTCCAGGCTCTGATCTTAGGATCCAGAGATTTCTAGTATGACCAGTGGAGCAGCACAGGAAGCTTTGCAGGTACACTGAACTGCTACCCAACTCGGAAAGGAAGACACGTTCCTGGCTCCACAGACCATGTAGTTAAGCACAGGAAGTTCACAAGAGGAATGTGCTGGTTATTCTCAGGAGTAGTGGCCCTGTCTGCACTTTGTCCTGCAGTCATGCTGATCCAGAGGATCTGCTGGAGCTCATGTGAGTGAGATTTCTTCCTCTAGGGGAAATCCAGAGAGAACCAGGGTGTGTGGGGCAGTGATTTGTTTCTGCCATGTGTGATCTGGCAGACTGTTCAATTCCTTTGCCTTTTGTGTGCCTGCTCTGGCCTGGAATTGGGAAGCTTGTATAGGGTTTCATTCAGCATTTACTACAGAGATTTGGTGTGTAATGTGGTATTTTTATTTCATTTGCCATTATAATATGTCTAAAGTGCTTCAGACCAATGTTGTTTTAGTGAGTGAGATATAGGTTCATTAATCACATGTTAGTTTTTAACTGCAGTGTTCTTCACAGTCAGGCTTTGTTTCAGTGCTGTCTGGCTTTATATATATATATATTTATATATATGTATAAAAAGTAAAAGTGCTCTTGAGTCCCATTCCAAATCAAGTCATGGTGCTGGCATTTTCATGTCATTGAAATGCAATCTATTATTTGTCTACTTTTTATTTCTCATTTACTTAGCTTGTCTGCAACATGCAATAAATGACTGTGGAAGAGCTATTTCTGCTCTAATTAAAAATATCCGGCAATGCTTCTTGACAACAGGCTTCTTGGAGGAGAATACTTTTGGATTAGAAGTGATAGAGACAGTGTCTAGATCTGAGTCAGGGGAATCCCAATTTATTTCACAATGTTGTTGCTGAGTTATTAATAGACAGAAATGAACCATGTTTTGTCACTCATTTTTCAGTGACAAATACCTGGAGCATCTTACAGACGAGTGGAGCTTTGGTGCAAGGAGGATATGGGCACAGCAGTGTTTATGACCCAAACACAAGATCCATCTATATCCACGGGGGTTACAAAGCGTTCAGTGCCAACAAGTACAGGCTGGCAGATGATCTCTACAAGTATGAGGTTGATTCCCGTATGTGGTAAGTGCTTCTTCTTCTGTCTTTTTCCTGTTTACCACCCTGTCAGTTTTGTTTGTAGCGAACAAGAGGATGGATGTTTTATAAGGGTACAGTGGTTTATATCTACCTGAATTCAGAATAGATGCTGTCTTCTTGGATCTCGTTTTTATGTCCCCTTATGAATAGAGAATGATATAATCAATATAATCAAGGCTGTGAACAAGCCAAGAAATCAATTTTAATCTATTGTTTGATTCCAGCTGAAAGGAAAAATATTTGATGTTTTTATCTTGCTAGCCATTCAGCCTGTGCATATGAGTGCAGTTACTGCAGTCATGCACGTGATAATCCATTCTGCAGTTAAGACTGTAAAAGAATTTCTATTATAACCCTATTTTCTTCTGGACCTGTAACTGCTCGGAATGTTCACTTCTTAAGCTGAAATCTTCTCTGATTTGTTTCTGCCCAAAGGTGAGTTTTATTAAAAAGCTACAGCCACACTTCACAGCCTGAAGCAACAGAGGTGAAATACTTTTTCCTTAATTCTGTGTTTTTATTAATGTCGATTCTACAGGCTCCTGACAAAAAGGAGACTGTCTTTTGGGTTAATACATGTCAATTTGACTCGTTACATCTCTTATTGGATGTTAAAAAGCTTGTGTTTCTGTTTGTGAGTCTGTACTGATGAGGAAGGTAATGAGTGACTAATTTCCAACCTCCTCCTTCCCACTCAGTTGTACACACAGAAATAACCCCACTTCTGTGGGAAGTTGGTTTGTGAGGATAGTGCAGGAGGGAATATTTCCCAATAAATTACAGCTGCACTGATCCCTGAGGAGTGCAAACAGCCGTGCCTGCCCAATGAGCACGGGGGTTATAAAGTGTGGGCTGGGTAACCCCGAGCCTGGCTGCGGGTTCGGGGCCGGGCTGGGTGAGTTTGCTGCGGGTTCGGGGCCGGGCTGGGTAACCCCGAGCCTGCTGCGGGTTCGGGGCCGGGCTGGGTGAGTTTGCTGCGGGTTCGGGGCCGGGCTGGGTGAGTTTGCTGCGGGTTTGGGGCCGGGCTGGGTGAGTTTGCTGCGGGTTCGGGGCCGGGCTGGGTAACCCCGAGCCTGCTGCGGGTTCGGGGCCGGGCTGGGTGAGTTTGCTGCGGGTTCGGGGCCGGGCTGGGTGAGTTTGCTGCGGGTTCGGGGCCGGGCTGGGTGAGTTTGCTGCGGGTTCGGGGCCGGGCTGGGTGAGTTTGCTGCGGGTTCGGGGTTGGGCTGGGTGAGTTTGCTGCGGGTTCGGGGCCGGGCTGGGTGAGTTTGCTGCGGGTTCGGGGCCGGGCTGGGTGAGTTTGCTGCGGGTTCGGGGCCGGGCTGGGTGAGTTTGCTGCGGGTTCGGGGCCGGGCTGGGTGAGTTTGCTGCGGGTTCGGGGCCGGGCTGGGTGAGTTTGCTGCGGGTTCGGGGCCGGGCTGGGTGAGTTTGCTGCGGGTTCGGGGCCGGGCTGGGTGAGTTTGCTGCGGGTTCGGGGCCGGGCTGGGTGAGTTTGCTGCGGGTTCGGGGTTGGGGTGGGTGAGTTTGCTGCGGGTTTGGGGTTGGGCTGGGTGAGTTTGCTGCGGGTTCGGGGCCGGGGTGTGCTGGCTGTGCTGTGAGGAGGAAGGGACGTGTGGCTGTGGCAGGGACAGGCAGGGTGAGGTGGCCGGGTAAGGGACAGCTTGGGGTCAGCCAGTCGTGCAGAAGGAAGAAGGAAACTTGCAGAGAGAAGGAGTCAGTGCTGTGTGAAGCAGCTGATGAGGAAAGGAGTCAGAGTTGCCTGAGAGAAATCCACTGAAAGAAAGCGTGAGAAGCTTTTCATTAAGGACTGGTGATGGTGCCAGTCATGTCCATCTTGGCAACTGCAACACACTTCCTCTCAGGATTGACTTGATCTTCCACTTTAGCCTTGGAGTGGACAAATCTGGCTGAGTAGGCAGAAACTTAACAAATGTGACAATGTTCTTCCAAACTCCTGCAGCACCAATTTTCTTTTGTCAGTTTGGTAAGCTCTGTTGAACAAGTGGAGAATGTAGGACTATCTGTTCATCTCTCTCTGCTTTTTTTTTTTTTTTTTTTGTCATTGACTCTTTGCTTTATTCTTCAGTGATTTAGGCCTTCTCTTCCTTGTTAAATCTCATGAGCTTCCCATGGGCCCTCTTCGTGAGCTCCTCTAGGTCCCTCTAGAACAAATCCTGTCCCTCAGGCATGTTAACTGCACATTCAACTTGATGTCCCTTAGTGGAAGGGACCTTAAAACTCAACCCATTCCACCCCCTGCCATGGGCAGGGACACTTCTGCTATGCCAAGGTGCTCCAAGCCCCAATGTCCAACCTGGCCTTGGGCACTGCCAGGGATCCAGGGGCAGCCCCAGCAAATCTGGGAATTGCAGCCCAGGCAGGAATTCCTTCCCAAGATCCCAGCCCAATCTCCCCTTTCCCAGTGGGAGCCATTCCCTGTGTCCTGTCCCTCCAGGCCTTGTCCCCAATTCCAGCTCTCCTGGAGCCCCTGCAGGGACTCTGAGCATTCCCTGGAATTTTCCCTTCTCCAGGGGAACATTCCCAGCTCTCCCAGGCTGCCTCCAGAGCAGAGGGGCTCCAGCCCTGCAGCAGCTCTGGGGCCTCCTCTGGACTCTCTCCAGCAGCTCCACGTCCTCCTCAATTTGGGATCCAGGCCTGGGGCAGCTCTGCAGGTGGGGTCTCACCTGAGCATGGGGCACTGGGGCAGAATCCCTTCCTTCAACACAAATCCTCTCAGAAAAGTAGGAAAATCCTTCAAAAGATGCCCCTCTGTGTTCAGTGCCATCAAACCTGCTGGTTAAAGTTGAGATCAGTGGTGAGTTTGATTAGTGCTTCCCATGATTTTGTCACTAATGAGCCAGTGTGTTGTGCAGGTATTAACCTGCAGGGCTCCATTTTCAGGGGCTGTATAGACTTCCTTAAAATAGAATTTTTAGTTGTTAGCAACAGATGCTGCCCAGTGTGAAATAATTCTTTGGGTTGCTATAAAAGCAGAGTTACTACAAAATATTGGCATCTTCCCAGGCTCGCTATATTCAAAAGACAGGTTAGTGTGAGAACTTGAGAATCCCTAGGGAAAGAATTGATGATTTGAAGATCTATAGCTTCAGAAAGAGGCTCTCATAGATATTTCTCCTACAAACTGGCAAAGCAAATGGAAAGATGAGATTGGAATTACAGGTGGAATTGAACAATGGGGAATGTAATTGTTAGCACCTCATTAGGAAAAGTAGTTAGATACTATCACCCTCCTCCCTGCTCCCTCAAAATGTTCTTCAGCTTGGATTTATGGAGTGTTTTGCCTTTGCCAGGTACTTACCAGTGTCATTAATACCTATATTTTTATTTCTGAAGGACTATTCTGAAAGACAGCCGATTTTTCCGCTACTTGCACACAGCTGTGATAGTGAGTGGGACCATGCTGGTGTTTGGGGGAAACACTCACAATGACACCTCCATGAGCCACGGAGCCAAGTGCTTTTCTTCGGATTTCATGGCCTATGATATTGGTAAGTTCTTGCAGAAATAATAACGACCCCCCAAATACTTGGCTATTCCCAGGGACCTGTCCCAGTTTGTCTCCAGAATGCCTGGTTTGTGTGTAGGTGTATTATCCCAAATGGTGCTGGGCACAGGGATGTGCAGTCAGGAGAGGCTCATTAGCTTGCTACAGGATTCTAAGCAAATGAGGTGCAGTGATTTCCAGTTACAAACAGCAGCAGTTCCTTTGTCAACAGTTTATACCCAACCTTGGGCATTAAAACTTAAGTCTTAAACTGCATATTGTTACAGGATCATAAAATCATGGAATTGTTAAGATTGGAAAAACGTTTAAGATCACCAAGTCCAACTGGCAACCCAGCCCCACCACCATTTTCACCACCAAACCATGTCCTCAAGTGGCACTTCCACACTTTTTAGCACTTCCAGAGATGATGACTCCATCACTGCCCTAGGCAGCTCGTTCCAGTGTTTTGCAACCCTTGGCATGAAAAAATATTTCCTAGTATCTAATCTACAATTACCTGGCCCAACTTGATGCTGTTTTCTGTCCTGCTATCTCAGCCACAAATCTATTCTGATATTTTTAGTGTGTTTTAATCTATGATTGATCAAAAATTCAAGTTCTTAGGGCAGTTAAAAGCACTAGACCCTGCTGAAACTCAGCCTGTACTGCTCTTTTTTTAACTGCTTTTTTCAATAATAAAGCCAAATTTTTAGGCTGGATGTTCTGAGTTTCAGTAGCCAGGAGAGGGCAGCATTTATTTTTGGATTTGGATTCCAGAGACAGTGAGTTTAAAGAACAAGGAAAGAAAAGGTGGAATTACATAAAAGAAGATGCATACACAGCCAGATAATTCACACTGGGGAAAAACACCACTCTCTACTCTGACATTCACCTTTTGCTCTCAGAATTGCCCTAAATGTGGCTTCCCTGAAATAATCCTGTAAATCTGAAATCTTGAAGCGACTGCCCACCAAGACGTCCCCCCTGCTTTGTGAGAGGAAAATGCCAGTGAATACTTGGGTCATCAGGGCTGGGTTTCCTTGTGCCCTTTTGCTCTCCATTACAGCAGTTTTTCCATTCTGCCTCCTGTGACTTCTAGTCACATCCCCCTGGAATCTTTGTGTGCTCCTAGCTAGCTTTATTTTGACTTTTTTTTTTTTTTTTTTTTTTTTTTTTTTTTAATTGAAGAGTTAAAATGAGGTATTTGACCAGGTTGGATGGGGCTTGGAGCAGCCTGATCTAGTGGAAGGTGTTCCTGCCCATGGCTCAGAACTGTAGTGAGATTGTTTTAAGGTGCCAGCCAGCCCAGAGTGTTTTGTCATTCTGTGGCAGTCATGAAGAGTTTGATTTTTTTAAACTGGTAGAAACAGTGATAAATTTTTCTTTCTGCTGTCTGCCCTGACCTGCTGAACTCTGTTAGGTATAAAACACAAAATGCATTAATTTGACAAAATATGCCAATAATGATGTTCATTTTGATTCACTTTAGGTAACAGGCAGGTTCATGTTACATGACATGAGTGATGTAGTCAACATTCCCAGTTCTTACCAGGTATACACTGGTATGTGAAGCTTACATTGATTTTACCTCACATGATGGGTGAAAGGTGTTCTTGAGTCCCCTCATTCCTTAGAAAAGGGACTCTCAGCCTGAAAAGAGCAGCTTTTTTTCAGAAATAAGACCACTTCTTTTGTTCTCTTCATTGCAGGAGCCATTGTGCATGATTTTCCTTATTCCATGTGACTAGGAATGCATTAGGGGGTGGTTCATCATTTGTGTCACAGCAAAAGCCTCTTTTCAGTGGTTCTTCATGCATGATCTCTGCAGTAATTAATTCCCCTGGTCATGCTCCCGTTGGTCTCCATGGGAATAAGCCATATAACCCCCCTGTTATCTATCCCTTGATGTTCCCAAGGCACAAGTTACCCAGGAGGAGACCAAACAAGGTCACTTGATACTGAGAGCCTTCAGTGGAGAGGCTTAGTAATTGTCTTTATTCCCTACTTTTATTGTATGCTGTCTGGCTGGTTTACTCATTTTTTACATCTTGTTGATAAGCCATCATGATTGATTAATGATCACTGTGATGGCTGGGAGACTGGAGAGAAGTGGAATCAAACCCAGTCTGAAACAAAGGCTTCAAACCCAGGTCTTCTCCTTAACCTTTGCCATTAAAACTTACTTTGGTGGTAACTGATTTTATTTACATCATCAAATTTTTCTGGTTTTCCCTCCTCAAATTTCCAAGTAATTGGAGCACATGCACTGAGTATTGGGAGGACATAAAATCTTTTTTTCTGTGTGGGCAATGCTAACAGCTTGCACTGAGATGTGTGCTGGGGGTGAGCAATACAAATTCTTGAATGTTTCTTATCCTTTATCCTCTACTTGACTAGGCTGGGCCATATTCAATCCAGCTTGTGCAGGTGCTGCCTAGTTTGGGAAGGTTTCAGGCTAACAATCCAGCTGTGTGCCTG
Source organism: Sturnus vulgaris (assembly GCF_052056855.1). Taxonomy (NCBI): domain Eukaryota; kingdom Metazoa; phylum Chordata; class Aves; order Passeriformes; family Sturnidae; genus Sturnus; species Sturnus vulgaris. Next base: position 146,453 of record NC_142246.1, read on the forward strand.
GGTTAGTCTCGATTCTCAGGACGAGCCTTCAGACATTTGGGTTGGGTGAGCACTTGGGCAGAGCTGTCTCACAGGATTTTCTGTCTTTTCTGCACACTGAAATGGCCAATTAGCTCCTCCTATCCCCGAAATTGGTCTCTCTGGCCTTTGTCAAAAAGTTTCCTGCTCTGCAGGAGCTCTGGGTGAAAAAATACCTCACTTAACCCTCTTAAGCTGCTACTTATATAAAGGTGCTGCTTTTAAATTTGTCTTTTTGCCCCACAGAAGAGAAACTAAAACTCTTCTATTTACCCCATCAAAATTCTGATTCTGATGACAAACACAGGAAGAGGCTGCATGTTTTTGTAGCTGGTATGCTCTGTTTGAACATATACATTTAATAAATCCTGGCATTGTAAGTTTTAGGTTAAGTCAGGAAGGAGAAGTTTCTTTGTATTCTCAGAATTACTCGATTTTTCTAATACTTGATCTCTGGTTAAAAATGGGAAAGAAGCTTAGAAAGCAAAATATTCCTGGCCTCCTATTAATCTAGAAAAACGTGTTTCTTAGCCTCACATAACACACAACTTAAGGGCTTAAAAATTGCAAATTGGTTTCCAATTTTTCTGAAGTCTCCTATTAAAAATTGGAACTGTCATGCTTGGCATGAGTGAGGCTGGGCTAGGTTAAATTCTTTGAAAATGGAGCAAATGACACATAAAAATAAAATTCAAAATCACAATTTATCAAAGTACTGAATCTAACTGTCTTCTATCTTCTCTTTATCAGGGCTCTTGAAAAAAAATTGCTCTGCATCTGAGTTTTTTATCTAATAATTCTCCAATTAAATTTAGTAAAAAATTAAAACTTTTTCTTTGCCCCTTTAGTTTATTCAGAGACTAGTTTGGTTTGTGGGCTTTTTTTTTTTTTTTCCCCAGAGGGCCAATCCATGACACAATGGTTTTATCTCTTATTAAAGAATTTTAGGAGTATTTGAGGGCTGTGTAGATCTTTACAGAAGATTGACTTTTCTGTCTTAATTGCATAAATTGCATCCAAGTGCCTGTAGGGTATTGGACCCCAAGGTGATCCATTCCCTTGAGAAGTTTAAGTGTTATGAATTGGACTGACTTTTCCTACTTTTGTTCTTTTGCTCAGTGGGTTAGATGTTTCTTTGTTTTTTTCTCACATGCTACCCAAAGGAAAAAAATTACCTGAGAAACCAAGTAAAAAATGAAGCAGAACTTATAAATTTTATGCTAATAGAAAAAGATGGCATAATCTAACATTGTATTAAAAAACAGCCACAAATCCTTAAGCTATGTGATGAGTGAAAAATATTTTTAAAAACATGGATATCTGCCCTCTAGGAACATAATGGCAATGGAAAAAAAGAAAAAAAGATAAGCCTCTGTTCTCAGTCATACTGGTTTGTGGCAAAACTGCAAAGAATTCGTGTATAAACAGATAAAACCAGAACTTGTTACATGGTGAAAAATTCTACTAGTAAAGGAGGAAAAGCAGCTGATTCTTGTCCTGTTCCCAGATCCCAAATCCCCCCGGCTGTCCCCTCCTGTCAGGGAGTTGTGCAGAGCCACAAGGTCCCCCCTGAGCCTCCTTTTCTCCAGGCTGAGCCCCTTCCCAGCTCCCCCAGGAATTCTCCATTCCCTTCCCAGCTCCCCCAGGAATTCTCCATTCCCTTCCCAGGTCCCTCAGGAATTCTCCAGCCCCTTCCCAGCTCCCTCAGGAATTTTCCAGCCCCTTCCCAGCTCTCTCAGGAATTTTCCAGCCCCTTCCCAGCTCTCTCAGGAATTTTCCAGCCCCTTCCCAGCTCTCCCAGGAATCCTCCAGCCCCTTCCCAGCTCTCTCAGGAATTTTCCAGCCCCTTCCCAGCGCTGTTCCCTTCCCTGACCCGCTCCAGCCGCTCGGGGCTTTGCTGGACCATGGCAGCACTTTGGGATCACGGCGGAGGGAGCTGCTGTGGGAATTGTCTCGTTCATTGTGCTCTGGATCCTTTCTGAACCCGGCTTTTCCTCGCAGCCTGCGATCGGTGGTCGGTGCTCCCTCGGCCGGGCCTGCAGCACGATGTGAACAGGTTCGGGCACTCGGCTGTGCTCTACAACAGGTGAGGGCTCGGCGTCTCCCTCGGGGGGCTCGGCGTCTCCCTCGGGGGGCTCGGCGTCTCCCTCGGGGGCTCGGTGTCTCCCTCGGGGGGCTCGGGGTCCCCTCGGGGCTGCGCTGCCCTGTCCCTGGCAGTGCCCAGGGCCCCGCTGGATGGGTTGGAGCAGCCTGGGACAGTGGAGGGTGTCCTTGCCCGTGGCAGCGGGAGCAATGAGGAGGGATTTCAGGTTCCTTCCTACCCAAAGAATTCTGTGAATCTCTGAAAGTTTTCAAATCTTCACTCCTGTAATGCCTGCAGTATTCATCTGTTCCCATCAGCTCTTCTTCACTGGGCGAAACTGTTTTTTCAATAATTTGGGTTTTTTTTCATTATTTTTATACATATTTTTATTTTTTATTTATTTCATACGTAATGGTGTATTTCATATTTATTTCTTAGCTGCACTGACAACATTTATTTCCAATTGTGAATTTCACTCACGCTTTTTAAAACTTGGCTGTTTCACTTTACACACCTTCTCCTGTGGGGCTGCTCTTCCCCAGGCACATCATGTCCAGTATTTAGGTGAAATCTTAGGTGAGATTTTGGCTCTTAAGCCTTACAGAGCGTAATGATATCCCTGCTTCCAGATGAACAGCTGTTAGTAACTCAGTGCAATCAAGTTTGAGAAATTAATTTCATAGGAGGTTTAAAATAGAACGAAAATCATGGTAAAAATACTTATTATTCTACCAAAACTTCTGTTTTCAGTTGCCTTGGCCCTTCTTCACTGTATTTTTAAGGTGCATTGACAGACACAGATGCATAGAGAATTTGTGTGACATTTTTGTGTAACTACTACAATTTAATGTTTTTGCCTGCTGCAGCTGTGATACTGAAGGAGTTTAGAAATCCCCCGCTCCTCCCCCTACAAAATATTATTTGTTTTGGGAGTTGTTCGAGGTTTTTTAGTTGACACAATGACTCTGCTCAGTTGTTACTAGCCATGCAAAGTGTGGTTTTCCTACAGAGGAGCAGAGAGAGTGACAGCACCAAATTGTTTTGTCACAGTTTCTGAACTCTTCTTTAATGCTGTGATACCATCTCCCCAATTTTTAGCCTTCCTCTGTGTCTTGCCAGTGCAGATTACAGGAGGATCCCACATTTTTTTCAGAATTTGATGTATAATCACGTTGATCAGGTCCCTGCGACGTTTTGGCTGAAGGGGAACATCAGCTGATGACCTTGAATAGCTTTGACTCTGTGTTGAGTCTCTCAGGCTTATCTGAAACAGTGAAATTTGTCTGACCTTTTTTTAGTGCCTCCCTTAACTGAGAGCTATTTATTTGGATTTATATATGCTGGCATGTAATAAAACACTTCCCTCAGACCTTAAATGCCATTTACCTGGAGCAGTACTCTGTCCATGAAAACAGCTGCGTTTTTCTCTCTTTACTTCCATATTGTCCAGCACCATGTACGTATTTGGAGGCTTCAACAGCCTCCTCCTGAGTGACATGCTGAAGTTCACACCTCAGAGATGTGAGGCTTTTGCCAATGAGACGTGGTGCCTGCAGGCAGGTCCTGGTGTCAGGTGTGTGTGGGCTCCCCGCCCTCCTCGCTGCATCCCCTGGGAAAACGCAACATTGGAGCAGCAGCAAAAGGTCCTTGAAGACTGTCCTCCCAAGCCAGGTATGTGTCACGTTCTCCCTGTTCCCCTTTTCTGAAAGGCTCGCAGGCTCTTTTTCTCTTTCCACGTTCTGTCCTGTGTTAATTGTGTGCCATCACAAGGTCAGGTTTTAGATGGGGGCTCTGACTGTGCTTCCATGTGTCCTGGGGGCCCTTCCTCTGACCAAGGCTCATGCAGATGTTTCTGCCTTCTGCTCCTGAAGCCGTTTGTTCATGAGCTCTTTTTCCTGCCCTGCTTTTTGGACTTACTTTTCTATCTCTAACATTGTCACCAGCCAGGAATTGGACCTGGACCATTCTGTAAGTGTTTGCTCCAAGAACTGACCTTGTGAGAGTCAAGAATTTGCTGAAGCACACCATGGGGCAAGGAAGGACATCTGGGTCTGGTGCAGTTGTCCTGTACTCTTCAAAAGAGACAGCAGGAACACTGCTTTAGGAGAAGTTACTTAATGTTTTTTTGGCAGGGGCTTGGTACCAGATGATATTTAAGGTCCCTTCCAACCCAAGCCATTCTGGGGTTCTATGATTCTTTGTATAGAGGCAGGTAAAATAATTTAATGTTTTAAGGTCTGATTCCTGTATTTCCTCTTAGAATATTTTTAAACAACTTTATCCTCATACATTCATTGCTCTGAATTGATTATACAACCCTTGATTCTGTAACAGATGTGCAGCCTTTAATTATTTTATAGAAACTGATGTAAAGGGACATTGCCTTGCTGGGCTCTCAATGTATAATAAATTTTCACAAAACACAGGCAATAAATAATTGGAAAGATGAATGAAAAGTTCAAACTTCACATGAAAATGCTCCACTTGAAAGCCAGGCTTGCAGGAAGATGGGCCTGTGGTGGGAGATGGCCACTGTCCCTATGGAATATCCTCTGGCATCATTTCCCTAGGCATTAATGTGTCGTAGTTCATGTGCTTCCATATCTTAGTACATTATTTTCTGGTGGTGTGTTTTAGGGCTCCTTGGACACAAAAAATGATTGCTGTTGTAAATAAAAGCAATTTTCTATCAGTTCAAACACGTGGAAGTACCTGCTTTTAGTTGCTAACAGAAAATCTACAGGCACTGCTGTTTGGTTGTATCTTTTGCTGTAACTAATCAAGTTCTTAGAGCTCTGTCAGGAAATGCCTGTTTTTGGTCATGCAGGTTTTTTTCTTTAATAGTTGTAGACAATGAAAAATGTGATCAGATTACAGACTGCTACAGCTGCACAGCCAACACAAACAGCTGTCAGTGGTGCTCTGACCAATGTATCCCAGCACACAACAACTGTACAGAGGAGCAGGTAATGGCTCTTAATGCTTTCTTAGTTTAAATTTTCCCTTTGGAATAGAAAATGTCCACATTTTCATCTGTCACTGTTATGATCCCTGTTTTGTTATTCCCAGTGCATGTCTAGCTCAAAAGTGCTACATGCTTGGATTTTTTCAATTGCATGGAATTTTCCAATGAATTTAGGAGGATGGCTGTGGGCAGGGGAAGAGGTGGAGATTTCACCATGGTATGATTATTCATTAGTCACATTTTGGGTTTGATATCAATAGTGCTTTTCCTAGAAAAAAGCAAAATAAAAATATTTAGTATGGAAAACATGTCAGGTGATGTTTTGGGGGAATATCTTGGATAAGCAGTTCAGGCTGTGCCCAGTTCCACAGCTTTTGGATATATAAATTGCTTTGGAGAGCTGAACTGTGATATGTAGTGCTGTAATCATGGCTGTTATAAACCCATATGGTTTGTATACCAAAAAAAGCCTCACCTATACTATTTATTTTAGGTTCCTGTTACTGTCTACGACAATTGTCCTAAGGATAATCCTGCCTACTACTGTAACAAAAAGACGAGTTGTAAAAGCTGTGCCATGGATCAAAACTGTCAGTGGGAACCTCGGAATCAGGAGTGCATTGCTTTGCCAGGTAGGTACTGGTGGCATAACCCAAATTCACCCACTCCAAAAGTTGTTGAGGGTTTTTAAAAATTTTTATTGGTTTTATCCCTAAATCTGTAATTTTTAGCGTTACAATGGAGCAAATAGTGTTTAATCATGCTAGCTTTGGTTTGAAACTTAATTTGTAGTAAATCCAACAAATCTACTGGAATATTTTTCAGTCCCTGTTGTCTGAAGAGGACTATGATCACTCGTATAATTATTAGGCTGTATTTCATCTCTCCCTTTTCATTTGATCAAAGCTATTGATAATAGGCTTTTGTAAGATATTAGATTCAATAATGCATGCTATTTAATTTAGGAACCAAAATTGTGCAAAAGCATAATGGCACATACCAGACAAATGAGGCAGGTAACACCTGAATTGTTTAAGGAAAATTCTCCTATTAGAGTGTTTCCAGTGGAGCTCACAGGAGCTGGTTATTAGTTCCATTGCAGTAACTTTTTTTTATCCCAATGACTGGGAGAGAAATGCAGGATCTTCAGTGATTAACATTTGTAGGTAATAAAATACAGAGAAAAGGGGAGAAAACCCATTAGACAGGACATTTTAATGGATGTGGAAGGCCTTCCCCTAGGAACTGGTAGGTCTGGACATGTCCAGGTCTGGTGTTTGCCAGTCTGCAACAGCTTAAAATTGAGGAGACTTTGAAGAAGATCAATAAAAGTGAGAAAAACATATTTTAGTGAGATTGATAAAGAGCTTGGTCTGTTTTATCTGATGTAGAAAAGGAGGTGACCTGATCATGTGTGTAAAAAATTGACACTTGAGAGCTTTTCCATCTGTTAAGTCTGAATTCACACTGGAAATGCCCATCAGGATTTTTTCTGTAAGGGAAATGATTAATCACAAAGTGTAAGGAGTTCTTAAGCAGTGGGGTTGTGCTCAAGTTGAAGCAGGGATTAATCCTGGTAGTTTGTGCTGTGGACAGGAGTAGCACAACCCTCTCCTGCCAGAAGGTCCCCTGACAACTGTGGGTGAATAAGTGGCTTCAAGACGTCAACAAAATACAAATTTTTTTCCTCTTTTTCCTACAGCAGTTTGCTATTCAACATTGTAATAAGTGCTTTGATTATGTACTGCAAATAACCAAATGCTGATGCTGGACTACAGCTCCCCTAAACAGATTTCCTTCTCCTCCAATATTATTATGTATCAATATTTCTGAGCACACCTCTAAGTCATTCTGGTTTGAGAAGGGGCTGCAGGTGTTTCTTAGTGGAAGAGCTCATAGAATCAGTTAAGGCTGGAAAATACCTCCAAGATCATCATCAAATTCAACCTCTGTCCCAACCTCACCTTGGCACTAAGCCACAGCACTAAGAGCCATGTCTGCTCATTTTGCTCATTTTCTGAACATTTCTAGAGGTGGGGACTCCACCACTGACCTGGCCAGCCGCTTCCAATGCTTGGCAACACTTTCAGGGAAGAAATTTTCCCTATTATGCAACCTAAACCTTTCCTGGCACAACTTGAGGGCATTTCCCCTCATTCCTTTTCCCAGATCCCAAATCCCCCCGGCTGTCCCCTCCTGTCAGGGAGTTGTGCAGAGCCACAAGGTCCCCCCTGAGCCTCCTTTTCTCCAGCCTCAGCCCCTTCCCAGCTCCCTCAGGAATTCTCCAGCCCCTTCCCAGCTCCCTCAGGAATTCTCCAGCCCTTTCCCAGCTCCATTCCCTTCCCTGGACACGCTCCAGCCCCTCCAGAGCTCTCAGAGCTGTTCCAGCACTGGAGGTGCCCCAGCAGTGCCAGCACAGGGGACAAGGACACTGCCCTGGCCCTGCTGCCACCCCAGAGCTGGCACAGCCCAGGGACCATTGGCCCCTTGCCCACTTGGGCTCATATGTTTTCGTGGTTCTTTCACTACCTTGGTTGTTGGGATGGTCACCTGCATCTCTGGGTTTACTTTCTTTGCCCCTCAGAAAATATCTGTGGAACAAACTGGCATTTGGTTGGCAACTCCTGCCTGAAGATCACCAACGCCAAGGAGAACTATGATCATGCCAAACTGTCCTGCAGGTCCAACGGTGCTTTACTGGCTTCCCTCACCACCCAGAAGAAGGTGGAGTTTGTTCTGAAGGAGCTGCAGAAGTTTCAGTCTTCTGTGAGTGCTTCTCTTGTGCATCCCTTGCTAATGAAGCTGTGGCTGTGGAGAAGTCCTTGCTGAAGTGTTGTATGCTCTGTACACACTGGAATTGCCTCTTAACCAAAACCAACTGATTTTCTTTTGAAATTCAGTGTACCCTCTGGTTGCTTTTGAGCTGAAATTGTAGAGAATGTAAATGGGAAAGATAAATATAAACATACACAGTGCCTTAGAGATAGCATTTTCTGTACTGGAATCACACCTGCATTTCCCCAGTGGAATACAGGACTGCAGCAGGAGCCCTCTGGTGACCTGTGCACAATATTTTATAAATAAAAGTCCCTTTGGGGCACTGGAGGTGTTTAATGTAAAGTATTGAGGTATTTACTCCACTCAGAAAAGCAGCTGTTTAAAATGTCGCCTTCTTATTCCACAGAGCTGCTTGGCTTAGTTGGCATTATTTGTGTTTGATTTAGTGGCAGGTGCTTCTCTGTCAGGCCCAGGGAGAAGTGAATTGGAATTTTTCCCTCTTCATGCATCAGTGAAATAAATACATATTTTTTCCAGTCCCTGGGAGAAGGGAGATGTTCAGGGCAGGTTGTGTAGGTGGTGCTATAGCCCTGACAAAGAACGATGCTGTGCATCTCTTCTAAAATCCTGAATTAGCCTGGAAAGCTGCTGAGGCCCGATGGCACATCAGAATAACAACTCCTGGGTCCCAGAGGCCACTGTGGGAAGGAAAAATGAGGCTGGAGGCAATAGGATTGTTTTTTTCAAGGGACAACGTGCTTCAGTACTTAAGAGAAATATTCCCCTGTTAAAACAAGAACTGCCATCTCTGTTTTATCTGAGGAATGCCCATTTCGCTCATTCCTGCCTTGATTCCCTTTGTAGTTTTTTTTAGAGGGGAGTCAGTTTAGCCAAAGAAAGGTAGGCTGCAGTTTAAGCAAGATTGTTTGTTAAACCTTTTGTAAAATGAGGAAGCCAAGCCTGGGATACTGTAAAAATACATGATTCTGACAGCTCCAGGTGTTTCTGGATATTCCAGTAGCTGAGTGCAGAGTAAATTCCTAAAGACACACAGTAACCCTTTCCTCATAGTGTTTAAATCTTTACACTGTGTATGGGACTTTTTTTCCCACCTACAGAGTCCTTTGAAAAGTGAGCCTAAAGAGACTAGGAACTTATTTTAATGGATATTAGTATAGAATGCTTGTAAGGTAGGAAACTGTATCCTGGGCTGATCCCAGAGTGTGGGCAGCAGGAATGGTGGGAATTGTGTCCCTGTGCCCCCCTGCTCAGGTGAGACCCCACCTGCAGGGCTGGAGCCCCTCTGCTCTGGAGGCAGCCTGGGAGAGCTGGGAATGTTCCCCTGGAGAAGGGAAAATCCCAGGGAATGCTCAGAGTCCCTGCAGGGGCTCCAGGAGAGCTGGAATTGGGGACAAGGCCTGGAGGGACAGGACCCAGGGAATGGCTCCCAGTGCCAGAGGGCAGGGCTGGATGGGATCTGGGAATAGGAATTGTTCCCTGGCAGGGTGGGCAGGGCTGGCACAGGGTGCCCAGAGCAGCTGTGGCTGCCCCTGGATCCCTGGCAGTGCCCTGGGACAGACTGGATGGGACTTGGGGCACTGGTGGCTGTGCTGTGGGAGGCTCTGCTTTGCATTTGCTGCTTTTTCAGGTAAACTCTATGTGGATGTTTACTAATAACAAGAAAATGTGTTGGTATTAGCATGATATGCTTTGTAACCCTGTTGCTGTTGGAAGGTGCAGCTCTAGGGTATAAAAGTGCATAAAATCAGTTTGAAGTAGGTGATGTTTACTTATTTTAGCAGTAAAACCACATATTATGCCAACAGAGTTGAAATGCTCCTCCCCAGAATTAAAGTGTGCCAAAAAATAAATTGCCAGTAAAAATAGTTGTCTTATGGGATCTTTATATTAAGAAGTTTGTGGCCAGCAACACTAATTGAGATTTGACTTGCTCCTTTATTTCTAGCCCAAAACTTTGACTCCATGGGTTGGACTGAGGAAAATCAATGTGTCCTATTGGTGCTGGGAAGACATGTCTCCCTTCACCAACACCCTCGTCCAGTGGCTTCCCAATGAACCAAGTGATGCTGGGTTTTGTGGATATTTGGCTGAGCCTTCCCAACAGGGATTGAAGGCAGCAACATGTATCAACGAGGTCAACGGCACTGTGTGTGAAAGGCCAGGTAACAACAGCTGTCTGCTTGATTTAGGTTTCCTAGAGAGTAAAGAGAATACAGTTTATTACATTTCAAATCAGCTTTGCCAAACTTTGCCAAAAAAAAAGTACTTCTAAATCAGTGCCTTGTGTACATATTTCATGCAGGAAATAGAAATTTTAAAAATAGCTCAACATTTATACTGTTAACTGTAAAATATTTGAAGTACATTATTTTAATTATTTTTTTCTCGATTGCATACCTACGTGTGACATTTATGGTAATTATGATATGGAGCAATCTCCTGTTTCAAAAAAACAAAAAAAATAAAAATAACTTTCTGATTGAATTCCCCTTTTTCCCCTTCCCTGCTATGTAGCCAGAGGAGGATTTTATCAAAGTTTGAAATTAATTGGCCAAGACACTTTGGAGATATGAAAACTTTGAAAAAAAAGAAGCTATTTGCTTTTGGGAAAAGTCTTCCAGCTTTGTTAAAACTGCATATCTTTTCAGATGGCTTGGTCTGTTAATTCTCCATTGTAGCTGATTATTTCTGAATACCAATTAGTGCCTCTTTAAGTATTCGGGAAGTTGGTTGATTAAATAAAAATTTTAGAGTGCACTGCACCAGTTGAAATAATTCTTTGTGGAAGTGCAGGATGCGAATCCTGAATGTGGAACCTGAACTCAAAATTCTGTATGCTTTCACTTGCAGCACTTGGGTTTAAGCTTTACCCTGGTTTTTATGGTCTGAGAACAGTCACTTGAAGCAAAACTTAAAGCTTTGGCTCATACTGCAAACGGCTGAGTTAGTTTTGCTTTCAGTGCTCGTTTGATGTCTGGAAGTGATCAAATCACTTAAAACACGTTGCTGCCTGCTCATGTGAAACAGGGTTCTGCCCTGCACTTTGCTGGGGAGGGTAACTAAGGAACACCTCAGCAGAACTGCAGAGGAACAGAGACCTCACAAGAGTATTTACTGTGCCCCTGCATCCCTGGGGTGCCCGGGGCCAGGCTGGACACTGGGGCTGCAGCAGCCCGGGATGGTGGGAGGTGTCCCTGCCGTGGCAGGGGTGGGGTGGGATGGGATTTACAATCCCTTGCCAGCCGAAGCATGCCATGGTTGTTTGTGGAAGAGAACTGATGGCTGTGCTTCCCCGCAGCCAACCACAGCGCCAAGCAGTGCCGCACGCCCTGCGCGCTGCGCGCCGCCTGCGCCGACTGCACCAGCGGCAGCTCCGAGTGCATGTGGTGCAGCAACATGAAACAGTGCGTGGACTCCAACGCCTACGTGGCCTCCTTCCCCTACGGCCAGTGCATGGAGTGGTACACCATGAGCAGCTGTCCACGTGAGTCACTGCTCCTGCTGCGGCTGGCCTGCAGCCATCCACAGCCTGTGGGCTCTGCTGGACATGGCCTGCAGCAGAGACCACGGCCGGGCTGGGGGGGCTGTGGGGCAGCCCTGGATCAGAGACCACGGCCGGGCTGGGGGGGCTGTGGGGCAGCCCTGGATCAGAGACCACGGCCGGGCTGGGGGGCTTTGGGGCAGCCCTGGATCAGAGACCACGGCCGGGCTGGGGGGCTTTGGGGCAGCCCTGGATCAGAGACCACGGCCGGGCTGGGGGGGCTGTGGGGCAGCCCTGGATCAGAGACCACGGCCGGGCTGGGGGGGCTGTGGGGCAGCCCTGGATCAGAGACCACGGCCGGGCTGGGGGGGCTGTGGGGCAGCCCTGGATCAGAGACCACGGCCGGGCTGGGGGGCTGTGGGGCAGCCCTGGATCAGAGACCACGGCCGGGCTGGGGGGCTGTGGGGCAGCCCTGGATCAGAGACCACGGCCGGGCTGGGGGGCTCTGGGGCAGCCTGGTCTAGTGGAAGGTCTCCTGCCCGTGGCAGGGGGTGGAATGACGCAGTCTCTAAGGTCCTTTCCAACCCAAACCATTCTCTGATTGCCTGATAATCAAATCCAAATTCGGGTTTACACGAGTATTTTATTCTGAAGTATTATCTCCTTGGAGACTACAGTAGGAATTCCTACCCCATTTTAAATAAATTATACACTTTTTTGCCTCTTTTAGGTAGATGTGAGCAAATTGCAAAAGCTTCATGGCACTTTGGAATAGTGTGCATTATTTTCAAACTGGAGTAAAAGAGCCTAAAAACTTAAAGCAAGTGAATATGTAGAAGTTATTTTTTTTTATGTTGAGTTCTTTAGGAGCTGGGTGTGAGCAGGGGCATCACAAGTAGCTCAAAGTGTTGCAAAATAAGAGATGAAGAAAATGAATTTAAGGAACATAAGAGTGTGAACTTCCCATATTGCCAGAGGTCAAAAGTTGGAGGAAGCATCAGGCAGGAGATGAGTAAGCTGAAATAACAGAAAACAAACTTTTTTTTCTTTTTAAAGGCAAATATTGTCTATTTAACCATCAAAATAGAAAGTCTGCTCATCTTGTAACACCAAGAATCCAGGAAATTTTTTCAAGATGGTCTGGGGAAAAGAATAGAAAAAGTCTTCTGTATGTAAAGAGTTTTTCACCCCTAAAATTCAATCCCATTAGAGAAAGGAGGGACTAAAGGGTGGAATTTTATTCTCCTATTTGTATTCTATGGTTTTTTGACTCAAATAAATACTTGAAATAATAGCATGTGATACTGAAATGTGGTAGGAAGAGGCTCAGAGTGATTGAACTGGCTGGTTTTTAGCCTTTGCTTCCAAATGGCTCATTTGATCATACGATCTATTCTAAATCAATCAGAGATGTTTTGTAGAGGGAACATTAACCTCTGGTGTTAGAGGATAGTGGGTAATGGTTTGAAAAACCTGTGTGTGTTGTGCTGTTTTGTAACTCATTGATTATTGGAACCTTTGTTGATAGTTATCTTAGATTCTGGAATAAATATGCTGATAGGAATTACTATGTTACTCTGAATATCAAATATTTCTAGATTTGATGAGATAAATATTTTGGTGAGATAAAAATACAGTTACACAGTATACATTCTGCAGTTTTTGTTGCCCATGTTTGAGATAGTGATTTATTCCACAGTTTCACGTTTTGGTTTTTTTTTTGCAGCTGAAAACTGCTCCGGGTACTGCACGTGTGCTCAGTGCTTGGAGCAGCCGGGCTGTGGGTGGTGCACGGACCCGAGCAACACCGGCAAGGGCAAGTGCATCGAGGGCTCTTCCCGGGGTCCTGTCAGGATGCCAACCCCATCCACGCCAGGGAAACACAGCTTGGAGCCTGTCCTCAATGCCAGCATGTGTCCTATGCACAACAACTATAACTGGTCCTTTATTCAGTGTCCAGGTAAACGGGCAGCGTTCAATTGTCCAACATTTCGATTAAGTGCAGGGGAAGAGAGTTTTTAAGACTATGGTGCTGTCTTGTGTTCTCTCCTGTTAACAGAGGGAGGAGAAGAGTATGGAATATAAATAAGAATTACTTGGAGATGGAAGGAGCTGTGAAGCACCTGAGCTGCATGAAGACATGATTACTTGGGAGAAATTTTTCCTTTCCTTACAAGCCTTTACTGAGATTTTAACTTTTGTTTATTTATTTTAAGGCTGTTTCAAAGAAAGGCAGATCTTCCTTTGATGAAGGTTGTCTAAGTTAATAATGCTTAGGATGATTTTTAAGTAATGTTTTTTACAGAAAGCCAGCACTCCCCTTCCTATTCCTTGTAAATCCATCCCACCAGCAGCTTTCAGTCCAATGTGCACACGATGCTTCGCACTTCAGTTTTCCGTGTGTTGCTTTAAATTTCACTTTTTGATACACACCTGTCGTTGGGTCTGTGTATCGCTAGCAGGAGACAAGAACCTCTTGGGAAGGTGCATGCAAAGGTTTCATTTGTCCTCTGCACAGCACAGACTCCTGAGGGTCTCTGGGGGCTGGATTTGAGCACCATTACTCACAGTTTCCCTGTTCTCCACAGCCTGTCAGTGTAACGGGCACAGCAAGTGTGTGAACGAGAGCATCTGTGAGAAGTGTGAGAACCTGACCACGGGCAGGCACTGTGAGACCTGCATCTCTGGCTACTACGGGGATCCCACCAACGGGGGCACCTGCCAGCGTGAGTGCAGCCTCTGAGCTCCTTGCACTGAGCTCCTCCGTGCTTTTCGCTCTTGGCTCATTCCTCTGCTCTCTGAACACGAATTATATCCTGATCATTCGTGTTTTCTTTCCTGCACACGAGGCTCAGTTCTTGTTTCTTCATATCAAACACAATCAAACTGCTGAGTGAAAATACTTTCATTGCACATGAAGATGATTTTATGCCCTCCTTTCTAAACTTGGAATGACCACAGTGAAAAATGTCTGCATTTTAGTGTTTGATCCTGTTTTTAAAAGAAAGAATGTTGATCCAAATGTCTTGAACAAATTTCTGCTTATCTAAGTTTCACCTTCTATTCCATTTGGTTAATGTGTTGTGTGTTTATAGTTAAAATAGTCTGCTTCATAAAGGCTTGCTATGTTTCACTGAGGACTTGGCTGGATTTCAGTTGAGGATTAGGAGAACCGTGTTAAAATTGCATTTCAGTTTGTAAAGTGCTTTGGGACTCCTTGGCACAAAGAACTGTTTCCAGCTGTGCAAGATCCAGTTAACAAACTGGGAAAAAGTCTTCCTTGGAAGACCAATCCATTTAATACTGAGAAATATATATGGAAGACTTGGAGATTTGACCTGCAACCTTGTGGCATGGTCTCGAGCTGCTGTGGATTTTTCAGTGTTGTGGCAAGGGGAGACCAATTGTAAACCAGAACCCAGCTGTGAGAGGTGCAGATTTGAGGGAAGGTGCTTCTTGCTCCTGAGAAATTTTCCTAGAATCATGGAATAGTATGGATTGGAAGGGACCTTAGAGCTCATCTCATTCCAGTTCTCTGCCATGTGCAGTGCCACCTCCCACTGTCCCAGGCTGCTCCAAGCCCCAGTCCAGGGATCCAGGGGCAGTCGCAGCTGCTCTGGGCACCCTGTGCCAGCCCTGCCCACCCTGCCAGAGAACAATTCCTATTCCCAAGATCCCATCCAGCCCTGCCCTCTGGCAGTGGGAGCCATTCCCTGGGTCCTGTCCCTCCAGGCCTTGTCCCCAATTCCAGCTCTCCTGGAGCCCCTGCAGGGACTCTGAGCATTGCCTGGAATTTTCCCTTCTCCAGGGGAACATTCCCAGCTCTCCCAGGCTGCCTCCAGAGCAGAGGGGCTCCAGCCCTGCAGCAGCTCCGGGGCCTCCTCTGGACTCTCTCCAGCAGCTCCACGTCCTCCTGAATTTGGGATCCAGGCCTGGGGCAGCTCTGCAGGTGGGGTCTCACCTGAGCAGGGGGCACAGGGACACAATTCCCACCTTTCCTGCTGCCCACACTGGGATCAGCCCAGGGCTGGGGGGTTCTGGGCTGGGTCATGTCCAGCTCTCACCCAGCAGCACCCCCAAGTCCTTCTCCCCAGGGCTGCTCTCCAGCCATTCCCCCCCATCCTGAGTTTGGGCTCTGGCTTGCTCCAACCCCAGTCCTTGCACTCGGCCTTTTTGAACCCCATGAGATTCACACAGTGCCATGTCTCCAGTCTGTCCTGGTGCCCTTTGGTGCTGTCCAGGTTCTGTTGGAGGCTGTCTAGGTCTGTGTGGCTGTCCCCCCTTCCCTCCAGCATGCTGACCTTACCAGTTTGTTGTCACCAGCAAATTTGCTGTGGGTTCCTCAGTCCCACTGCCTCTGTCACCAATAGATTTTGAACAGCGCTGGTCCCAGTGGATTATGTTATTGGAGTATAGTGAGGTGGAATGAGGCAATTAGATACAGTGATGGAAAAGGCAGAATAAAAATAACATTGCTCAAAGTGTCAGTACTTCTGTGAAATGAGTGTGGGTGGTTGGTGGCCAGCCTGGAAGAATGAAGTGGAGCTGCCTCCCTTAGAGCAAAGGGATATGGAATTCCAGCAGACAGCACAGCAACTTGGGTACAAAGGAGAAGGTGCATTCCTGACACTTGATTTCACAACATTGTCTGCCAGATTAAATACTGATGATACTCATAAACTCATTTCAGATGAAGATACTTTGCAATGCTCTAAAGTTTACTTGAAAGTAATGGATAAATTGAGGCTGAGTTGCCTGAAAAAATACCAAATTCTACCCTGAGCTTTCAGGTTTAATCACTGGATCACAATGTGCCTGTTGGTAGATGTCACTTTTCTATGTGTGTGGAAATGGAGAGAGTAAGTTCCTTTGGACTCTTGTGCATAAGGATTGTCCCAAAATAGTTTGTTGTTGGGGTAATGAATGACAGACTGAAATCATCCAGATGCCTGAAAAAGAAATTAGAAAATGTGTTGAGAAATTGTGGAGCAGCATTCATTCCTTATCTGATGGAACCAGTAGCTCATGTCAGAAGTGCTCTGCTCTCAAGTGCCTTGGACCCAGGTTTTTAATTTGCTGTGATTTAACACTGTTTACTGGGAAGGGGAAAGAATGAGGCAAGCAGGAACCTGGGCAGAAAGACTGAGGTGGACTGGGAAAGGGAAAGCAAGAGCAAATCACCCTATCTGATGCAGCCAGGCTGCCTGCTGCCTATTAGTCATTTTTGCTTGGTGAAAACCTTTCCAGAGGGGAATTCTTCAGATAAGGATTGGCTGATGGGCAGCAGAACTAGCTCCTGTTTTCTCCCTTCTCTGAGCTGTGATCCCTTCATCCTTTCCCATTAATAATGTGCTGATTTCACTCTTCTTGTGCATTTGTGAGCAATACTTAGTGCTGTTCTGTTTTTAGAGGGCATGGTCACAGCCATGCTGGAGACTGTTGTTGTACACTCCAGCCTGACACACAAACAAACGTCTGTGTTTGCACACTCACTGCCTGGTGCACATCCTGGGGTCATGGAATGGTTTGGGTTGGAAGAGTTCTAATAATCCCATCCTGCCCTGCCATGGCAGGGACCCCTCCCACTGTCCCAGGCTGCTCCAGCCCCAGTGTCCAGCCTGGCCCTGGGCACTGCCAGGGATCCAGGGGCTGCTCTGGGCACCCTGTGCCAGCCCTGCCCACCCTGCCAGCGAGCAATTCCTAATTCCCAAGATCCCATCCAGCCCTGCCCTCCTATTTCAATGCCTTCAGTCCTACATATGCCTGTAAAAACTCCCAACACAAGATTATATTACTTGTGTAGAAAATATTTAGTCAAACTGCAGTTATTTCCCTGGAAAAATTGTTTGCATCACATCATACACCCTGGTGTTGACAGAGCTAGGCAGATGATAGCTAAATGGCAGGTAAATCACTCCTCAGAGGCTGCTTTTAGGAAGTGTCCAAGTAGAGGAGTATTAATCAGGAAGGGCAGGAAATGCAGCACATCAAGTGTAAAAATAGCTGCAAGGTGCTTCTCTGCATTCAGGCTTTTTCTGAATTTTCTGGTTAAAGTTTCCCATGAAAATATGCTGGTGGGAGATAAGGAAGTTATTTGCAAGTGAATGGGAGGCACTATTATGCCTGGAATCGGACTGCAGCTGTGGCAGCACATGCATGCAGCCTTTGCTGGTGGCCCATGAGTGCCTGGTGCCATGGCCCTGCCTGATTCCCTCTGCCAGGGCTCAGGGTGGCCCTGCAGGGCACCTGGAGCACGTGCCATGGAAGAACAGCGAGGGGCAGGTGGCTGATGGTGTTGCCATTGGGAAGCTGGACCTTCACAAACATGGAAAGAGGAGTAACAGTCCCCATGACCATCTCTGGGAGAGTCTGTGACCCGTGCTTTGTGGAGAGGGAAGGAGACTCATCTGCTGGAAGGTGGTTCATCACCAGGCTGTTACCATGGTTCAGTCAAAAAGCCATTTCCAGTGGTTTTGAGTTTCTGCTCTGTCATCTGACTCTGGCAGGAAACTGTCCTTTGTAGACTCCAGCGAGGTTGTCTAGAACATTCTATCAATAGTTTGTTTCCAAAGTTTAAAGATCTCTGAAAAGCCACGAGGAAATGTCTCTGTGCATTCCAGTTCTTTAGTGAATGATCTCCAGTTACAGGCTTGTAGGAAAGTGGATAGATGAATAGATTCTGTTGTTTTAAATAGAGATATTTGAGTGTCCAGTCTTCTTGATACACTAAAGAGCAGAAAGGAAAGATAAATTAATGTTATTGCTCAAGATGCTGCAATCTGCCTTTAAACAACCTGAGGTTTAAAAATCTAAATTTAAAATAGAAATTTCATCTGTGTTCATACTGAATATTGATCCAACTTCACTTTGCTTCCCTTGTGCAAGCATAAGGAAAGAAGTACAAGACATTCTCAATAGTACTAAGACTTATTTTTCTTTAAGTGGTATTAATGAAAAGAGTGTTTCCTTCACAGAATACAATTATTTTGTTGAATTTTCATTCAGTCTCCTTGTTCCCACAACAGGCCTTTTTGTTTCTTCCTATTTTGCTCTGTGTTGCTGCTAGGAAACCACTCATCCACATCTGAGGAGCACAATTAAGTGTCCCTGATACAGTATAGCTTCCATTATGTGCCAACAGAAAGAAGATATCAAAAGGATTCCTAAAATAAGGTCCAAGGCTGGCAGAGATATTCAGGATGGGGATTTAATGTCTAAGAATGTGCTGGTAGATTGATTGGCATGGCTGCTTAATGAGGAGGAATATGTCCTCTTAACAAGGAGGCTCCAGCCTCCAAAGCATCTTGTTCCCAGCAGGCTCAGCGACCATAAACCAGAGATCTTTGCTTCGTGTCGTTTGTCCTTGTGTTGTACACTCTGCTGTGCACAACTCCAGATGCATGCACCTGCATTGGCACAACGACTCCTGAAAGGCACCTAGTGCCAGGAGAGCTTGTTAAATCTGTTCTTCCAGTGATAGTGAGCAAGGTATCAAAGTCAATTGGCTGTGTAGGCTTTGTTCTTATTTGTTGGTTTTGGGGTTACTGTGACTGTTTCTCTTCTACATCTTATAAATAAAGGTCTTAAAGTGTGTCAATATGAGCATTTAGCTTAAATCAGGAGCATTTTTGTGAAGAAAATCTCCTGTATGTCCCCACCATGCTACCCTGGGCTGCATCTTGAGCAGACTAATGTGTATGAGGAGGTCTGTTTTGGGCATGCCTCAAACTTGAAGTAGTTCAGGGCTGTGCAGATTTCCTTCAACCACAACTCGATGACATTTGGTGCAAAGTGATCCTAAAATATATTGGGGAATGCACCCCAACTATTCCCAGCATGGACATCATCATCTTAGCACCAGATGTTTTCTGCTGATGCTGTTGATAATGACATTATTTCCTGAATAGAACTGATGAAACATTATTTTTCCCAAGGCCTATATATTTATTTCTGGAAAAAGCCCCTGAAGTCCCACAGGCTTTGTTTTATTTTCCAAACTCTTCACTTCAAGAGTTTTGAGTTTGGCTGAAATGTGTTAGCAAGCCCAAAATGATTTCAAATATTGTCTTTTCCTTCCTAGTTATGATATCACCCCTGCTGTCTAACAATAGGAGAGGAAGTTAAATGAATTTTAGAGGCTAAAAAGCAGAGTGATGATGATTTCATACAAAACACCAGTCCTGGGTAGCCTGTGCTTGCTCTGTTTTGACGCACGATTCTATTTTCATCTGCCTTCTGTGGCACAAAAAAGCAAAAAGCACCAAATGAGTTTTCATCTGCATGATAATTGCTGATGTATCTATCTCAGTTAGACAACTAAAGGACTTAATTGCTATTGAATCTGTTTCTCTTCTTCATTCAATGTTGCATCTTCTCCCCCTCTGCTCAACAGCTTGCAAGTGCAATGGCCACGCATCCGTGTGCAACACAAACACAGGGAAATGTTTCTGCACGACCAAGGGGATCAAAGGAGACGAGTGTCAGCTGTGAGTTCATTTCCCTTTCTTATCTGAAATCCAAAAATTGTGCACGTACCACCTTGCCCCCCCCCGTTTGTAATGGTGTGCTTATGATGTCCCTGCTCGTTTCTTCCTCCTGGCAGTTGAGTGACTGCACTGAGAGTGCAGCCAGCCATGCTTCCCCTGGGGAATATCATGAACAGAACGATTTCCTGAAGAATTCCAGTTTTAAAAACATTTCAAATGGGAATGTCATGCAGAAGGGATGGGTGAAAAAATTCCCACCCCTCAATCTATACGTAGAATCACAGAATGGTTTGTGTGGGAAGGGACCTCAGGGCTCATCCTGTTCCAGCCCTGCCAGGGCAGGGACACCTCCCACTGTCCCAGGCTGCTCCAGCCCCATCCAGCCTGGCCCTGGGCACTGCCAGGGATCAGCCACAGCTGCTCTGGGCACCTTGTGCCAGCCCTGCCCACCCTGCCAGGGAACAATTCCTAATTCCCAAGATCCCATCCAGCCCTGCCTCTGGCACTGGGAGCCATTCCCTGTGTCCTGTCCCTCTGTCCCTTGTCCCCAGTCCCTCTCCAGCTCTCCTGGAGCCCCTTCAGGCCCTGCCAGGGGCTCTGAGCTCTCCCTGGAGCCTTCCCTTCTCCAGGGGAACATTCCCAGCTCTCCCAGCCTGGCTCCAGCCCTGCAGCAGCTCCATGGCCTCCTCTGGACTTGCTCTGCTTTGCTTTATCCCTCAGTGGTTTATTTTTAATTGGTGGATTTCACCGTCCATGCTCTCTGATGTTGTTCAGTGGGAGTGTAAATATATCTGAAATGAGCCTTTGACATTCAAGCAGTTTAATGGAGCAGTTTTAGAGCAACAAATTTGCTGGAGGTTTCTCTGTAACATAACAGAAATGCTTTTAGTGTAATGTTAGTGGAAATAATTTAATTCCATATAATTTCATTGCCAGGTTTATTTTTAAAGCATTGCTCACATGAGTAAACATTTATAGGATAGAACCTGGAATAGCCATAAATGGCTAAGCTAATCCAGTTCCATGCATTGTGAAGAGCTAATAAATACCTTCCAAGTGGATGCAAATGTTATATCCAGAATTTTATATTGCATTTTTACTGCATCTGAGTTGGACTTGCAGGGAATATGGAATTTCTTCATCAGCCTAATCTAGCTCAGACATTCATCTTTAATGGTGTACTGTTATCAGCACAGGTTGTGTTTTTCTGGTATTTAGTGGCTGGGAATAAATAGAACTGCAAAAAAAATCCATTTATTAAAAAATGTATATTCTTTTCAGGTGTGAAGTTGAAAACAGATATCAGGGAAATCCACTTAAAGGAACGTGTTACTGTGAGTACCCTTGGGATTTTGTTTGGAGATTAAAAATGTGCTTGAAGTTTAAAATACCTTATTTAAAACTTGGTTCAGTTGCCTCAGCATGTGTTTAAAATATGGAGGATTAAGGAAAGGGCTGAAAAAATAGCTCGAAAAACCTTCACTTTTCTCAAATACATTGTTTAAAGAGAATGAAAATACTTTTCATGATAAGGTCCGTGTGATGATTGGATCTTTTGAACAATGTTTTGAATGTTTTTCATGTGACTGAGATGAAGTCTGGTCTTTCGGGGAGCACTCTAAACTATATTCCTAACAGATAAAAAGCAAAGAATGTCCTTAGAATTTTTATAAATGCAAAATACTGTTTATTTTAAATTCTGGTCCATGTTAGAATGGATTTCAGAATTGCCAGGCTTCCTCTGAAATGAACTGTTGGATTTCCATGCAGTTCCAGAAGTTCCTTTGCCAAGATTCAGATTACCTAATGGAAACTTTCCAGCTTCTATTTGCAAATATTAGCAATCAGCAGCCTGGCAGGCATGGAGAGATGGAATCTTAAATTACATAAAGTCTCCAGTCGTGGTTTTGTCCAGCACAGAAATGATCAACTGGCTGGTTTTGACTTGCTTGAATTCTGCTTGTGGGGCCAAACAAGGGCACTGCTGGCTTCTCATAGCATCTCTGTGTAAGAATGACCAAATTCCTTGCTGAAATGGCAGAGATGGTTAAATGGGCAAGGAGGGGGGAAAGGCAAAGCTTTCCAGAGCTTCCAGGAAGAACCTCGTGCTGTCCACATGCAGTCTTGCTTGGTTTCACTCCCTGACTTTCTTTGTGCTGTGTTGTGGATCAACAGCAGCAGCTCGTGTGACTTGTGCCAGTCCAGCAAGAGGTCACCAGGAGACAGAAAAACAGCACCTGGTGTGTCAGTTCTGGTCATTATTGCTTGGAATATCTCGGCATGGCTTTGGGAATATGTCACGATAGTGTACTCTAATGGAAGAGTGCTGAGGTGGGGAGTGCATCCCCACAGTGGATTTCAGCAGCCTGGGCACAGGGGAGCAGGGAAGGACAGACAGAGCAAAGGCTGCTCCTGGCTGGGATGTGTCCTGGAGCAGGATGGCAGCTGGTTCATCACCAGCCAGCTGCTCTGTAGAACCTCTCCCAGGAGAACATGCTGATGTACAGAAACCTGCAGTGAGGGAGACCATTGTCCCCTTCCAAGTGGGAATTACAGAGCTGCTGAATTTTAGATCTTAGATCACAGAGGTATTGCAAGCTGGAAAAGTAAATCTTTTGACATGTTTTTTACAGTGTATAGGTAGGAATATTGATTTAGATCAAGGCTGGAGGCTGTTGCCTGGCAAGTATAAGCCACCTCTCTTCCTCCCCCAGGCTCAGCTCCTGGAATTTTTTGTTCCTTGTGTGGGATCCTATGTAGGTTGGAGTAATTTTTAGCAGTGTCATGACAGTGTCATGTCCTGGCTGTCCAAGAAACCCTTCAGTGATATCACGCCTTCCTTTATAGAAGTTCTTTTATTCCAGGTGATGGGATAACTGTGTCCTGCATTCCTTACAGATACCCTTCTCATTGACTATCAGTTTACCTTCAGCCTTTCCCAGGAGGACGATCGCTATTACACAGCAATCAACTTTGTAGCAACACCTGAAGAGGTACATTTTCTATTTTCCCTTTTAACTTTGTCCTTTGTCTTCTCTTGGCCCGGGAGGCAATGAATTGTTACAGTTCTGTGGGTCTTTAGGTTTAGTCTTGTGATATGGAAGGTGTGTCCTGCTCCATGGAGCAACCGGAGCTTTCTGACCTTGGCTTGCTGTGCAGTCCCAAATCATCACAGGAAAATTTGATAAGGAATCACATTTGATTCTTTCCAGTTGTTGGAACAACCTCTGGGCCGTTCTAGTTGTGTTTATATCACAGAACAGTTAGGGTTGGGAGGGACCTTAAAGCTCGTCCTGCTCCAAACCCCCCCTGCCATGGCCCCACTGTCCCAGGTGATCCCAGCCCTGTCCAGCCTGGCCCTGGGCACTGCCAGGGATCCAGGGGCAGCCACAGCTGCTCTGGGCACCCTGTGCCAGCCCTGCCCACCCTGCCAGGGAACAACTCCTCATTCCCAAGATCCCATCCAGCCCTGCCCACCCTGCCAGAGAACAATTCCTCATTCCCAAGATCCCATCCAGCCCTGCCCACCCTGCCAGGGAACAATTCCTCATTCCCAAGATCCCATCCAGCCCTGCCCTCTGGCAGTGGGAGCCATTCCCTGTGTCCTGTCCCTCCAGGCCTTGTCCCCAGTTCCAGCTCTCCTGGAGCCCTTCAGGCCCTTCTCTTCTGCAGGCTGAGCAATCCCATCTCTCTCAGCCTGTCTCCAGAGCACAGATGCTTTGCTTGTTTTTATCCATATCTTGTGTCTCAATTCTTCCTGTGATATTCTATCCATATGACTTCTTTATCCTTTGTTATGTTTTCCTTGAGGAAGAGAATACTTCTTTCAGATAATATAGTACATAGTTTTAGCTTGATGTATTTTTTTAATGTAAGTAACAAATTTCAATATTTTTTTTTGTAGCAACGATTTCCTAGGAAACAGTACAGTAAAACTGCTTATCCTAAAAACGGGTTTTCTTTTTTGTTTCTTTCTTTAGCAAAACAGAGACCTGGACATGTTCATCAATGCATCTAAAAACTTCAACCTCAACATTACTTGGTCCACAAGTTTTGCAGGTAAATTGAGGATGATCTAAGTAACTCAGGAGTTTCTTTCATTTATCGGTTTCTGAAAAAGTCAAATTTAATTGGGAAAACTTGAGGAGTTTTTAACCTGTGTATTTTTTGCATAGTTCTTAAATTGTCAGCCTGAGGGGGGAAGTAAAATGTTTGAAAACCCTGTGTTTTCAACTTTATTAGTGTATTCTGTAAACACTAAAATTGCAAATTTGATTTTTAAAAATGCAGCATCTTGGCACACAGTGATTTTGATAATGCAGTGCAGCTTAACAGTTGGTTTTGAATGAATAGTTCATTTAAAAAAAATTCTTATTTAGGATGATTCGTCCTTTTATTTGTTTACTTAAATACAAATTGAAATATCTTTTCCTGCTGTTCCTTACAACAGCTGGTACTCAGGCTGGGGAGGAAATTCCAGTTGTTTCCAGAACCAATGTAAAAGAATATAAGGACAGTTTCTCCAATGAGAAATTTGATTTCCGCAACAACCCGAACATCACATTCTTTGTTTATGTCAGCAATTTCACCTGGCCCATCAAAATACAGGTAAGAGCTGCTAATAGATGTCAGATTGTTAAAGGTGCTTTTTTTATTTCTCTCAAGAGCTGTGGCAGTTTGGTGTGCATGGAGTTGTCCAAGCTGGAGCAGCCTGGTGTAATCCCAGAGCCTGGTGTAATCCCAGAGCAGACAGAGTTTGATGTTCCTGGATAAGGGGGGGGAGGTGTGAGGCATCTTCTGATGCTGCCTCAGCCCAGCAGATCTGAAGATGTGCTGTGAAATCAAGAGAGGCACTTATTTATTAACAGGCTGTGTTTGATGAGGTGTCTGACTTCAAATGTGCAGGTAGTGATGTTGCAGAGAAGGGCTGGTAGAGCTGGAAACAAGCCTGGAAAGAGCAGACAGAGGAAATGCTTCAGTGGCTCTTTAGTGCCTGGTACTCAAAAGGCACAGCTCAAGGGCCCCCCTTCCTCCTGCTGCTGCCTCGGGCTGGACAAGCAGCTCCTCCTTTGCCTTTATTCAGGGTAGGTGGTTGGCAGGCAGGGCCAGGCTGGCTGTGGTGATGAAGCTGCAGGAGAAGCAGTGGATGAAGCTTGGTGGTCATAAAATTGGACAAAATCACTCTGTGATTGCAAAAACAGATCCTGAGGCAGCTCACAATTGAGAGCAGCCTCGGCCACCTTCTCCCAGTGGGTTGGGCAAGTATCAGCTCCCTGTGTGCTCAGAGTGATGTGGGTGTTTGAAGGACAAAGGCCTTCAAGGTCTGGAACAGAGATCATGGAATGGTTTGGGTTGGAAGGGACTTTATAGAAAATCTTTTCCAGCTGCTGCCATGGGCAGGGACAGCTTTCACTACCCCAGCTTGCTCCAAGCCCTGTCCAGCCTTGAACAGTTCCAGGGATGGCATAACCACAGATCTCAAATAAAGCTTGACATATGAATATTTGACATATTTGAATTCTGCCTTATTTAAGAAACTTGGTCAAATATGGGAACCCAAATTTTTCCATCTTCACCCTTGTTCATCTGATTGTTTTGTGAAAGCTGTCACTGTACATTAATGTACTTGGTATTTCAAATGTATTGGTCAGGCAAACTCACTCTTTCAAAAAAATAATGCACAGGATAATATTGAGCAAGAAAATGAGATCCACCTGGAAAAAAGGTCCTTAAGCTATAATGATATTTTTCCCGATTTTTTAAAAAAGTATTAGGACTGCTTGTGAAATGTCTTTATCACCTTCTCCTAAAGACAAAGGGTTTTAATTACTTGGGAAACTTTGTCTTGTTGATTGCAAACTGAAGATTTGGCAGGTTGGCTTTGGGCTCTTTTTAATATCACAGTTTTGGTAATCAGTTTGCAACTGGAGAGTTTTTACTTCATAAACTGGTAAAGTCTTAGTTTATTTTCAAGTCCTAATATTTAAATATGGAGGAGTTGATGAGCTGCAGTGTAAAATCTTAATGTCATTGGATACTCAAATAGTAAGTCCCAAACCTCCTCATTTTCATGGAAGTACTACTTGTTGTAGGGGAAGTAGCATCTGTGTACAAAGGTGAGCACTTGTGCAAATATGTTTTTAAATATTTGAGCTTCTCTTTCATCAAATTCCTAATTGCAGATGTCAGGAAAAAAAAGATTTTTTTTTTAACCTTATGAGTTATTTTGATTGATACTTTATTTTCCATAATCAGCTGGACTGTACCTTACCCTGATTTGTTTCTTTGTTATTTATTGCTGCAGAACTGAGTGTTAAGGATACAGCTGATTTGTTTTTCTCTTATCTCTCCTTAAAGCATCCTCTCTTCCTCTCTTCCCTTCCCTTCCTGGTTTCCTTTACTTGTGTGGTTGACACATCTCGTGCTGCTTTGTTTTCATTTGCTGAGCAATGGCACAGCTTGACTTCTGGCAGTTCTTATTTTCTCTCTCTACTTCTTGCTGGCTTTAAGGACATTGCTAATGAATCCTTTCCTTAATACAAAGTCTCTTTAATTGATCCTCATGTCCCTTTTGAGGTTAGCTCTGAGGATACAGCTTTCAAATAGTTTTGCATCTTTGACCTGAGAGAAATATTTAGATGGCAGCTTTCCCATTCCTGATCTCCTTAGTCCATTTGATTTTATTGTTTGATTTCGTTTCTCATAGTTAAAGAGTGAACTTTGATTCTCTTAAAACACTTAACCTCTCTTTATCCTTAATTTAATGTGAATGTGCTTGTATGCACTCAATCCAAGTTAATGTTTTATCACCACCTCTTCTTAATGTCTTTATTACTTGCCAAAACAAAGTCCAAAATAGCATCAGCTCTTATTCATTGAGACACAGTTTTTGTGAAGAAGTCTGGCAGCTACCAGCAATCTGTGGTCCATAGAATTTCTCTTAGTTTCCTCTTCAGTGCATGGCTAAAAGCAGGACTCACCGTGTCCTTTCAGGTCTTGTGCAATCTGCTGTGATGGGTTCAGCTTCCCTCAGTTCACTCTGTGCTCCTACCTGTCCTTTCCATGCCCCAGTTTTTTTCATCTGTGAAGTCGTGGCTGTCTGTAGTTTGTATTCAATATGATAAAATAGAAGCTAAATCATGGTACAGGTCTTTGGGCAAAGATTTTTTGGACAAATTCCCAGAGCAGCTGTGGCTGCTCCGTCCCTGGAAGTGTTCGAGGCCAGGTTGGACAGGGCTTGGAGCACCCTGGGATGGTGAAGGTGTCCTTGCCCATGGCAGGGCTTGGATTGAGATGAGCTTTAAGATCCTTTCCAACCCACCCTATTCTCTCATTCTGTGATTTTAAGACTTCCTGGCCATCAGTCCTTGTCTCATCCCATGCTGCATTCTTCTCAGGAATAATTTTTATTCAGAGCTTTCCTTCTCTCATTTGTTTTTCCAAGGAGTTCATCCCTGATTTCACTGCAGAAAAGTTCCTGAGCTGTTGGGATCAGTCCTTCAGGGCAGACTGGCTTGTTAATTAAAACTCCATGTTGCAGTATGGGTAGGATGCAAAGTGATCTCTTATCTCCTAGCTTGTCTGCTACAGTATTCCTCATTGCACTTCCACTATTAAACTGTCATGCAGCTACAGAACATGTTTCAGTTTCCCTTTGGAAATTACACTGATTTTAATAGAGTATGTCAAAGTCAGGAAAACTGTGTTCCTGCCAAGATGCTGGAAATTATTCTGTCCTCATGTGTGTGCATCACGTGGCAGCTCATGCGTGTGTTTGGGCTGCTCCTGGACAGTGCAGCATGTCCAAATCATATTTTTAGGGGTTGATTCTTTGTTTGACTATCTTAGTAAACTGTCATTGTGCCTACACTCACTTGTCCTGGTTTATTTTCAATTTCAATACAATACATGTATTTAAACAGGAGCGTTTATGTCTGTACAAAATCTTACAACTGAAAACTTTATAAATATATTTTTTACTGTAAAGCAATTCTACAATTCACCTTTTTTTTTTCCTAAGTATTACAAACTTTATCTTGAAGTCCTTGATTGAAATCTGTCTCTTACTCATTCTCTCTCCTTGCCTGTTAAAATCTGCATTTGGGAAGTAGAAATGCTCCTTTTTGTAAGAGATGGCTGTGTCCCTGCCAATGCTCAGTTCTGGCTCTTCTTTCTCCGTCTTGCTCCACTTCTTTTTCAAACCACTTCAGTTCGTTTCTTTTTTAAAGTATATTGGTTTAGGATGTCTTTTCCTGCCTGGTTAATGACTTAAAGTGATTATTCAGTAAAAGAACTAAAGCAGCAAAATGCAGAAAGCCTTCAAAGTGCAGCACTCCTCTTCCTAATTCCTCCTTTCTGAGCAGTTGCAAGC
Organism: Sturnus vulgaris; assembly: GCF_052056855.1. Lineage (NCBI taxonomy): Eukaryota > Metazoa > Chordata > Aves > Passeriformes > Sturnidae > Sturnus > Sturnus vulgaris. The sequence goes on from NC_142246.1 coordinate 174,656, forward strand.
ATGAAGGAAGCCTTCCTTAAAGCCTTACCTTGCTAAACTTTCCTGAAAATCCGGGTAAGGTCTTGTCAGTGGTGTCTGGATGTTTCCATTCTCTCTGCTTTGTGAGCTCATCGTTGCTGCAAACATTGGACACACGGAATTTTGGACACACGGAGTTTTGAAGCAAACCCCAACTCTTCACCTTCCTCTCTTCAGCTTTGCTCTAAATATTCCCTATCTTCCCCCAGACTGGGAGTGCACCCTTTAGGAAAGGACATTAGTGGGTACTGAAGGGTTGAGGTTTATTTTCACTTATGTAAATGTAATAGCAATCTCTTCTCCACTATTCTTCCTCTTTGCATAATCTTCATTGTGAGTTTGCTTTGTTGTTCTTTCCAAACGAAGCTCAGAGTAGAGGAGAGACATTGGCTATAAATAACCAGCTGTACAATAGCACAGGAAGAAGCAAAGGAATTCCATGCAGAAGCTTTCAGAGGAGTTCTCTTCACGGGTTTCAGTCCATGGAAAGTCAGCTGACTCTGAGGTGAAACTGCAGTTCTGGAGCTGACAAGTAGTTCATGGGGAGAATTTGAAACTCTCTCGGATACCTGTGTAAATGTCAGCAGGTTTTAACACTGTTTAAACTTGTGTGTATTTACCTGGGCCGAGTCCAGTGAGTGAATCCCTCTCCAGAGTGTACAGGGGGGTGAAAATTCCACCTACTAATACAGGAAGCTGTCCCCTGCCAGTGAGCTTTCTGCTCCGTCACAATTTACTGCTGATGGTGTTTGCTACCACTCACTAAATAGAAATCAGTGCTTTAGTCTTGTTTCATACCCAAACTATTGTTTATATTCACTAACATTCTGTCCCATTTGATATTCGATTTTTTCCTCTCAGATTTCAAGCATCTTGCATTGATCTCCACATTCTGAGACTGTGTAAGACGTTTAGGAGCTGATTAAGGCAAAAGCAGTTTGTAATTGTATCATTAACTGGCAATTGCCTCCCCTCTTTCCTTTGTGTTGGTTGAAGGATTTTGATTTGAACACGCTTAAATGTTAATTATGAACCAAATGCTTCAAGAAACAGAAAGAGGAGAAGGAATTTTGCAGCCTTTGCATACAAAATGTACCATTTGCAAAATCTCATTAGGTATTCACTATATACCATTTTCTTGGCAATTCATCGTTGTGTTGGGCTTCAAAAAGTGCCACTGTGACTACACAGCATCACTGCATGAGCAGCGTGGTGGAGGCTGCAGCAGCATTGCATAGCTCCCACTGTTTGAAGAGCACTTGAGAACCAGTGGGAAACATTCAACTCGCTGAAATTGTTGCCTTCCACTCAGATTTCATAAAGGCTGTAATGGAAAAATAGCTAAAATTGCCTCTGCTGCCTTCAATTTTAGTTTCTCAAACTTTCTTCTGGTTTCCTCTACCTGACTTATTTCAGGGTGGTCTATCTATATAGCGTCCCTTCTATCTTTATCCCTTTCTACACAGATAGTTCATGGAACAAACAGGATTGGAGGGATCCTAAAGACAATCTGTGGATTGCTTAACTCAGTCACATCGTGTGTTGTCATAATGATTCTATCTCCAAACGTGCTGTTTACCCTGGTAGGAAGGTGCTGGTGAACACACTCAAAATGCTGCGTTGCTTTCTGGTTCCTCTGCTGGGAGGGTGAGTGGTGAACTGAAAGGTGGAAACAATTCATGGCCCTTCAGTGGACTGCAGCTGGCACAGGAGGTGTCAGGAGGTCGAGAGCAGACACTGTCACTAATGGGAGGCCTGGGAATTGAGGACAGGCTCAAACATGCTGGAATTAAACCAGAATTTGGTCTGTGGTGCTTTCTTTTGCTAATGATCCAAGTGACTGTCACAGGTGACTATGTTTGGAGTGGCACATAGAATCCTGGAATCACAGATGGGTTTGGATTGGAAGGAACCTTAAAGACCCTCTAATTCCAACCCCTGTCATGGTCAGGGACACTTTCCACTACCCCAGGGTGCTCCAAGTCCATCCAGCCTGGCCTGCTACAATTCCAGGGATGGGGCACTCACAGCTTCTCGTGGCAGCCTGTGCCATGACCTCACAGGGAGGAATTTCAAATAACACCTAACTCTTCCCTCTAGCAGTGGGAAACCATTCCCCCTTGTCCTGGAACTCCATCCCCTGTCCCCAGTCCCTGTCCAGCTCTCCTGGAGCCCCTTCAGGCCCTGGGAGGGCTCTAAGGTCATTGCAGAGCCTTCTCTTCCCAGGCTCAACACCCCAGCTCGCCCAGCCTGGCTCCACAGGAGAAATCCAGGTGTCAGAGCTCCAGCTGCTCTCTGCAGATCCACTGCAGCTGCCACCCCCAGGAGTGAGATGTCAGCCAGTAGCTGAGGTGCTCTTTAATGAACCCCTTCCTTTGAGGCCCTCCCTCTCTGCTTTCTGTTGCTTTTCTTAAGTTCCCATTGCCAGGATGACTGAATCCAGCTTGGGAAGGAAAATGCTCATTTTAGTGCTCCAGTGAAGAGCTGCAGTGCTGCATGAAGTGAGATTTCTGATAGATGTGAGGGTACGACTGTGCTCCCATTAAACCTTTTGGAACTGGCACTTTGTTGGATTCCAGTGCCTTGTATGCTAGACCTGTGACTACTCATTTTTTTAAGACCTTTTCTTTTATCCTGAGTTGTTTTAAGGGAACAGCTGAAGCTCTGTTGTTTCACAGGCATCAAAAGACTTCTCTGCCTCTCTCTGCAACCCAAGGGTTTCCCGAAGTGTTATAGTTACTAATTGCCTCCTTTGACCTGGGAACAGTTCCCCCTGGTTTCAGTGAAATGTGAAAATGTCTGTAGGGATGTAGGAGAGCAAACTCCCTTCACATCTCTTCAGTTTAGCAGGGCTGGCAGTGATGCTGGAATTGGGTCTTTTCCTTAGCCTGGAGGTATTTCCTGTCTTAGCATGGAGGCAAAGTGCAGGGGGAGCCACCTGGTGTCAGCTGCGTTTCAGAGTCAAGATGAATTATACTCTAGACTGAGACTCTGCTCAGAAATGGCTCTTGTGTTTTCTTATGCTGAACGTGGCTATTGAAGTTGGAAATATTAGCCAATATTTTGCAAGCGGCCAGGAATTAAATTTTCAAGAAGACTCTACAATCTTCAAAGCTCTTGCTCTCATGTTTATCATTATTTATTTCAATATTTCATTACTGTTGTGTCCTCCAGAATGTAAATACTGAAACCTTCTGAAATTCTCATTGTTCAAGGTAAAGCTCCTTCATTAAAGCAGTTTTGATCTAAAATTATTCTTCTAATGCTCTTCCCCATCACCCTGCTAGTTTTATTGGCAACATTACCCCTAAAGCAGGTGGTCTGAATTAGCAAGAATTTTAATACCACTTTCAATTAAGCTTTAATTTTACGTGCCATTCACGTTTAGTGTTGTTCAGGAAGCATTTGTTTTCTTCCAGAGCTAAATGATGGATGATATTTGCTACAGCCAAGGAAAGCTTTGGGGTACCCTTAGCTCCTGCCAGGTGAGATGGGGCCCAAAACAGAGCAGCAGATCCCACACATTCCTTTTATTTTAGGCTTTCAGCCTCTTTCAGGAGGCATGATCATTGCCAGCAGTGATGCTCTCTGCATTTCCCTCTTTGAGGTTTACAGCCTGACTAAAAGGCTTTGCTAGTACATGGAAAAAGAACGAGTGAAGAAACCATCCACATTTAAAAGCAGGGTTTGAACTGTCTCTAATGCCTTGATTCCTCTCTGGAAGATGCAGTAGGAATTTGGTACAGGACATAAGGACTGGACATGGCCCATGGAGGTTTCCAGCCTTTCTGTAAATTAGTGTCATTCTCAAATGAAAAGCAACAGGCTCATTGAATGAGAGCTCTTGGTGAGGGCAAACAAGAAGTGTCCTTGTTGGCCAAAGAGAGTAAAACACATTCAGACAGGTAGGGATTGCTTTGATAAAGTAATTGTGTGTGCTTGAAATCGCAGGGAGGTTGCTTAACTGGACGCCTTTCCTGCCAGGTCCTCATGTGCCTCATGCATATTTAACAAGGAAGAGATACAAGTGCAGAGATAAAATAATCCTCAACTTTCTGGGACCCTTTATTCCAAAAATGCTCTTTTTTTCTGTTGCTTCTGAAAGCATTGTAATGCTGAAGTTGCTTGCTAATGATGTCCCTTGCCTTTCTTTAGCTCTTACTGCAGGTGCTTTTGAGCCTCTCTCCCTGCAGCTCTCTTGCCATGTGAAAGGTTTTCTTGAAACCCAACAATGAAACGTAAATCAATTTGTTAATCTGATTAAATTTGCTGTTGAATGTAATTACTTTTGGAGACGTGCAATTACATGCTGATTTTTCAGGCAAACTGACATCTTCTGCTGTGGGATGGAAAGTTTTAAAACAGAACAGTTAAATGGTCCTTTAAAACATGAAACAGCTGTTGGCTTTTATCTGCTCCTGCCACCGTATTTTTGACATCAACCGATGACATTTTTCTCCTTTTAGAAGTTGTTTCCTTTTCAATTAAGTAATAGTTTTGCTAGCACCTTCTTAGATCCTTTAAAAGGAGGATTTGTCTCACAGGCAGTTAACCCTTGGCAGGATGTGGTGCCTCTTCAGTTCTTTTTACAGGAGGTTGTAGTGTCAGCAACCCTGGAAATTGTTCATGCCAGACTTTTCCCAGGTGCTGTTTTGGGGAGGATTTTTCTCAGAGATTCATGGAATGGTTTGGGTTGGAAGGGAGATGAAGGTATTTGTATTATTTTTGAATTTTTTTACTGAATTGACGAATGTTGCTCACAGCAGTGTTGGCAAGGAAGAGCTGGGGTCAGGCAGGGTCTGTCACAGTCCTGTATGGGAATAAATTTCTGGGATGATTGGGGATTTCATAGAGTTTTTTTCTTAAATTGGTTCTCTCCTAAATTATTTTTTTGAGTAGTGTCATGTATAGTTACTTCTTAAACCAGTCTGTTTTGAATGCAAGATTGGCACCATCCATCTTCCCACACCCAGACCCAAAGAATCAATAAATTACATTAATATTTTGACTGAGAGTTGAAGTAAATTCCATCGATTGATTTGTCACTTCAGTATTTTGCTGGGCAATTCTTCATGACGAAAGAGTGAATTACATGTTCTAGAAATCCTTTGGTGAGAGGCAGTGACTATCTGGCCTTTTTAATGCAGATATGAGAACTTAGAGAGAGGTTGTTCATTCTGCCCTGCCCAGCATCGTTATTTTTTTCACGTTAAGATTACTTGAACACCAAAGCATTGCTAAGGCTCCCAACAGAAAAACGTGTGATAAATAAAACAGCCCAGCCCTATGATTCTGATTTCCTTTCTCTTTAAAACTGATCCTGGTGCTTTGTGGTTTCTTTAAAGTAAATTCGGAGAGTTTTAATTACTGCCACTTCAGGTCATGATGTGACACCAGGTTTGAGACCACTTGTGGCTTCAGTGTTGTGTAATAATGTGACAATGTTGTTATTCAAAGATATTTTTAGTTGGTTATGTATATAAATACATATTTACTTTGGGCCTGGAACTAGATAATCTTTGAGGTCCCTTCCAACCCAAACCATTCTATGATTCTATATGCAACATGTATAAATATAGATACTCTTACTTTGCTACTTTACTTTATTAAAGATGAGATTCCTGCAGCTGGCACATTACAGGATGTTTTGCTGCAGGTTGATAAACATGTTAAATTTCTCATCCAGTATGATCCTTGGAACTCTCAGCCTCCTCGGGGAAGGAGACTGAGCTTGTTTTCCCCATTAATACCACTGCAAATCTGAACTCTGCCGTGCATTTTTTCCCCTGTTTTGCCTGGTCAGAAATGATGCAAGACAGAAGGTTTTGCCTGTTTCCATCTGTCAGCTATATTGAAGCCTAAAAAAAAGTAAACTTGCAAATATTGCTTTGGCTGTTTTATATTTTTTATTCTCAGTTCCCTCTTGAGTACTTACATCACCTGCTCTTTAGGAGAACAACTTTTATTCCTTTTAAGCCCAATAGATTGTAAAGCTCATTTTTACTGGACTTTGAGGGTCTGAGTGAAACTTTGAGCTGTTATGTGCTAAAGTTTTAATTTTTTCCATGCTGAAACTCTCCAGCAATAGTTGGTATGCTCCCAAATGTAATGGAGCCTGCAGGCAGATGGTGTCAGAGCTGTGCTGGGCACAAAGCCAGGGAGCAGGATCCATCCATCCCAAAGGGAATGGGATCCATCCATCCCAAAGGGAGTGGGATCCATCCATCCCAAAGGGAGTGGGATCCATCCATCCCAAAGGGAATGGGATCCATCCATCCCAAAGGGAGCAGGATCCATCCATCCCAAAGGGAATGGGATCCATCCATCCCAAAGGGAGCAGGATCCATCCATCCCAAAGGGAGTGGGACCCATCCATCCCAAAGGGAATGGGATCCATCCATCCCAAAGGCAGCAGGACCCATCCATCCCAAAGGGAGCAGGATCCATCCATCCCAAAGGGAATGGGATCCATCCATCCCAAAGGGAGTGGGACCCATCCATCCCAAAGGGAATGGGACCCATCCATCCCAAAGGGAGTGGGACCCATCCATCCCAAAGGCAGCAGGATCCATCCATCCCAAAGGGAATGGGACCCATCCATCCCAAAGGCAGCAGGATCCATCCATCCCAAAGGGAATGGGACCCATCCATCCCAAAGGCAGCAGGATCCATCCATCCCAAAGGGAGTGGGACCCATCCATCCCAAAGGCAGCAGGATCCATCCATCCCAAAGGGAGTGGGACCCATCCATCCCAAAGGCAGCAGGATCCATCCATCCCAAAGGGAGTGGGACCCATCCATCCCAAAGGCAGCGGGATCCATCCCAAATGCCTCCACGCTGCAGTGGCTGAGACTGGAGGGAGGTGCTTGAGGACCTGGAACTCAGAGGATTGGGGTGTTTTCCTGCTGGTGACTTGTCTTCTGTCTCAAGGTTTAGGATCTTTATTTTTTACTGCTTTTTCCAAGCACCTCAGGGCTTCCTTGTCTCCAGAATAATTGTTGCAATTGCAGGATCACAGAATTACTTATGATGGAAAACCCTCTAAGACCATAGAGCCGTGCTGTTCCCCAGCACTGCCAAGGCCACCGCTGCCATGTCCCCAAGTGCCACCTGTACAGGGCTGTTGAATCCCTCCAGGGAGAGGTGCTCCTTCACCACCCTGGGCAGCTGTGCCAGGGCAGGACAGCCCCAATATCCACCCTGAGCCTCCCCTGGCACAACTTGAGGCCGTTCCCTCTCCTCCTGTCCCTGTTCCCAGACCCCAAATCCCCCCGGCTGTCCCCTCCTGTCAGGGAGTTGTGCAGAGCCACAAGGTCCCCCCTGAGCCTCCTTTTCTCCAGGCTCAGCCCCTTCCCAGCCCCCTCAGGAATTCTCCATTCCCTTCCCAGCTCCCTCAGGAATTCTCCAGCCCCTTCCCAGCTCCCCCAGGAATTCTCCAGCCCCTTCCCAGCCCCCTCAGGAATTCTCCAGCCCCTTCCCAGCTCCCTCAGGAATTCTCCAGCCCTTTCCCAGCTCCCTCAGGAATTCTCCATTCCCTTCCCAGCTCCCTCAGGAATTCTCCAGCCCCCCCAGGAATTCTCCAGCCCCTTCCCAGCTCCCTCAGGAATTCTCCAGCCCCTTCCCAGCTCCCTCAGGAATTCTCCAGCCCCTTCCCAGCTCCCTCAGGAATTCTCCAGCCTCTTCCCAGCTCCATTCCCTTTCCTGGACATGCTCCAGCCGCTCAATGTCTTTCTTCTTGTAAGTGGCCTGAAAGAAGAACTGAGAAGTTCAGAGAATTCACTGAGGATTGAGAAGAACTGAGTTTTTTCTGGCCCTGCCTTGGCTTTCTTGGGCTGTGGTTCTGTCATGGGGAGGTGTGCAGGCTCTGAGCAGACTTTGCTGTTTCAATTACGAGACTTCCCAGAATTTTATTTCTTAGTGCACTTTAAATTTAGATGAGCATCAGAATTCAACCCCTGGCTGATTATTGAACAAATTCTTCTCATTTATCAGATTTGTGTGATAATATCTGGGATGCAGTGAAATTTGGGACCACATCTTAAGCACTGTTTTTAATTTAGAGACAGTCGTGCCTGTGTTCACTCTGCACACCACGAGAGAGTTCACATGGGAAGACAAAACATGTATAATTGGCATTTCTGAGCCAACTGCTGACTGCAGCCAATTAGCTGAGAAGTGACAATTTGTGACTGCTGCAGGAAGGCAGCACAGTATTGGAATATAAATCGATTTTCATCTCAGAATAAGTTCAGAAGTGAAGCAGGTTTTATATTTGCACAGTAGCGAGTACTTGTGCCATAAAGCTCAATGGCTCAGTTAATATTGCAGCAGGCATTAATCTCCTTCATCCTTCACGCAGGAGCAGAGGGACTCAGAGTAGTAGGTGTGAAAATCAAATTTGAGTGAGGATTTTAGTTTTGCTTGTTGTAGAATGCAAATGTGAGCATGGGAGCCTCTTCAGCTGCACCAGGTTCTGTGTGATTTGGAGAAAGATGGATTTGCTGGGTGAACTGTTCAGTAGATGAGGAGCTGGTCCAGGGGAGGCCATGGAGGTGCTCCAGGTGCTGGAGCCTCTCTGCTCTGAGAGCTGGGGTGTCCAGCCTGGAGAAGAGAAGGCTTCAGGGGAGCTCAGAGCCCCTTGCAGTGCTGCTTCTGCTGTCCACACCTGCAGCATCAGGTGCATTACAAACTCTCTGGGATCTCCCACCTCCAAATCATGCTCCACTTCAACTTGTTGTGTGTCAGAGTTTTTCAAGTTACAGTTAACTCCTGTTAAGATCCTTTCTTCTCTGAAACCTAAGGTTTCACTTTCTCTCTGGTGAATCTGTCCCTGTGGATCAGGTTACATTTTCTACCTAACCTCCAAATTTGGGAGCAGTTTTGCTGTTCATTTAAAACAGAGACCTATGGTGCCTCTGAAAGAAAATGTCCTTCTGCACCCTTGGTGTGATTGGGATTCATCCAAAAGCTGTTGGATGGGGCTTGGAGCAACCTGGTCTAGTGGAGGGTGTCCCTGCCCAGAGCTTTAAGGGCCCTTCCAACCCAAACCATTCTGTGATTCTGGAGCAGCAGGTGGAGGCCAGGTGAGGTGTCCCAGGGCAGCTGCAATAGCTTTTGCCCCTCTTTAGGCAACAAATGGAACTTCTACATCATCCATGAAACCAAGGACAAGGATGCACCATGGAAATGTAAACTATATAAATTTAAGAGTCTACAAATAGATGTCTTTGTGTGCCTCAGTGTTAACAGTTCTGTTATGGAACTGGTCAGGCAATAATTTTTTGTTATTTATTATTAGGCACCTGCACTGATCAACTGAATTACAGATGGGGTTTCCATTGAGTGTAAAGGGCTGATAGGAATACCCCTGTGACCCTGGATTTGGATGTCATAATCTGTGTCTGAATCCCACAGATCATCAGCAGAGGTGAACAAACACTTCTTTCCAGAAATGTTCCTTGGAACTGACATTGCTGAGATCGTTTAAGAGCCACCTGCCTGAAAAAGGCTTGCTGCTGTTTGCTCATCCCTCAGTGAGCAGGGTCAGCTCCAAAATCCCAGCTTCTGAAGGGTGATTTTGAAAGTCTTTTTGCCCTTCATTCCTATGATGAGCTCTCCGCTGCCTTAATGACCTCCACGGCTCATTAACGACGTTCACAGAGCACAGGAAGCAGCAGCACATGGCAGAGTGAGACCATGTTCAGGTGGTGGAGCTGGATCGCTGTGCTGGCACATTCTTTCCTAAAAGCTCCTGGCCAGGGCTCTTGGCTTGGCTGGGGGCTGCTGTGGGTGGAGAGCACAGAGCCCAGTCCACAGAGTGTCTCTGGAGCACGCCGTGTTTGTGCAGCAGGCACTGACACTGCTCCTGTGCAGAAGAGGAGTTTCCCCCCCACCATTATTCTACAGGGAAAAATGAATGTTTTGATGACTTTGGCATCACTCAAGAATACTTAAAGCCCCTTTGTTTTACAGCAGGTCCTTTGACAAAGGCACAGGCACTCAGCATTCAGGCCGTGGCATCCTAAGTGCTGTCTGTATTCACCAAGGCCAGAGTGAATCCTTGTTCTGCCCATAGGAAAAAAGAGACAAGACAGTGGAATTCTGGGGAAGAAATAGAGGAAAATGTGCATAAATGTCACCTGCAGCTTATTTGGCTTGTGGCTTTCTCTCACTGGAAGCCTGTGGAGCTCCCAGCTTTCCACTTCTCCCTGCTGCTTTTTGTTGGTTAACTTTGGTGCTGGGGCTAGATGGAAATGAAAAGCAAAGAGCAGCCCAAGAGCCACTGCATTTCTGTGTGGTCCTCTGGACTTTGAAAACACGTGTGCTGTAGCATTTTGCCACCTGCCAGGTGAGGTTAATGGATGCAGCAGTTGGACCTTTTGATACCTTCTGAATTCACAGCAAGCCCCAGGCTCTGGGAGGCAGCTTCACACTGCGCCGTCTCTGCTGGGCCCCTCCAGTTTCACAAGTTAATTAGATTTCTGTTTTTCTTTCTAACACAGTTCTATTCTAGGAGCATGTCCTGTGCAAAATACCATTTTTAGTTTCTCTTTTTCTCATCCCTGATACGAAACAGGGATGAAAAGGAAGGCACTACTGGTGGGAATTTAGTCACTTTATATATTTGTGAAGAAAGATAGAAATATAATGTGTCAATAATCCTGAGTTGTTACCAAGGTAAAAAAAGTTGTGGAAACACTGTTTTCTGTGGCTGTTCATGTTTTCTCAAGTGTTTAGAGATCCAAAATGTACCAAATTATGGTATGAAATTGCCATATTTGAAATATTCTCTGGTACTTCCACAGAATCCCAGAATAGTTTGGGTGGGAAATGACCTTAAAGCCCATCCAAGGGCAGGGACACCTCCCACTGTCCCAGTGTCCAGCCTGGCCTTGGGCACTGCCAGGGATCCAGGGGCAGCCACAGCTGCTCTGGGCACCCTGTGCCAGCCCTGCCCACCCTGCCAGGGAACAATTCCTGCCCAAGATCCCATCCAGCCCTGCCCTGGGGCACTGGCAGCCATTCCCTGTGTGCTGTCCCTCCAGGCTTTGGCCCCAGTCCCTCTCCAGCTCTCCTGGAGCCCTGGAAAGTCTCCCCAGAAGCTTCTGCAACAACCCCAACTCTTAGGTTATCAGTTCTTTAGTTAATTTTAGATTAGAGGTGCTAATATTATGTATAATACTGGAAATTATTTGTGTTTGGAGAAGTTGTTGTCCTAATCCCATTGCGGTGGGTGGTTTGGCTTCCTGTAAAATATCAGTAAGTTCCAGCACAAGTGGAAAGAGTTGTGCTGTGCTGAACTCTCTGTTTATTACATTTAAATAGGAGGAGTTACTCAAATTTGGTTCTTGCTGGATTTAACAAAATATTTCTGCATAATTCCTTATTTGTTTATGGACTGATTTTTCTTAGTGGTATGTGAAACTCAATTTGTTTTTAAAGAGTTCAGAACACTTGTAGATCACAAGAATAGAGGTTTAACTAATTTTAGGTATTGTTGCATGTACAGGTTTAAGGTGAACTTAGGTCTTAGTTGGCCTAGTTTAGTACAAAATTATCATCTCAAAATTATTCTCAATTTTCTTTTCTCTTGGAGAACAAACTCTGGTGCTTATGCAGAGCAAGTCCTGGTAGGTAATTGTTCGAATTGGTTTTTCGAAATCTCTATCAGTCACAAGCTGTAGTTTAGCTCCAGCAGTATTTTGAGTTTGAAATACCAACTGTTACTGAAACATCACTTGGGTTCAAATATATTTTTCCTTTGCTTCTATTATTTTGTGGCCAAGTCGTTTGCCATTAACTCCTTTGAAATTTGTGTGTACTGATTTAAAAACCAGTGCAATTTTTAGATGTTGGCTAGTTAGAGGAAGCCAAATTTTCTTCTTGGCTTCATATTTTATGCTAATCAAATGATAAAAAATGTAAAGCTTGTCATTATAAATTTTTGTCAGTCCATGCAGCCAGTTACTTCTGGTTCTCTGGAAAGCAGGTGGATTTTTTTGTACTTGTAATGATGTGGCAATAGAAGAAGCAGGACAGGCAGTTGTGCTCTCCAAGGTGCCTTTGCAGAGAAGATGGACACAGCTCTGTGGTGTTCTTTGGAATGAACGTGGTGAATATCTGATCTGGGGCTGCTGTGTTATTCCTGGGCACAAAGCATCCCTGAGTGCTGCCATGGCTTGGCTCCCTGGAGCAGGAGCTGGGCTGCTGCTCCACCACGGCTGAGGGTGCCTCAGGTGTGCCCAGGTAGAGGTTTATTAGGGATTATTATTACATTATTATTATTATTATTATTATTATTATTATTATTATTATTATTATTATTATTATTATTATTATTATTATTATATGGATATTAGGGAAAATTTCTTCCCCCAGAGGGGTGTGAGCCCTGGCTGCCCAGGGCAGGGCTGGGGTCCCCAGTCCAGTCCTCCCCCTGAGGATTTCCCTGTGCATGTGGCACTTGGGGACATGGGCAGTGCTGGGCATGGCTGGACTGGACGTGCTCAGAGCCTAAACCTGAGCAGTTCTGGGATTCTTTGATATCAAAGTGGGGCTTGGATGGTGCAGCTGAGCCAAGGCTCTGCCCCTGTGCCTGAGGCTCTCCAGAGCCCCACAGAGCTTTGCTGCAGTTAAACTGCTCCAGCCTTTGCTACAGAATTAGGGATTTGGGAATGGATAAATGATTCTGTTGTCGTCAGTTAAGCTTAATTAAAAATCCGGACTGCTGAGAAATTGGTGCCATATTTTTCATGGCTCCAGAATGAACAGCCTACTTTCAACAGCTATTTCCAACCAAACTTCGAATGTAACTGAATTAAGTCCTGGGAATAGATTATATTAGGGGAAATTAAGCTCTAAGTAAGCAAACCATTAACAATTATGAGACCAAATTGCCTGTGACACAGATTGGTCAGGTTTGATGGCAGAAAGTATTTTCAGCTTGTGGGGAATAAATTGAAGAAACAACCTGGGTTTTTTAATCCATGTATGAGGTACAGGTCCTCAATTGGACTTTATAGGAGAAGAACTCCAACAGGTAGAGAAAATAATCACCTCTGCTAAAGCATTTGTAAGGCTTCCATGTGAAATAAACCTGAATTATTTTTTGTTTGTTTGTTTTTGTATTTACTTGTTTTGTCCTGCAGTTTTTCTCAAAAAATGAGAAGCCCTTATCTGGTAACAGTCTCATTAAGCTTTCATAGAATCTCTCTTATTTTAAAATTAACAGATTCTTGTTTCTTCTAATGGGAGCAAGTTTTGGTTTCCATCACAGAAACTGATCCTGAAGGCCATCCACAGGGGACTGGCCTGTTAATGATTCCTTTGTGCTTTTAATTTTCTTTTTCTACTAAAGGGTTGTTGATACATAACAAGGGTTTCGTTTTGAAATGCTTCTCTTATAGTCACTCAGCATCATGCTTATTCTCAGAAATAATAAGAAAAGTTATTATTTTTATACTGGCTATGTTACATGTTTGTATTTTGGCATGTGATATTTCACTAAGGATTATCTTTGCCTTAAATACATTCCAGAATACTGTGTTTATTCCAGAATATCCATTTATGCAAATACTCTACCCCTTTAGTTACAAGGCACTGATTTTTTACACAAAAAGTGAAATCTTGCTTGCTGTCGTTTAATAATCAGAAGACTATTGGGAAGCAATTCAGAGGTAAAAATCAAAAAGAAACTCTGTGTTTCCTTGTCTTTTGTAGGCAGGACTGTTGAGGTTGCAGCATCTGGTGTGCAGGTTTGGAGTTCACTTTCCAGCCACACAGTGGTTGTCCACTGCAAGGGAACTTTCAGCTTCAAAATATTTCAATTTATTTATAAGACGACTATTTGGGGCAGCTTCTGTACCAAGTTACAATGGATATTTAAAGCAAATACAATCCTAGAAAGTGTTCCAGAGCCAGAGGAACCCAAGCAATGACTCACTTTACACATATTCATGAATTTTGGGATGTGGCTGTCGCTGGGAGGAGGGATTTATGTTTATGCTAATGTTGCCATAAGTCCTGTTCATTAAGGGAGAAAAACAACAAATGACACCAGAAATGGATTTAATATGCATGAAGGGCTTTTGTCAGTGCAGATTTCACTTTGTGACTAAATCCTGTTACCTCATGAAAGAGTTAATATTGTGTTGTGGTGCTGAGGGATTGATAGGCAGAGGAAATAGGAGGTACCTGGAAAGAACTTCTGCTTGCTAATATTGCACAAGTTGCTTTTCTCTTGGCTCGCCTCCCCTCCACGTTGTTATTTTTACCCAGGCTCCCTAATCTTCCCTTTTGCCTCTGACCACCTCCCAGCTTCCTGTTCTCCTCTTCCCTCTGCTTTTTGTCCCAAAATTCCGTTGTTTTCCTGCTCTGTGCTGCAGGATTGCAGGGCAGGGAGCTGAGATGAATGCCAAGCTGTGTTCACAGTGTCCCTCTTCTTCTGTGCTTCCTGCCTCTTTGCAGCTCTTGCTGGAAGTTCCCTTCTCGAGGAGATTTTGTGCTCTGGGTATTGTTTGAAATGTAAATATTGAATTTTGGGTTGCTGTGTAAACAATTACTACAGATTTTCACTTTTAATTAAAGACTATTTGCAGCTCTGTGAAACCTCTGTTTTAAGTTTTTGAAGGAGTGTTTTCTGTAGTGTGCACTGAAGAATATTCCTTGGAGCATGACTGGGAGTTACTTGTTCAGCTTCATTTTTGGGATATTTGTTTTCAAAACAATGTGAAGTTATAATTTATTTTCTTTTCTCTCAGAATATTTCTATTATTTTTCAAAAACAGTGTTGAAAAATATTAATTGAGCTGAGTAAAGATGTTTTTCATTGTCATTTTTCATCATTTTTACATATCTTGAAATAGGATTTTCAGTAAGTAACAGAAAGCATTTGCTTTTCTTTTGCAGATTGCATTCTCACAGCACAGCAACTTTATGGACCTGGTGCAGTTCTTTGTGACATTTTTCAGGTACTTTTCGTTTAAGACAGCTAAATGTTACTTCTTTAGGTTTTGGGCTTCAGAGTTTGGGTTCTTCTTGGTCTGGTTTCTTAACTTAAACATCCTGCTTACAGCCTAGAAAATGGAAATCTACAGTCTGTTTTAAATATTTAATTAGGAATTATGTTAAGAAAATTAATTGTCTACCCATCTTTGCCAATGCATCATGCCAATGCATGCAGGGAAAGGGAGGATGGGGCTGGGAGAGCCTTTTGGAAAAGAAGAAGTTCCTTTTGAGATGGTGTAGAAAACACTGACTTCCCACAGATCATGTGTGACTTGTGCAGCTTTCCCACCTTGGACACCAGTCATAAACTCAGGGAGTTACTTTGCAAAGAGAGAAGTCTGGAGTAATTTCCAGCTCTTTAGGTACCACCTTTTGATTTTAAAGTGAGCTCCGAAAATATGTCAAGTTAAATCCAAACATATGTTACAGTACAATAGAAGCCAAATGCTTCTGCTTTTCATACCCAGCTTTAACGTTTCTTAGTGCCAAGTGAGCTGAGCTGAGCTGAGCTGAGAGTGAGACCAACAGAAGCCACTGCAGTCCTGGTCTCCTCTTCTGTCCTTCAAAGAGTGCAGCCCTACCAGGGAGGTGAAACACTTCCAGAGCACAGCACACCCTCAGCTCAGAGCTCCCCAATCACTGGATTGGCCTCTCTTTTAGGGCCTGCTAATACTCCAGAAGTATAAGCCAATACTGATCCATAGGAAGTCCTACAGGAGGGATACACATGGAGTAAACACTACTCCAGGTCTTACAGCATCTTTGTAAAGCAGGCAATATTGCCTGGTATAAAATGAGCAGTGGGAATAATATCTTGCTTTAGATTTCATGCTAAATTTAATTAAAGCAAGAAGCTCCAGGCAGATCTTTCAGACAAGTGGTTTATATCAATTTTTTCTTTTTTCATGTGGAGCTTTTAGAGAGTAGAATCTGCTTTAGTACAGTCCCTGGGAAGCAGAAGTTTGAACCACCACCTTCCTGCCATTGGAGCAGAGTAGGTGGTTTCTCCTGGCTCAGACTTAAGCTTTTGTTCTGCTGAATTAATCACAGTCAACATTTTCCCTAAAAATCTTTGTGGCAGGGTAATTGTTTATAAGGAAAATGAAGAGGGAAGCAGTTGGTTCCTTAGTTCTTTTCTAATTGTGTAGGATTAGTGCTTTACTGACCCAACTACACCTGCATGTGAGGGTTTAAACCCCTCAGAATGAGGGATTGCTCCAGATCCAGCATTTGAAGAAATTCCCAGAGCAGCTGGGGCTGCCCCTGGGTCCCTGGCAGTGCCCAGGGCCAGGCTGGACACTGGGGACAGTGGAAGTGTCCCTGCCATGGCAGGGGTGTGGAACTGGATGAGCTTCCAGGATCCTTCCATGATTGCAATGCCAGGTGGAAGCAGAAGATAAGTTCATTATGTATCTCAGTGAGCACATGCAGCTGAACATACAAATCCAAAGGCTGCAAGTTTCCTTTTCTCCATCACTATTATCACATGGATCTCCTTGAGAAGTAATGTTGCAATATTATTTAACATCCTAAGAAGCCAGAGGAATAATAACATGTGAATTTGAGAGAAGACAGTTTACTGGTGTTTTCCAGTTAAGCATTTATAATGTGTTAGAAATTCTTTAATTCTTTCACTACTCCTAAGCTTCTCTCCAAGTGTTTTATTTTAGTCACTATAACTCCCTAATTAACCAGTGGATTAGAGCAGTGTGATTCATCTCACTGAGAGCAGGGGAAACTATTGAAACATTTGCATTTTTAATGCTCTAGGGCACATTTCATAATTACTATTGGATCCCAGGCAGAGCATAAATAAGTAATATCTGAGAGCCCCCTATGCTGTTAATAAGCAACAGTTGGCTGAGAATTTGCTCCCTAAAATAGAGGCAAGGAAAATACTTTGTGAAAACCTAAAACCAATTGGTAAGACTAACACCACACTCAAAAACTGGGATATGTATCCATTTCTTAGGTGTAATGGAGACCTAAAGAGATGTTGTTCTGGAAAATCGATGTTTAGAGTTTTTGTTGGCACATTTAAGGGTGTTGCTTCATTTTGCTGTTCTGCAGGAAATGCAGGATTTGCCCAGAGCAGCTGTGGCTGCCCCATCCCTGGCAGTGCCCAAGGCCAGGTTGGATGGGGCTGGGAGCAGCCTGGCACGGTGGGAGGTGTCCCTGCCATGGCAGGGCGGCTGGAACAAGGTGATTTTTGACATCACTTCCAACCCAAACCATTCTGTGATTCTAGGAATTTGGGAAGTCTGAGCTGGAGATACTGTGGCACATTTCTGTATTCTGGAAGCCACTTCCCCCACTTGGTTGCAAGCCCTTCCTAACTTTTGTGCAGCTGGAGGCATCACCTGTGCCTTGAGCTGTGTGGAGCAGCTGAGAGGGAAAGGGGGATTTTCAGTTTCACTGCTGACATTTGAGGTGAATTAGGAGAGTGCAGGCCTTGCAGCAGGGCTGCCACACTGCAGCCCAGCTGAGTCTGTGCTATCCCAGGCACTGGCTGGGCTGCCTGGGGGATGCACAGGGCTGAGAAAAGCAGGAGCCTGGGCATGCACCCAGCAGCAGGGACATGGGGCTGGCTTCCATTTCATTTAGGAGCTGGCCACTGTGACCAGAGGGCTGTGCCTCACATTCAGAGGGGCTGCTGGACTCCTGGAGTTGAGCACCAAGCCAGGCAGGGGGCTGTGAATTACCCTTAATTTGTACCATGTTTTATTTTTAGCTAAGAAAATGTCAGTGGATAAAGGTTGGGTAGAACGGTGAAATTCTGGGGTTGTTAATATTGCATTATAATCAGAGCTGGAGGAGAAATGATATTCCAGCCATTGTTAACCTTTGCAAAGTTAATGAATTGCAAGTAAACTGGGTTTTCTCTTTCCTCCTCTCTGCTTTTCGTGACACAGCTCTTTAATTTACAGATTGTGCAGTTGTCTTTCAGCACACAGTTTGAGCTATTTAGACAATTTCTGTGAACATTTTTTATTTGTAGCTGTGCTTCCTCATCTTCCAGAAAGTCTATCTGCCAGCACACCTATCACAGGTATTAATCACCAGCGTGCCTTTGTGTACAGAAGATGTAAAAATACTTGGTGCCTTGTAAGCACATATTACTGCCCAATAATCTTTCCCCCTTTTACTTTCTCTTCCCTTCTTCCATTCTTCCCTGTTCCTTGTCTTCCCTTCAACCTTCAGCCTGGAGAACACTTGTGAGGCCTTTTTGGGATCTCTCCATGCTTCAAAGGGGGTTCAAAGGGAGATGGGGACAGATATTTAAGTGGGGCCTGTAGTGGTAGGACAAAGGCTCCTATCAGTAAATGATTTTAAATTAAAAGAGAGTCTATTAAGACTAGATTAGGGAATAAATTTTTTATGGTGAGGGTGATGAGATACTGGACTAGGCTTCCCAGAGAGGGGGTGAGTACCCCATCCTTTGAAACATTGCAGTCCAGGTTGGACAGGGCTCTGAGCAATCTGACCTCCCTGAAGATGTTCCTGCTCACATTAGAGGGCTGGACTGGATGACCTTTCAAGGTCTCTCCAAGCCAAACCATTCCATGATTCTATTCTAGGATCTCATCCTGAGCTTTATTACACTGATTAACCATGTACCTCTGGTGTCCTCTCCTGCACTTCTCTTCTGGTTCTCACATGCACAATCCATTTCATTTCTTGCCTTCACGATCTGTCCTTGAACCATCCTTGTGAGGGAGTCCCGTGCCTGCTCTGGGCTCGTGGCAGGGGGATGGAGCTGGATGTGAGCTCCCTCCCAGCCCAGGGCACGCTGTGATTCCATGGTCTAACACTGACCTGTCCCTCTGAAGCCTTGCACTGATTGATTCTTAGAGAAATGGCTGTTGTTTCACAAATGGAACAAAAGCTGCCAGTTTAGTGTTTTGTGGTGGCACATCAAACCTCATGTGCCCCTGTTATCAAATGGCAATGGTGTAATTTTAGTTTGATAGAAACAATTGGACTTGTTCCTCAGAAAAACTTGAGCAGGAGCACTGTTTGCTCAGTACAAGACTCAGGCAGATGGGTTTATGTGCTGTATATTGTTTTTCCTGACTGTAAGTATTTTCCCAGTATTTTCATTAAGTGGGAATGGCCTCCTGCAATAATTCAAATCTGGAGTTATGCTGCAGGTATTTTATTTACTCTTGTTGCTTATTAAATAATTTTTACTGCAGTACAAATGGCATTAGTAAATAGGTGCCTAAAATACAGTCTGAGTCCCTTTCTTCTTCTTTTTTTTTTTTTTTTTTAATAAAAAAGGAAGAGCTTGGGAATATCTTTACATTATTTCTAACAAAATTAAGAAGATTAACAGTTCAGCATCCATAACTTCCTTCCTTCTTTCCATGTTCTCAGCACTCTTTTCTTCATCCTCCATAATCGTGGAATAGAATCATAAAATCATCTAGGTTAGGAAATCCCTCTGAGATCAGCGAGTCCAACCATCCCCAGCACTGCCAGGGCCAGCACTGCCCTGTCCCCAAGTGCCACATGCACAGGGCTCTGAAATCCCCCAGGGATGGGGACTGCACCACTGCCCTTTCCATTCAGGAATTCCCCAATTCCCACTTTGAGGCCGTTCCCTCTCCTCCTGTCCCTGTTCCCAGACCCCAAATCCCCCCGGCTGTCCCCTCCTGTCAGGGAGTTGTGTAGAGCCACAAGGGCCCCCCTGAGCCTCCTTTTCTCCAGGCTGAGCCCCTTCCCAGCCCCCTCAGGAATTCTCCATTCCCTTCCCAGCTCCCTCAGGAATTCTCCATTCCCTTCCCAGCTCCCTCAGGAATTCTCCAGCCCCTTCCCAGCTCCCTCAGGAATTCTCCAGCCCCTTCCCAGCTCCCCCAGGGATTCTCCAGCCCCTTCCCAGCTCCCCCAGGAATTCTCCATTCCCTTCCCATCTCCCCCAGGAATTCTCCATTCCCTTCCCAGCTCCCTCAGGAATTCTCCATTCCCTTCCCAGCCCCCTCAGGAATTCTCCATTCCCTTCCCAGCCCCCTCAGGAATTCTCCATTCCCTTCCCAGCTCCCTCAGGAATTCTCCATTCCCTTCCCAGCTCCCCCAGGAATTCTCCATTCCCTTCCCAGCCCCCTCAGGAATTCTCCATTCCCTTCCCAGCTCCCTCAGGAATTCTCCATTCCCTTCCCAGCTCCCTCAGGAATTCTCCATTCCCTTCCCAGCTCCCTCAGGAATTCTCCAGCCCCTTCCCAGCTCCCTCAGGAATTCTCCAGCCCCTTCCCAGCTCCCCCAGGGATTCTCCAGCCCCTTCCCAGCTCCTTCAACTGCTCCTCATCAGATTGCTGTCCTGGTTTTGGCTGGCATGGAGCGAATTCCTTCTCAGGAACTGTTCTGGTGCTGTGGTTTGGGTTCAGAATGAGAATAATCTTGATAACAGACTGATGCTTTGGTTTTTGCTGAGTTGTGTTTCTCAGAAGTTTATTGGGTTTTTTTTCTCTTGCTCTGCCAGTGAGGAGTTGCTCAAACTGGGATGGTCACAGGTGGGACAGGTGACCCCAGGTAGCCGAGTGGGCATTGCACAGCTCAGAGCACCGTGCCCAGTGCCCAGGTCTGGTCTGGGAGCAGGGGCTGAGCAGTTGTCTTGTGCATCACTGGGTTGCTTGGCGTTTTTTGTTTCTCTTTTTAATATATTATTGTTATTAGCTATATTACTGTATTTTATCTTGTTTTCAATTATTAAATGGTTCTTCTCAGCCTACAAATTTTACTTCTGATTCTCCTCCCCACTCCACCAGGGTGGGGGAGAAGAGAAAGGGGTTGAGTGGCTTTGCAGTGCTTAATTTCCACCTGGGGTTCACCCATGCCCTGTGCTGCAGCCCCTCCCCTGTGGCTCTGGCTCAGCTCAGGTGAGCTGTGCCTTGCTCAGCCCTGTGCCATCTTCAGCACAAGGATGAGCTCAGCAATGTGGCTTGATGGGCTGCAGGCTGTGTGTTATACACTTGTTCCAATTATTTCAAGGTTTAATGCATCCAGTACTTTAAAATGTGTCTTGTAAGTCTCCAACACATTAAAATTTACTTGTAAATAGCACTTAAATAGCTTCTAATTCATCAAAATAATTTGGGCTGTGTTTCTAGTAATCATGGCAGGGCTTTCTGGAATTATTAAGTGACCTGTATATGATAAGCACATTAGCAGTGAGGCTGCTGTACATTTTGGGGTTTAAAGCTGCCATTTTTTACAGGCAATTCTGATGTGGATAAACATTTCATGAAGGTTTAATAATTGGGCCCTAATACACCAGATGGATTTTCTTCTCCCCTCCTGAGAATACATTATAGTAAAGTGCTGATGGAGTTTTCCAGATATTTAAAAATGAAAGTGGACTTGTTTGAAAAGCTTTAAGGATACCAAGAGTGGAGAGAATATTCTCTCTGTGGTGAAAAGGAGATTAAAGTCCAGAATAAAATCAGTGTGTTTAAGTTCAGAGTCTGTGCCAGCGTGGGAATACTCTGTGGTTTTCTGAAGGCTGATCAACTGAGGTTTCAGGCATGTGCTGAGGCCAACTGAGGAGAGATTATTTATAACCACATTGATCATTTATTGTACTTGAATAATCTAATGAATAATTAAGAATGAATTAATAAGCTATTTGCCAAATAGAATTTTCCATAAAATTCAAATGTATCTCCTCCCTGCATTGCAATATTTATGCTGTATAAGCACAAATTTTTATAACTGTATGAGCCCATGGAAGCTCTACTTGGTAGAGCCTGACTGAAGTGGTTCATATTTCCCTGGGATGAAAAACTCTCCAGGGTGTTTGGTGGCTCTTGATTTTTTTTTCTTCCTTCCAGTCTGGTTTCACACCTGAATTTGCTGGTTTCCTTTTTTTCTGTTGGAAAAATTTAGCTGGTGTCAAACTGAACGTGTCACAGGCTATAGGAAAATGGAAATCCAGCAGCTGATAGAACCACAGAATAGTTTGGGTTGGGAGGGAGCTTAAAAATCACCTTGTTTCAATTCCCTGCCATGGTGTGACACCTCCCACTGTCCCCAGTGTCCAGCCTGGCCTTGGGCACTGCCAGGGATCCAGGGGCAGCCACAGCTGCTCTGGGCACCCTGTGCCAGCCCTGCCCACCCTGCCAGGGAACAATTCCTGCCCAAAATCCCATCCAGCCCTGTCCTCTGGCACTGGGAGCCATTCCCTGTGTCCTGTCCCTCTGTCCCTTGTCCCCAATTCCAGCTCTCCTGGAGCCCCTTCAGGCCCTGCCAGGGGCTCTGAGCTCTCCCTGGAGCCATTTGACCTGGGGGAAGCTGCAGAGAGAAGATTTGGGTGAAGAGTGGAGTTCTGGGATGAAGGATGCTCTTGGTAGGCTGCTCTTTTTGGAGAAAAGAGAGGAGAGGGCAAAGCAAATTGTGTAGTAAAATTCTATTTTGCAAGTCATTTGTAAGCAGGTGGATATTCCTGGCTGGCAGAAATGTCTGGAGCTGCTGGGGAGACACAGGGCAGAGCTGAGCTTGGAGCAGGACCCTGCCAGGCTCTCTCTCAGATCGTTCCCAGCACACGCAGCTGCTTCCTTCTGCTGCTTCCAGATCTACAAAGTTGCTTTCTCAGAAAATTGGAAAAAACCCTTCTTTAAAGCTACTGATGCTCACATCAGGTCTTTTAACTTATTTCAGGGTGGTTTAGGCTGAGTAAAGGCAACAATAGATCTTGACTTTGCTCTGCCCCTGGGGCTCTTCCAGCAGGTGATGGATGCAGCAGGCTCTGCCTTTCATTTCTCCCCGAGTGCTTCCGAGGGATGTTAGTTCAAGGGGGAAAATATATTTCCTTAGTGATTTTATAGCTTTTGTGGGTATTTGCTGCCTCCTTGTGACAATACAAAGATGTATGGTGCTGTTCTTTTGAAATAAAAGGGTACTGTGGTGAGCGTTTTGGGAGAGGTTTTTATCAGTCTTTAATTGTTAATTCCTCTCTGTGTTTTCTCAAGAAGATCTTGGCTGTGGTACCAGAAGTGGGCAGGAAAGAGAAATCAATGAAAGACTCTGGAATATGCAGGCTTGTGCAGTGTTGCATTTTGGAAAGGGGATTTAGTAATAAAGGTGATCCTCTTAGTTCTCCACTCTTGCATTCTTTTCCAAGGGAGTAAATTTTTACATAGGGAGACATTTACAGTGCCACTGAAAATGTGGCACCTGGGGACATGGTTTAGTGGTGGCCTTGGCAGTGCTGAGTTAATGGCTGGACTCGATGATTTTCAAGGTTTTTTTTCCAACATAAATGATTCTGTGATTCTATGAAATCAACCCAAAAGAAGAGGTCCAACAGTTTTCAAATTGCTGAGGTCACTTTTTTCCTTGAAAAGGGGCCATCCTTACAGCACCTGAGCATGTTCTGCTGTGTCTGCCATTTGCTGTGTGTATTTCTGGAGCTGTGTCATGGACACACGTAGCTGTTGTGTAAAGGAGCAGACCTGGTTGACTTTGCTGGCTGTGGGTGGCACAGTGCAGGTTCATCTGCATCCCTGCCCTGCTGAGAAACTCCTCTGACATGGGTAATTTAACAGGGGTGCTTGGGAGTAATGGCATTTTTGCCTGCTGGCATTTTTCCTCTGCCTTTTGGACTTGGTCTTGTTTCCCCAGATAAAGGAGCACTGAGGAGGTAACCACGGATGAGCTGTGGCAGCAGCGTGTGTTCCACAGAAACTGCATCTGAAATCACAAAATCCTGGAATGGTTTGAGCTGGAAGGGATCTTAAATCCCATCCAGGGCCATGGCAGGGACACTTCCACTGTCCCAGGTGCTCCAGCCCCAGTGTCCAACCTGGCCCTGGGCACTGCCAGGGATCCAGGGGCAGCCACAGCTGCTGGGGCCATGAAAGTCAAACAAATGCAAGATTTTTATGATATGCTCTATAATAGTAAAGCATAATTCTGTGCATATCTAAGCCTGAAAAACGTAATCCCATTCTGACTGGCTGCCTTTGGGTGTCTGTGCCCCGTCCATGGAGTTTTCATATCACATTGTCTGTAGATGGTGATGTGGCAAGAGCAGTCTCCTCACCTCTGGCATTTCTCAGGGAATGGCTCCTGCTCTCTATCCTGGTGTTTAATTAGAGGCAGCTCCAAGTCAGAGCATCACAGAATCATCTCGGTTGGAAAAGCCCTCTGAGATCAGCAAGTTCAGCCATCCCCCAGCTCTGCCCGTGTCCCCAAGTGCCACATGGCCAGGGCCTGGGAATCCCCCAGGGGTGGGATCTGCTCTCAGCCTGTGTGCCTTGCAGCTGCTCAGTCGGTATTCAGTGTGATAAGAGCATGACTGTCAATACAGTCAGTTGTTGTTATTATTATTACTACTATTACTGTTATTATGATTGTTATTATTACTACTGCTACTGTTTTTTTTGTTATGTCTTCTTCCTTACATTTTCCCTAGAAATGGATATATCCATTTATCCTTTTCTCCCCCCTCTTCTGACTGAAGAAAACCAATATAGATTTGGGGAAATCAAGAAATGCCTGTAGTTTTGCAACAGCCTGCCTGCTCTACACTGTATCTGATTTTTGTAATTTGGAAAGGAAATAATAATCAATTTTCTCTTCTTTCAAGGCTTCTCTTTTTGGGGGTTATCCTCTCACTTAAAATATCACCAGAGATAGGCAATAGTGGCTTTTTGAATCTGATTAAATCTTTCAGCCTTACTGTCACTTAAGGAAGTGAGGTAGGGAACTTTGGAACAACAGTTTTCCCTGAAAATAACTGTGTCATTCCTCAGAAGCACTGAACTGTGCTGGATTATGTTTCTTCAGTGTATCTCTAATTATTATATGAACTTTTCATTTAACTTTGCATTTCCTAGAGTTTTTCAGCTGCCAGTTTGTTATGAACAAGGGCAATAAAATACTTTTTTCCATTTTTTTCCCCTTTCCTTTCCAGTTGTTTCCTGTCTTTGCTCCTGGTGGCAGCTGTGGTTTGGAAGATCAAACAAAGTTGCTGGGCGTCACGGCGGAGAGAGGTGAGAGGGATAAATTATTGTTCCTTAAATGACTTTTTAATAGTTGTTCTCTCTAGATGCATATTTATTCACATATGCATCACATTAATCTGAAATTGAAGGCTAAGCTCATTCAGTTATTGCTGCTGTTTAGGCCTTTAGCATATTTTTGATTACAGTTTCACTGACAAATTGTGTTATTTTAGTATCCTGATGCTGCAGTTTCTGTGGAGCACCAAAACAATAGGGGTGAATATCCTGAATTCCCAGAACTTCTATTTCTAGATAGCATAAGTAAAAAACCACATAAATTAGGAAATTTTTTATATCTGTTTCAAAATAGGAAACAGAAAATAGAAACGTTAGCTCTTGCGTAATACATTAAAAAAAAAAAAGAAATCACATCCCCATTTTCAAATGAAATCTTATTCAGATATTTTGAGTGGTTGGTTTTTTCCCCCCTGGGACATCAGGAGCAAAGAAGAAGGCGGGGAAGCCACCCAGGATGTGGAAATCTGTAAAATGTGACTTTTAGAGCCAAAGTTTTTTCCTCTTCACCTACCATGGTCCAAACGAGCTTCACAACTTTTTGTGTTTGCATCATGTAAAGAACTTTGTGCTTTATGTTCCCAAAATCTGATTCCTCCTTGTTTATCCCTGATTTATTTTTGTTCACTAGCTTCTTTTCTTGCTTCTCCAAGATTTCCTGTTCCACCAAGGCACTCAGGGTGACCAAGGTGAGGTGGCCACTTGTTGTGGCACAAAGAAATGTCCTTGGTCCTCATGTGCCAGCACAAACGGCCACATCCACGAGTTGTGTTTGCAGAGCAGTCCTGGCTGCCACAAGGAACCCAGCACTCATTCCTCAGTGTGCTGAGTGCTCAGAGCAGAGTGTGCAGCTGTCAGAGGTTGGGCTGGGCTGCACCTGGAATTTTCAGGAGCTCAGTCTTGTGTTAATCCCTTTATTTCTGTACAAGATGAGAGAAGCCAGACTCGAGTGAGTCCATGTGCAGCTTCTGTTTACACTTAATCTGTATGGCCTCACCTGAGGCCACCCTCCCTAAGGAATGTTTCTTCCCTGCTTTGGGATTTTCAGGTGACCTCTGCCCATTCCTCCAGGTTTTCCTCCCAGCTGTCCTGCTGGCATGAAGCTCCTGGCAGCTGCAGGCACCCAGCCCTGTCACTGTTCTGTTCAGGAATGTATGTTCCCACTTTGGAGTTGATCAAGAGGATTTGGGGGTTTAATTTTTCCAGTGCTGGAATTCTTTGCAAGCCCCTGTTTCCTGCATATCTGCAGAAATCTGTAGCTGGTTATACTTGGCAGTGCAGTGGTGTGAATAATGTGAATTTATTCCATGTGAGGAGCTCCTCTCTGGTAATAAAGCAGGATGATGTCTGATAACTCTTCTCTTCCTCCTCTTTCTGCTTCAGATGTTTCTGCTCTTACTGAACTCGCTGCAGAATATAATCATTGCTTTTCAAACAGATAACCCTTAATCTTGGAAATAATGGAAGTCTTTCAGGTTTTCTGTATTCTCTGAAGGTAGATAAATTTTTACTAGGGCAGCTGGTTTTTTTCTTGCTCACTTTCTTGGCAAGAAGCTAAGCTGGAGTCAGCATAACATCCCCTGTGGCTCCTGGGGTTAAATGTTATCTAGGAATGTAGAAGGAATATAGACCAAGAAGTAAATACTGTGCTTTGGAGCTCAGTTAAAGTATTTGAGTGGTGGCCTAAGTGAGAAATGTCCCTATAAATTAAATTACAGTCTGATGCATGTTTTTAGGAAAAAAACCCAAACCTGGAGTACTGGCAACATATTGGCATATTTCAGTCTAAATTCAGTCTGCATGTGTGGCTGTTTGACAGGCAGTTCATCAGGGAGGTGTTTTCCAGGCACAGTCCTGTCTTTTGCTGTTATTTATCTCTCTCTTGTTATCTAGTGACTCCATCTTGTAATTCATGGATCTCTGCTGTTCCATTCATCTTCTGTTAGAAATAGTTGTAAATCTTGAGGAAACAGTTTAAAATCTTTGTCGTGCCATAATTACATATATTAATACAGACTTTCTCCAGAAACAAAAGTTCACCCAAGAGTTTGTTATCTAAGAAGATTTTATAGCTTGAAGGTGGAGTTTTTTATACTGATTCTCAATAAATTTAAAATAAGAGCTCAGTGTTACTATTGGGTGTAACCAGTTATTGGAATATTGTGTCCACACAACTCTCAGCAATGTTTTGGGTGTTGCAAATGGTGGAGAACAGCACTGCAAGATTAATTTGCTATCTGGAAGATAAGCAAGAGTTTAAAGCATCACAAATTTCTCATTTTTCCCAAGGAAGAACATACTGAGGTTTGGTGATGTGAATCAGTGGTTGGGGTAAGGAATCATGGACGATTCATAATGGGATGAGGAACTTCTAAAGGATCAGCCAGAAATTTAAAAGTATGTCCCTGTCCATGGCAGGGGTTTGGAGCTAGATACCTTTAGGTCCTTTCTAAACCAAACCAGTCTGTAACACCCAATGTCTGCAGCTGGGGCTAAAAAAGTCAAAAACTGTTCTGGTGTTCTCCTGTTTTTAATGGTGAGAGTGGTAATGCCAATAATTTATATTTTTAGAAACATGGCTCTCAGAATGAGTGCTTTTGGAAGGACCTTTTCTAGGTCAATCACATGGTGCAGTTCAGTGACTTGTACTAGGCAGGAGGTCAGATCAAATAATCAGAACTTTCCACTCTCCCTACATTTCAAATCCATGAATGGGAACCAGCTCACAGTGCCAGGAGGCTTTTTCCAAATGCAATCACTGTGTGCTCTGCAGTGATCCATGGGGCTTTGGTCACCAGCTGAAGGAGATTGTAGCAGAAATAAGAGATGCCCCGAAGAGGAAAAACATCCCAGAATATTAGTGCTGACAAGAGATTCCTGCTGAGGGGGGAAATGAAAGGTCTGGTTGTGTTTGAAGCTGCTCCTGTCGTTCTGTGGCCAGGGCAGCTCATGGCAGGGAACCTGCAGATGTTCAGCTCCAGCTGACCACTTGCATCTCTGATCTCTGACCTGTCCTTGTCTCTGAAGGCACCATCAGATGGGGCTGGCAGGCACAGGAGTGGCCTTGGCTGCCCATGGAGCTCTCACAGAGTCTGCAGTGCAGCTGCTGCTCCACTCCATATCCCAAAAAAGAACTGGTGGGAACTTCAGCAAAGATGAAACTGGAGTATCATGCTTGGGATAGCAACCCAACACTGGAACCTTGTGTTTGGCAGGGGGTGGAACTGGATGGGCTTTTAGGTCCCTTCCAACCCAAAGCACTCCATGATTCTATGATTCTATCAAGCCCAGCTCTAGGAGAGTTCAGCCTTATTTAAAAGCAGCCCACGACTGGTATATTGAAGCTGTTCTCATTTCAGACTCCAAAGTCTCTTTCTAATGGTAGGCATCAGCTGTACAGGTATCTAATTTAGTTATTTGGAAAAATCAGGGAGAGATTGTGTAATTATTCCAGAAGAGCTCTACTCAGTCAAAGCTCCATTGTGCTGTTGTGTAATTATCAGGTATTGGTGTGTATTTCAGTCTGCATGGACTAGATCCTTCTGGTCTTTTAAAAAGAAATCATCTCATTCTTCTTATTAAAGGTCAGTATTCCTATGCCCTCCTACTGGGCATGATGATGATGAATAACTTGTTGTCTTAATCAGCCCTGAACTAAATATCTTCTGTCATTTCAGCATGAGGCAACTTCCCAGCAGCTTTGCTTTCTGGTTTGTTACAGTTTTGAAGTGTGGAAATGCCTGTTGAGAAGGATTTGAACATTAATTCTTTTCTTCTCTCTCTTTCAACATAGCCTGCAAAGTCAGTTACAAAACTAATTAGCTAACATTAATATGTGCACTGCTGTAGGGGCTTAAAAACTTAATTTTCAGTGATGATGAAAGCATCAGAGAAAATTGTTTGTTTGTTGACTTATATGGTAGTTAGTGTAATTGTAGTTAAATACTTTAAATCACTTAGTTCTGAGACATTTGTGACTCATCTTCATGGAATATTTATGGCTTGTATGTTTATTTTTTGCCGATGCCAGTTTTTATTTTGGAAGGTAATTCCCTTTCCCCCAAGGTCGCCAAGTTATGATGACATAAAGCAAATGTTCCTACAGCAGGATCTGTATGTTACTTCCAGTAATGTACAGTCACTCTCCTCTGGAGCCAGGCTGGGAGAGCTGGGAGTGCTCACCTGGACAGGAGAAGGATCCAGGGAGAGCTCAGAGCCCCTGGCAGGGCCTGGAGGGGCTCCAGGAGAGCTGGAATTGGGGACAAGGATGGAGGGACAGGACACAGGGAATGGCTCCCAGTGCCAGAGGGCAGGGCTGGATGGGATCTTGGGCAGGAATTGTTCCCTGGCAGGGTGGGCAGGGCTGGCACAGGGTGCCCAGAGCAGCTGTGGCTGCCCCTGGATCCCTGGCAGTGCCCAGGGCCAGGCTGGACACTGGGGCTGGAGCAGCCTGGGATGGTGGGAGGTGTCCCTGCCGTGGCAGGGCTGGAATTAGATGATGAGATGATCTCTGTGGTCTCTTCCAACCTGAAGCAGTCCGTGGTTCCCTGCTGGAGCTGCCCCTGCACACAGGCAGGTCCATCAAGCTGCTGCTGCTGCCACCAGGGCTGGAACCTTCCCCACAGGTCCTGGGGACCCCCCTGAGGTGTTGTCCCCTTTCCACACTGATTGTCAGCAGCCTGCAAGCTGCACTTTGGGAGATGTCATTACAGGTGACTTCTGGGACGTGTCCTCCCAGCTAAGTTAATCATGCCTGAGCACAGGCTGTTGATAGTTGCTGTGCATGCAGGAATGGTTATCTGTGCATAAATGGGACATGCTGCCTGCTGAATTCTAATAGAGCCCTTGAAGGAAAAGGATTTGCAGGAATAAGTTCAAAATACCAGTGTGAACAACCCCAACTAACTCAGCCTTTATTCGTGGGTGTTCCATCCCTCTAATAATCTCCACCTTCTTTATCTTCCTCCCCCTGCTGTGACCAGAACTGGGACTTTCTGCAGACACTCTCTGCTTTGGGAGGGCTCTGGCTTTAGGCCATGGGCCAGTTCATCAGTGCAGGACTGACAGGGTGTGCTCAGAATAAAAATCATCTCAGCTGATTTTGGAATCTCCTGGCTTTTAAAGTTGGCTGTGGAGAACACAATGCATGATTTTGCTTGTTCATGACAGAGTGGAGCTTGATGTTTTCCCTGGTGATACAGAACTCCAGGATCAGGGACCCAGTTCAGGGGGGCTTGGTCACAACTGTAACCTTCAGGCACCTCCACTGTCCCAGTGCTCCAGCCCCAGTGTCCAGCCTGGCCCTGGGCACTGCCAGGGATCCAGGGGCAGCCACAGCTGCTCTGGGCACCCTGTGCCAGGGCCTCACTGCTGGCCTCCTTGGGTCCCTACTGCTTTCCTTCCTGGTGTGTTTTCCTTCTTCAAAAAAAAGCAAGGGAGACAAATTGCTCATGTACATACTGGAGTTCCTTGTGAGTTCTAGGTTGCTGTTTTGATAAGCTTGTTTTTAAGGCTATTCTTCATAAGGAGCAAATAAGATCCAGAATATGTGGCTTTCTTCTGGACAAATCACTGTTATTTCATGGCTGAAAACATCAGAGCCCCATGCCCAAGCTGCTGGAGCCCTGTGCCCGTGGAACAGTGTCTGCAGGATGGTTATATGGAGTGGCTGCTTTATGGTGGGAATAAAATGTCCAGGCTTTTCCTGTCAGGAAACACAGCATAGGTTATATTAGTCAATTAACCTGGTAACCTGAATAGCTGTTTGTCTTCTCTGTGAGAGCCTGCCAAGGCTGTCCTCACTTCCTCAGGAGGTTTTTCTCCCATCAGCAACACACTCTTCATTTTAGGCTGTCCATTACTCAATGTGTGTGAATTTAAAATATTCCTGTTAGGAATCACTTTCTTTGAAAAGTTCCAGGCTGGGTTGGACTGGGCTTGGAGCAGCCTGGTCTGAGGGAAGGTGGAACATAGCAGGGGCTGGAACAAGATGATCTTTAAGGTGTCTTCCAACCCAAACCATTCCATAATTCTGCAGTATGGAAAAAAAAAATCAAGCTCAATGCAAATGAAAGTTGTGCACATTCTCACAGCTTGCAGTTATTTAAATATTGAAGGCCAGAGGTGTATTCCAGGACAGGCTTTTTGATGTGATTTCTTTGTAAGGCTGTCAAACACTTTACCTTCAAAATCCTCTTCGGGCCTAAGTGATTTAAAATATTCCCAGGTTGTCCTATTAATCGTGTCATCTGGAAAACCAGGGCTGGCTTGAAAGAGTGCTGAGGTTCATTATTTGAAATCTCAGAAAGCCCATCATTAGGAGTGAGGGAAAGGCAGGTTCTGGAGTATCTAGATGTTAACAGCTGCTGACTTGTAAAGCCATGCTCAGCCTCTTGACTGGGGAAAAGTCACAATTTCTCCCTTACAGCATCATAAAATCTTTAATTAAAATTTTGACACACCAAACAAATATTGAAGGATAGCTATGTCTGGGCTAAATAGGCATGGTGCAAGCCTAGAGGGAGACAGTGACATTCAAGTTATAGAACAATTATTTCTTAAATTAGTTCTTAATTTTTAGGGGGAATTTTGTAACATGATTAGTGCTACGCCAGAAGCTGGTTAGGAAAAGGATGATCCCTTAGGCATTTGCTGCCTTGGTTGCATCCTGGACCTCTGATTTCACCTGGTTTGGGGATTTTTCTGCTCAGGTGAGACCCCACCTGCAGAGCTGCCCCAGGCCTGGATCCCAAATTCAGGAGGACGTGGAGCTGCTGGAGAGAGTCCAGAGGAGGCCCCGGAGCTGCTGCAGGGCTGGAGCCCCTCTGCTCTGGAGGCAGCCTGGGAGAGCTGGGAATGTTCCCCTGGAGAAGGGAAAATTCCAGGGAATGCTCAGAGTCCCTGCAGGGGCTCCAGGAGAGCTGGAATTGGGGACAAGGCCTGGAGGGACAGGACCCAGGGAATGGCTCCCACTGGGAAAGGGGAGATTGGGCTGGGATCTTGGGAATGAAGAATTGTTCCCTGGCAGGGTGGGCAGGGCTGGCACAGGGTGCCCAGAGCAGCTGTGTGCTCCCATCCCTGAAATTGTTCAAGGCCAGGTTGGATGGGGCTTGGAGCAGCCTGGGACAGTGGGAGGTGTCCCTGTCTGTGGCAGGGGGTGGAACTGGGCAATCTCTGGGATCCCTTCCATTCCAAACCATTCTGCCATTCTATATTCTCAAAGCTACTTTTGATTTCAGTAGGAATCATGTTGCCAAATTGCACATTTTCTTTAGTAAAATAACTTCCTTTGAAGAACTAATAGCTTTTAGTTCGTCAGTCTCTTGGACATCTTCATCAGGACAGCTTGTTCATTGATTTTATAGCCATTAAACAAAGCACTTTGCCATAGCTGAAGGGGACAATTACAGGAACAACAACCCAGCAATCTGTTTCACACTTGCTTTCGTCTGCAATCTGCTGGTGTGCTTTAAATACCCGACCACTGCTCGTGTCCTTTTACCCAAGTGTGAGTTACACACAATTTGCTTATGAACACTCCATTTGTGTGGATTTGTTGGGTTTGTGCTTCGTGACAGTATCTACAATCTGCTCAAAATGCCTTTTTCCCCCTTTCTTTTTTCCTTTCAAAAAATAAGGGAAACTTTATCACATGCCTTTTATGGCAGTAAAATTTTACCATTTTTTAGCTAGACTGAGAGCCATAGAAGCTCATACACCTCCCAGACTTTTCTGCATTGACCTCATCCTGCCTTGCCTGCACCCCCAAGTTGCAGAGACAGTCCTCTAGTTTTCTGCACTGAAAAAGTCCCAGAATTGTAGGTGATTGGCAAAGCAAAGGCCGTGAAAGGTTCCCGGGGTCTGAGTGCAGGTCTGTCTCCAGTGGTGTCCCCAAGGCTCTGTCCTGGGCCCACTGTTGGCTTCCCCAGGGGTTTGGGTGAGGGCTGGGGGTTCCCAGCAGCTCCCAGTGACACAGGGAGGAGTGGCCGGACCCCAAGGGGCTGTGCTGCCCTTCAGAGGGGCATGGCCAGAGAGGAACCTGCTGGAAGTGCACAGGGACGAGTGAGGGTGTCCCTGGGTGTCCCAGGGTGTCCCTGGGTGTCCCTGGGTGTCCCTGTCCGTCCCAGGGTGTCCCAGGGTGTCCCTGTCTGTCCTTGGGTGTCCCAGGGTGTCCCAGGGTGTCCCTGTCTGTCCCAGGGTGTCCCTGGGTGTCCCAGGGTGTCCCTGGGTGCAGGCAGGGGCAGAGCAGTCCCAGGCTCTGCTCCGTGTCCCAGGGGTGGCACCAGAGCCCAGGAAGGGCTGGAATTTAGGGGATGATCCCTAAGGTCCCTTCCAATCCAAACTATTCTGGGATTTAGTGGTTCTCTGAATTAGTTCTGTTGCTGGGTAATGGCACCTTCCTTTCACCTTCTGGGGGATATCTGGGGCATGGTGCATTTTGTGGGGTTTTCTGTAGTGCTTTCTGAGTGCTGTAAATGATCAGTTTGGGCTTGGAGTGTCAGATTGCCCAGAATTAATGGGAAAATGCAGGTGGCAATGGTGGATTCTAGAGAGCATTTGGTGGTGCCTCAGTCCAGCTTAAAAACAGAGGATAACTGGAACTGCTGTCATGGGTAGTGATGGTAAATGTGTAAAGCTGTGGGAGAGCTTTGGGCAGTTTGTGCATTTCAGGTGAAGAGCTCTGGCTTTTCTCATGCTGCACAAAGTGTTTGCCTCTTCCCTTATTAAACAGAGACAGAGTCCCACTGGACCCCTTGCTTCAGGGAGTTCTGGCTTCTGCCTCCCCTTGCAGGCTGTGTTGTCACTGTCAGAGATTAATCACTGGAGCCAAATAGAAGTGTGTCCACGGCTCAGCTGAAACCCAAATGCTGTACCCAGCCCAGCTGTGTATGAAGTGTCTATTTTTTGTGTGTTAAAAAAGGGGAAGTGGCATCATAATGCTTAGAAGTGCTTAAGATCACAATAAAGAGATGTCTTGTGTCATGAGGGCTTGTGGGGATTTGCCCAGGAAAAGATTTTTTATTTTAATAAAACATTTTGCAATAAGGACATGTTTGCCATTTTCTGTATTCAGCAAGGAAACAATAAAATAAAGGGGATTATTCCATAGAAGCCTGACAGCATTTTGCTGGTGCTGTCATAAAAAATAGCAACTTCATTCTTACAGTAGTTACATACTGCTGGTAGTTTAATTTTGAAATGATTTCCACAAATCCTGGAGTGGGATCAGACAGGTGATGACAAACAACAGCTTAAAAAATAAATAACTGCTTTATGGGGGCTCAGTCAGATCGTTTTGCCTCCCAGATGTGTCAGGCCCACGTTGTGCATCAGCTTTACTTCCAATAACTTGTTAAATCATAGTAATGTGAATATTTACCATTATCTGTATTCTTAAGGCCATTAAAACCCCTGGAGGTTATTTTTCCTTATTCATTGATGTCCCTTTGTATTGGGCAACACCTTTTAGAAACATTTGTCTTTCATCTTTGTGTTGGAGCAATATGATGATAATATTTTTCTGTTTAATAAATTAGCAACTCCTGCGTGAGATGCAGCAGATGGCGAGCCGCCCCTTCGCCTCCATCAACGTTGCCTTAGAAACAGACGAGGAGCCACCAGATCTCATCGGGGGAAGCATAAAGGTGAGAGGGAGCTGGGCCTCAGGATGCTCCTCACCACCCTTTCCCAGGGATATCTGACACAGTAATCCCAAATCCTCTCGGTTTTTTATATACCTACAAGAAACTGTAAGTCCAGGAGGTCCAACAGGTATCATTTTAATTTCCTTTTATCCCTTCAGATACTCTATTGTAACTTTTGGGCTGGTTCAGATTGAAGTTATTACTGATGCTGGGTTTGAAGTGTTGTTAGTTTTTATGCTTTGAAATAGAGAAGGATTCAGCTTTACACCAGAGAGCACTGGGCTGGAAATAGTTGTAGGTGCTGCAAATAGAAACCCTTTCCTGTGATATCTCAAAACAAATGTGAATATAATCATGCCTGTGTACTGTGATAATGTTAACATATTTCTGATTTAAAATAGATATTCCAGTATATCTTGTGATTAGCAAATAGGAGCATGAAGAAATCATTGTCATACACCAGGCTGGCACATTCTTACACACAACATGTTGAATTTTTAGTAAAAGCATATTTAACAGGTGACAAATTAATTCTAAGGTCTTTTTGATGTGATGCTTTGACCAGCACAAACTTTTATACAAAAAGAAAAGATTAATAACCTGAGAGCACTGGTTATTTTTCTTTCTCATCTAAGGCAACTGGATTGTTTTATTTTATTTAGACTGAAGTTTTCTGGAAGTTTTTCTCATTAGGCCTCAAGGTTAACAAGGGTAGATGTGGATTGGATATCTGGCAGGGTGGGCAGGGCTGGCACAGGGTGCCCAGAGCAGCTGGGGCTGCCCCTGGATCCCTGGCAGTGCCCAAGGCCAGGCTGGACACTGGGGACAGTGGGAGGTGTCACACCATGGCAGGGGGAGCACTGGGTGGGATTTAATGTCCCTTCCCACCCAAACCATTCTGAGATTTATGATTAGTCCAGGCACTGAGTTTCTCACATTCTCTTACTATAACAAGAGAGCTTGTTTGGTTTTGTGGGGTTTTTTTTTGTTTGTTTGTTTGTTTGTTTTTAAATACGTGTATTTAATTGTTGTATAGCCCATGAAAGCACTCTGACCCCAAAACTTCTATTTGGTGATTAATAATTTTAAGTCTTGGCCTAAGTATCAGGAAATGCCACCATTAAGGTTGCCTGTATAGCTTTAGCTCTTCCTAATTTATGTGTAAATATGGTCTGTCATGGCAAGTTTTAATCCTTGTCCACTTAATTGGTGTTGTGCACCATGTTCTGGGTGGACATTGTGTAGAAGCAGCTTTTCAATATATTGAAACACAGAATAGTTCAGGTTGGAAGATCCCTCTAAGACCATTGAGTCCAGGCACTCCCCCAGCAGTGCCAGGGCCAGCACTGCCCCTGTCCCCAAGTGCCACAACCACAGGGCTCTGAAATCCCCAGGGATGGGGAGTGCACCCTGCCCTGGGCAGCCCTCTCAGTGAAGACATTTTCCCTGATTTCCAGTGTAAACCTCTCCTGCAGCATTAGGTGCAGCATTAGGCTGTTTCCTCTCATCCTCACTTGTGCCTGGTCTGGAGCATAGTGGAAGTAAAGTAAAATTTGCAAAGGTCCTCAATAATTCAGGTGATTGAGTATCTGGAGCTCTCCTTGGATGCTCTGACTGGTTCTCCTCCCCAGTGGCTTCCTTTTGACTCCAGATTCTCAGATTTTCTGGTTTTTTTATAGTTTCTTCTGTCATGAGGCTGGTACTGGGAGTCATTACCTCTAATAGCTCCCCAAGACAATCCACCCCTGCAAAGCTGGATTGTCACTCAGCAGCTTGGACTGAACCTTTGTCAGTGCTCACCAAACAGCCGTGGGATGTGTGTGGGTGTTGCACTGGGCTGGAGGCAGATGCAGCCTGGCTGCTGATGGTTTTGGGTTGCAGTCTGTCTGTCTGGGGCCCTTCCCTTCATCTTCTTCTGTTGTCTGGAAGAAAACCAGCTAAAAACACCTCTCCTGTGGGATCAGGCCAGAACAAAGCTGTTCGAAACTTTTTGATCTCTGACGAGTTGTCCACGCTCAAACTACAGAGAGGATCAACTTTGGATCTTTCCGGTTCTGATGAGTGTGTTCTCTCTCCTCTTGGTCTGCTATCTTCATCTTGTCTGGCCTCCTTGGGTTCCTCTAGAATGGATGGAGAAGCTGGTTTGAAGCATAATAAGTCAGACTGTGGAGAAATACCCTATTTTAGATCCAGAAATCGTTAGGAACTGGTAATTGTGCTGATAACTCAGCTACATCAGTCTTGGGCACCAGTGAGATGCTGTGGTTCATGCAGTGGCACAAACCCTGCACAGTAAGCTGGAGCTGAGTGGGTGAATGTGCACCTGAAACGCTGTGCCAGTGGGTCACTTCATAAAATCATCCAGTCAATGTTTTGGGTTGGAAGGGAACTTAAAGATCATCCTTTCAGGCTACCTGCCATGGGCAGGGACCCTGCTGGGTGCACAGCAAGGGTGCCTCTACATGACAAGGAGAGTTACTGGGTTTAATGGGGTTCTGTTTGGGGTTTCTCATCTTGGAGAACTTGGCTAGGGAATAAAAGCAGTCATAAAAGGCCAGAGTGTTTCATGAAAGGAAAGAAGGCTGTGGTTGGAAGCAACTTGAGGAATGATGCTTCTGAGTCAGTCTGACCTGTTGGTCCCTGCAAGGAAATGAGTTGAAATAGAAATGAGAAGCCAGTCTGAGTATCTGTGGAGTGTTATGGTTTAACAATAGCCAGCAGCTCGGGTTTTTCTCTTCATCCCTTTTGCACCTACCTGGGAAAAAGCTCTTGGCAGGAGGGAGCTGCAGGAAGATGGGCTGGGGAGATACAGAATTGGACAACTGTGCTTTTATTTGTGGTTGCTTTGTGGCTGTTCTTTAACTCTTAGCCAAGAAAAGAGGGAAATGTTACTGTGGTGCTGGATGTTGTATCTGCCCTCCAGTTCCTCTGCCATCCACTATGCCAAAATTTGAGTCTTCATTTGAATGCAAGAAAGCCAGACTTGCATTTTCATGAATTCAGTGATGGTTTTCTTTCCCCGTGGGAATCAAAGCCATTGGTTAATGACGACCTGATTTGAAGGTTACAAAGGAGAAGTGGAAAATGGAATATCTTGTCTGCAAAAGATTAATTTCCTATTCCATTGTCCATAGCCAGTTGGCAGCCAGTGTCAAGCTAGTTCCATCCTAAGCTAATGTTTTCCAGCTGGACAGTATTAGAACTGTGCTTTCAATTAGTTGTTTTCCTGGGGTACTTGGGAGTAATAGAAAGTGATTTACCTGCAGGGAAGCAATTGCTATTAGAGGCTGCAGCTAGGCAACATGTAACTAGCTGCTTTGGTTTATTTGCCACTCAACAAATACCCTCTGAATTGCAAATCTACCACTAAATTTGCTTAGTTATTACAAAATCTCTTGGCTTCTCTCTGCAGCTCTTTGTGTGTTCAGAGGTGCTGAATATTGCAATTTTTTTCCTAAGAATGTTTAACTTCCTTGGGTGCCTGGGACTCATCCAAGTGTCTGAACTGGTATTGCTGTAGCTCAGGGTTTTTTTAGGGCTTGTTATCGGATTAATCTAAGTCTTGTAATCCTCTGCAGCCATTTTTAGAAGCTTTCCCGAAAGAATTTGGGAAGTTTATAATTTTGACATTGATTTCCACGTATCTTGAAGTTGCTAAAGGCAAGAAGTTACCTTGGAAAAAACATGCACAGCCTAGCAAGCAAGTGCTGAGGTTGAGCAAAGCACGTACAGGGTCAACAAGAAAATCGTTGCATTGGGAAAAAATTATCCTCAAGTTGGAAAAAAACTATTTTGGAATCTTCTAGAGCAGAGCTGGAGCAGTGTTTGCTGGGCTGTGTTCAGGGTTCCAGCACATGATTCTGGTGCTAAGTGTCGATTGTCTTTATCCACGATCCTTAGCTTCCTTAAGGGAAAGGGAGAAGCATTTGGTGAGCAAAATCCTTGAGAAGTTCATTTATTGTGTTCTGTACCATTGTTCCAATGTGCCTTTAATTCTGCTGTTTGAGGGCTTCACTGCAAATCCTGAATCAGACAGCGAGCTGATTCCTTAAAAATAGCAGATAAATAGATGGGAAATAGCATCTTACTCCAGTAATTAGTTTGCTTTGTTATGAGAGAAAGTGCTTTTGAGTGGTTTAAAGGCTGCCAGAAGATCCCATCTGTTCAAGAAGTGCAGAGCTAAAGTGATGAGCTGATTTGGGAGTGGGTAGGGGGTACCACAGATTAATTAATATATTTTCAGTCTATTTGTATTTTGCATCTGAGTGATGCCCTTGTTAAATTCCTTTTAAGTAGCAATGAAGTTGCAACCAGCAGTAAAGGAGCAGAGAAATGAGTAGTAAGTCCTGTGCCACTGGGTGCAGGGTTTGGGGAAGCTGCAGGGTGAGGAATTATTTGAAATGAAGCATCTGCCAGCTCCAGCACTTCTACAGGGTGAATTCATCTTAATTTTGACATGTAGCTTCATTTTGGGCTGTTTCATGCAGCTGGAGCTCAGTAAAGAACTAAAGGCCAAGGAGCTGATGGTTTTTACAGCTTTTATCCTGTTCTGGTTGTCACCCTCGATGACTCACGTTCCCCTTTACTTCACACATTGCTGACCTGCTCTCGGTCCATGCAATTTGTGACGGAGCAGCTTTTGTGACCTGTCCCTGCTGCAGGAGCTGGGATAGTGCCAGCATGGCAAGGACACTGCAGCGAGCTGGGACCGGGGCTCCTGTGCAAGAGCCGGGCCTGGGAGGGGGGCAGGCTGGGGGTGGGATGTACAAAAGCCACGTTAAGCAGACATGACCAGGCTGTGTCAAATCCTGGAATTGGTAAGGCTGGAAAAGGCCTTTAAATCACCATGTGCCTGGATGAACACAGCACCACCCCCGTGCTCACTGTTACACTGTCTGCAGGTACCACATCCAGGAGGTTTTTTAACAATTCCAGGGATGCTGATGCCCATTTCCTTGGGCAGCCTGTGCCAGTGCTTTACAACTCTTTCCTTGAAGAAATTTTCCCTAATACCCAGTCTAAACCTCCTGAGGTGCAACTTGAACAGGTTTCTTCTTGTCTGATCAAGATGTGGTAGAGGGGGACAGAGCAGCTTAGGGTTTTCAAGGATGATATAAATAGGCTGAAAGTCATTCCTATCCTCAGAAGGATAATAGTTGCAGGGAGGGGATTAAATTGAGGGAAATAAAGTGAATAATTGTGATCTGCTCTGGCAGTTGCTGGAGATGGATCACATGCAGCCTTTGAGGCCAGAAAAAGGCCAGTGTGATTCTGCCTGGCCTGGCTAGGGTGGGCTCTGGGTTTCTCAGCTTGCCTTTGGAAGGGCAGTTTCATTTCTTATTTCTGGGCTTTCTGGCATTTGCTGGTTCTAGGAGCTATTCCATACGGTAGCAGGAGGAATTCCAAGGCTGGCTGTGTGCTGCTGCCTCTCTGTCTTGGGCAAAACCAGTTCCACTCTGGAGACCCTCCTGGAGCATGGAGGTGACAAAGGAACACACAGGGAGGACCCCCCAGCTCGCACTTTCGGTTTGGTGTTTATTCCTCTTGTGCTGGCCCACTGTTAGGGCATGGAAAAGTGTGGGATCCCTTTGGAGGAATGCCAGTGGTAGGAAGGGAGCATTCCCTGGGCAGCTGAGCTGCACTGGAATTCCATATAGGCAGGCTGTGATCCCTCCTACCAAAACATCAACAAGAACACCCATAAAACCTTCATCTA
The DNA here is from genome assembly GCF_052056855.1 of Sturnus vulgaris. Taxonomy (NCBI): domain Eukaryota; kingdom Metazoa; phylum Chordata; class Aves; order Passeriformes; family Sturnidae; genus Sturnus; species Sturnus vulgaris. The sequence continues at coordinate 215,057 of NC_142246.1, forward strand.
ATGAATTATTTCCAGTAAACAAGTGCCCAGTATCTTGTTTTGATTTCCGTTGCAAAACCAGGGGAAAAAAAATAGGGGAAAGTTTTGCTGCTCCCATAATATAACATGGAATATAGATATTTGGAAGGGAGCTGTCATGAGATCAGCAGACATATCTTTAAGCCTGCCTTGTATTTAGGGAATATTTGGCTGATAAGTGATTTTAACTAGTTTTAGATTTGAAGACTGCAAACATTTCTGCAGGTTGAACCCTGATTTTAGCTGATAAGGAGGAATTTGCTGGAAGGAGAGGAAGGAGCATGAAGCTTCCCACAGGAGAGGATTTTCTAAGCATTTTTTTCCCTCTAACGAGCATCTCTCTGATTGAAGTACTAATAACACCAGCAGCTTCTCAACAGCATTATCAAGGACTTACTTGCATTCATTTATGCCAAGTAGTTGTTTTGTGTGTGGTGTTTGCAGTCCTTATCCAACTGTCCCATTTCGCTGGGTTTTTTTACTTCTCCATTTTCCTGTGCAAAAACCAACTGAGTGCTTGAAAAGAACTGTGAGTCTTCTTTTAGGTGCCTCTTCACCTGTACAAAATGAAAATAAATTTACATACACATATCTGCCAGACTTGCTGCCCATGGCTCGTCCCCCCCCCCGGGAATTGAAGGAGGGGGAGCAGTGGTGGCACCCATGGGTGGCCCAGCTCAAACTGTGCCATGAGAGCTGGTCCTTTCTGGGGAGCTGCCTTGGAGATCCAAATTCAGCTGCCCAAGTCCTGCCCTTCAGCCTGGGCTGTGGCTGTTGGAGGAGGGCTGTGCTCCATTCTGAGCATCCTTCCCAGGCTTTCAAGGTGAGTTTGGTTCAGTTTCTCTCATGCAGTTTTGGGACCAAGGCAATTCATTCCCAGCCTCTCTAAAATTCCAAGGTAGATATCAGGGACGAGGTAAATGTAAATTTTTAATCTAAACTCATTTACTGTGAATCGTTGCTGGAAGTTCATTCATCTCTATCTCACAGGACACACATATTACCCTGAGAATATGATTTTTAAAGCTTAATAATCTATTTTTAATAGGAAATTGCTTGTAACTTGTTTTGCAAATGTTCACTCAGCTTTTAATGGCACAATTTAAAAACTTGCAAATAGAATTTGACCCTTTTTCTACAGAGTGAAATCACCTGAACAAGTGGCATCAAATAATAAAACTGAACTGTTTGGGTAATGTTCCTTTTCTCATCCACCACTGTAAGATTTTTCCTTTATTTTAATTTCCTTCCTGGAAATTGAAAACCATGTAAGACTTATTTGATCAAACACGAAAATATGTTTTCTTGTTAAGGAAAAAAAATTCTCCATGGCTTTTTAAAAAAAATATATCTTGAAATACAATATGCTGGCAGTGTTTCACAGAACCTAAATAAAACTGATGCTGTGCTTGTGAAATTATACGGAATATTTATTGTTCTAGCTATTAGTTTTATGTGACACATTATTAACTTTTTGAATTTGTCAAGTAAAAGCAGCGTAAATAGAAATAATGAAATGAAATAAAAATGTTGAGGTTGAGCTTCGTGCAATTCAGGCTACGTGGGGAAAATATTTGGCTGTGAAATTGGCTCCCAAGGGAACTGGTGGTGCATTCCACACCTGGGTCACCTGGAAATAGCCCAGACAGAGTCCTGGGAAATGCCCTGTTCCTGGAAAATCCTGCTGGAGAAGCTGGATAATGAAATCCCCTAGAACGTCTCTTAGTGCTTTTAGTGTCTGTAGTGGCTTACACTTTCTGCATGCTAAACATGCACAAGACTCAGCTCCAACTGGAATTCCTTGGCTTTGCAGAGCAGGTCGGGGCCAGGGGAGGGGCTGAGAGCAGCTTCCAGCCCCTGGCAGTGCTGCCTGTGCCACCCTGCAGGCTGCTCCTGCTCCCAAGAGGGCTTGCCTGGCTTTTTGCAGTTTATTTGGCATTTTTAATGCTTGGGATTTTCCCCGTCATTTCCATTGATTGTTGCTTTGCTGCTGTGCAGGAGCGTGGAAAGCCCCGTGCAGGGAAGGGTTCAGGTTATTGACTGCAGGGGAGGGGGATCCTGTCCCTGTGCCCCCGTGCTCAGGTGAGACCCCACCTGCAGGGCTGGAGGCAGCCTGGGAGAGCTGGGAATGTTCCCCTGGAGAAGGGAAAATTCCAGGGAATGCTCAGAGTCCCTGCAGGGGCTCCAGGAGAGCTGGAATTGGGGACAAGGCCTGGAGGGACAGGACCCAGGGAATGGCTCCCACTGGGAAAGGGGAGATTGGGCTGGGATCTTGGGAAGGAATTCCTGCCTGGGCTGCAATTCCCAGATTTGCTGGGGCTGCCCCTGGATCCCTGGCAGTGCCCAAGGCCAGGTTGGACATTGGGGCTGGAGCAGCCTGGGACAGTGGGAGGTGTCCCTGCCCTTGGATTTGAGTTTTAAGGTTCCCTTCCAACTCAGACCATTCCGTGACTGTGATCAGCTCCATGGATTTGTCTCTGCAGTGTGCTGCAGGCACAGCTTTCTGTAATTCTTTAAGGACAGGAGGTGTCTGAGGGCAGGGCCCTGGTGGCCCCACAGCTGCAGTTGTGTGCCCATGGCCACTGACCGTGGGCTTTGTTCTCCCCTCTGTATCTGCTGCCAGGGTGGGCTCTGCTGTTCAGGCACCTCTTGTGCTGAGTGTGAGAGATGCACCTCATTTGAATAGATTTGAATAATGTCTACTTTATTGTGCTATTAAGCCTTCAGTAAAAAAGAATCACTTCTATAATTGAACAGTGGGTTTATCAAAACCTCTGCATGGAAGTTGCTGGCAGAGGCAGGTTTTGAGCATCTGATAGAGGTTCTTACAAAGTTTGGAAAGGCATCTATTTTATGTATGTTTTTTAAGTTTACCCTTAAGAGCAATCTCTCACATCTGATCTCTGCTTTCCAAGTCCACTCAAAATCTTCTTGCAGGAGAACAGCTTGGATCTGCAACAAAAGAGGACATGGAGCCGTGTCAGGAAAGGTTTAGGTTGGATTTTGGGAAAGGTTCTTCGCCCAGAGGGTTTGGGCACTGCCCAGGCTCCCCAGGGAATGGGCACAGCCCCACAGAGCTCCAGGAGAGTTTGGACAGCAGGGATGGACAGGGGGGGATCGCTGGGGGTCTGGGCAGGGCCAGGGGCCGGACTGGGTGATCTCTGTGGGACCCATTCAACTCAGGGGATTCCATAATTCTGTGATAAAAGCACTCAGAAACCACTTGAGTGGGCAAAGAAAGGAGGCCTGAGCTCTTCTGAGGTCTCCCCACCAGAATTCCACTTGCTGGAGGCAGCCAGCTCCTCCTTTGTCCCTGGTGGCACCTCCTAAGTGCCAACAAAGCTCAGGTGGGCAGGGCTGGTGGTGGCTGAGATCCACAGTGCAGGTCCCAGTGAAACTGCTGAAATGTCCCATTGATGTGACAAATGTCACGTGGCTGAAATGTCCCATTGATGTGACAAATGTCACGTGGCTGAAATGTCCCATTTTCCTCCCTGTGTGCAGAAGCTGCTCCCTGGCTCCAGGCTGGGCTCTGTGCCCTGTGCAGTGTCCTTCACTCCCCGCTGACCTCCCTGCACCAATTCCTCATTCCCTGCTCTGAGTCATCCCCTCCTGGCCCGAGCCCTGCTCAGAGATGCAGAATGAGTCACAGTTCAGAAAGCAGGTGCCTCAACTGGGGCTGTCAAAAATAAATGTGCAGGACTTGATTCTTTAGGTGAGTTTTTGTTGTTATTAACTGCAGCTTGTCTCAGGAAAAGCTGGATTTGATGGACAATAGGCCATTTTTTTCCTTTTAGTTTTAAGATGGAGCTTAGCTACAGCAAAGTGATGTTGTGCTTAATTCCTTCCAAATTAGTTTGCAATTGTCTGACAGATTCTGGGTGCATCATTATCCTTGCTGTGCATGGTTGAGAGAAATAAAGTTCCCCACTCAGGGAAATATTAACAATATTTTATTAACCCTTGTCTTTTTTGGGGTTGTTCAGCCTGGAAAACAAAGGTTTTGGGTTGACCTAATTGTAGCCTTTCAGTACCTGAAGGGCCCACCAGGAAAGATGGAGAGAGATTTTACAAGGGCCTGGAGGAACAGGATAGGGAATGGCTTCCACTGCCAGAGGCAGGGCTGGATGGGATTTTGGGCAGGAATTGTTCCCTGGCAGGGTGGGGATGGCATTCCCAGAGCAGCTGTGGCTGCCCCTGGATCCCTGGCAGTGCCCAAGGCCAGGCTGGACACTGGGATTGGAGCACTGGGATAATGGAAGGTGTCCTTGCTCACTGCAGGGCATGAGATGAAATTTAAGGTCCCTTCCAACCCAAACCGTGCCATGATTCTGATTCTTTTCTGAGCAGGTTGACAAGGGAAGGAAGGAGGCTCAGGGCTGCATCCTGTGCCCAGTTATCTGTGCTGTGGGACCAGGAGAGCAGAGAGGAGGAGGATGTGTGACCTTGAGGACCAAAATAAAAATTCCATGGAAAGGGAAGATTGTGCCCACAGGGAGTCGTAATGAGAGTTTCTGCTGCACACTCAGGGTTCATTAGTTAGAAAGGGCAGAGGAGGAGAGAGGGTCTTGCCTGGGGCTGAGAGATGAGCTCAATTCCTCTCCAAGTCCCTTCAGCTCCATGACTGAGAACTCTATGCTGAACAACTTCTGTTTCTTTCTGTTTTATGACGTGCAGGAGACTCGGTGTGATCTTGGAACCACAGCAGAGGCACTGACAGAGCCTGAAATGCCTCTCAGGTCACTGGTGCTGAGAACACCAAAGGTGCAGAGAGGGGCTCGGGGAAAGCTGGAGGAGGCAGTGCTTGTGTTTAGAGAAGGAATTCAGAGCATTTCTCTTTCACTTAATCCAAAAGAAGACTGAGATGTGCAGCAGGGTAAAGCCCAGGGAGGGGGTTAAAGTGCACAGGAATGTCAGACAGATGAATAAATTGAAGTTTGAAAGGTTTGAGGTTAAAAGAAAGTTTCTGGTGGCAGAGTGGTGAGCTCCAGAGCAGGGAGCCTCTGGAAAGGTCTCACAGAGGTGGTGGCACAGGCTGAAAGTGTAGCTAGTTCTAAAGCAGAGAACTGTGCTTTTCTGTGCCACTGCCTGTGGTAGTGGAGGGCTGGATTTGGTGACCCCTGAGGGATTTTCCAGCCTCCTGTTTCTGCAGGATGCAGGTGGAGGGTGGTGAGTGTGCTGCTGAGCATCCCCATGGGCTGGGGAGGCCCTGCAAGGGCTCTGAGCTCTCCCTGGAGCCTTCCCTTCTCCAGGGAACATTCCCAGCTCTCCCAGGCTGCCTCCAGAGCAGAGGGGCTCCAGCCCTGCAGCAGCTCCATGGCCATTAATCCACTAATCCACGAATCCACTAATCCACTAATCCATTAATCTATTAAAAACAAATACATTAAAAAGTATTTAAAAATACAATATCTTCTTATTCATTTGCTCCTTCATTGTCTTCCCTCCATCACTTTTCTGTGTGGTCTTTGCTGCCCATTCTGCTGAGGGTGGACATAAGAGCTCTCTGTAACCCTCTGTACCATCCTCCAAACTGGAATTCAGCAGAGCTGTTTTATTAACAGTAGGATAAGTAAGATACTTGAGTCTGTCCAAAGGAAAATCACCTTTGTGTTCAGTTCTTGCTCCCACCCATATGGCAGAAGCCTGGGCTCTATTCCTGCAGTTGCCTTCTCTGTGCTCTCTCCATCACCTCTGGCAGTTGGGTCCCTGTGGGATCCAGCTCCAGGGTGTGCTCGTTTCCTTCTGGGAAAAGCTTTACTCTGAGTTTGATCCCTTTGTTGGGGGCAGGCACATGAAGAAATCTGCTGTCATAAACCAGGCAGGCAGCAGCTTCCATCAGCCAGCCCGTATTTATCTGCCTTGCACAGAACAAATCCTGCTGCAGTCATTGCAGTAAACGTGAGATATGGAAAGTGTTCAGTTTCATTTTGCTTGTTGTTGTCTCCTTTTGTCTTTATTGAGCAGCAGTAATTTAACAGCATGTTTGACTCCCATTCAGGCTTTTTCACGGCTTACATTGCATTGAGTTTCTGTTGAACATTTGAGTACTGTGGTGTAGTTTGATGCCTGATGGAAAAAGCACTAATTAATTCATTAACACCAGAGCAGAATCTGCCCATACTAAAGAAGAAAACAAAAAGCACTGTGTTGGGTAAAATAGTGTTTCTCAGCTTTTTTAGCTGATGTGGAACAAAAGAAGAAATTCTCCTGAGCCTGTTCTCACTGGTGAGCACTTGCACACAATAGCACTGGTCCTGTGTACTTGTGTGTGGGATTTGGGCCAGGCCCAGGTGAGAACATTCGTGAGTTTCTGGACTGGGCTGTTGCATTTTGGCTTTCTAACGACATGCTGAAGTTGGCTGGTGATCATTCAGGTAGAATCTTCACAAGGGTGCAGGACACAGACACGGAGGGATCCAGTCCCCTGCTGCTGCAGGGTGGAGAGAGCTGCCTGCCCATTATGTATTGGAATCACAGATGGAAAGGGCCCTTAAAGCCCATCCTGTCCCACCCCTGCCAAGGACAAGGACACCTTCCACTAGACCAGATTGCTTCAAGCCCTGTCTGACGTGGCCTTGAACACTTCTTTTTGCTCTTGGGAAAATGTTCTTTACTGTGCTAGGACATGAAGTGCTGCTAAGGTGGTACATGGAGTTAAATGGTGGAAATAGAACTGGGAGTACCCAATTGCTGATATCAGTGACATGCTGCTGATGGGGTCCATGGAACAAAACCCTCAATCCTGTTGATTACATAAGCTGCTCCTTTGTTATTGAATTTAGGGAGAAATACAAGCCTCGTGTAGTGCTTGACTTTTTAATAGCCTGATTTTTATGAAGTGAATGTGTTTCCTTGTGATGACTCGTGTTTGGATTGTTGCTGACAGTGGTTTTAGCTTTGCTGGCTGTGTGCTGGAAACTCGCCCAGCACAGCAGTGTGGTTCATGGTGGCTCATGCCCTGGGGCTTGTACAAGCTGAAGAGGGGAAGGGGGAGGGTGTAACACACGGTTTAACATTTGTTCTGTGCCCTGCTCCCTCTCTGCAGACTGTACCAAAGCCCATTGCCCTGGAGCCCTGCTTTGGGAACAAAGCCGCCGTTCTCTCGGTGTTCGTCAGGCTGCCCCGAGGACTTGGGGGTATTCCACCACCAGGACAGTCAGGTGAGGATTCTTCTTGTCTCTGGGAATGAACTCTCTACTCCTTCCCCAACCTTACAGATTCACCTTACCTGATCCCACAGGAGCTGCTGTAGCCACTGTTCAGCTTGGGATGTGCTTGAGGCATTTTAGGCTCCCTGGTTTGGGCCCTGCTGCTTCCAGCATGAGCTCTGAGTTAATTGCTAAGGTCAATTGATGGATGAACATTTGATATTGGACTGTGCTTGAATTAACAGCTGGGTGGGGAAAGGAGGGATCTGGTACACACATGTTTGCAGTAGTTCCTTGTGAAGGTAACTTGTCACTTGGCATATCCAGCTCCATTCGCAGGGGAACATCAAATCACAGAATCATGGAAAGATTTTATTTTGAAGGGACCTTAAAGCCCATCCAGGTCCACCCCAGCCATGGATAAGGACACCTTCCACTAGCCCAGCTTGCTGCAAGCCCCATCCAACCTGGCCTTGGACACCTCAGTGATGGGGCAGCCACAGAGCAACTTGTGCCAGGGCCTCTCCACCCTCACGGGGAAGAATGTCCCATCTAACCCTGCCCAGTGTCAGTCTGAAGCCATTCCCCCTTGTCCTGTCACTCCAAGTCCTTTCAGAGCATCTCTGCCCTCCCCTTAGAGCTCTGGACAAAGAGGTTTTTCCCATCCAGCTCAAGGTTTCCTTGTTCCCCTTCACACCTAAACCTGATGTCAGGGCACTGGGACATCATCTCCTGGGCAGAGTGGGGTTTAACTGGGGTTCCCCAGTGCCCAGGGAGCTTGGTGAAGAGCATTAGCAGGGTTTGAATTGGATGGTTTGGTGTTGAGCTGGATTGAGCTAAGTCCCAGATGTGATTTATGTGTGAATAGAGCAGGGACTGTGCCCAGAGCAGCTGTGGCTGCTCCATCTCTGGAAGTGTCCCAGGCCACCTTCGATGGGGCTTGGAGCAAGCTGGGCTAGTGAGAGCTCAGGGCTGGAACTGGCTGGGCTTTAGGTGCCTTTCAAGCCAAATGTTCCATGACTCCCTGATCTGCCACGAGGAGGTTGCAGAGGTGAGGTGTCCACAGGGGATGCAGTGAAGCCTCCATGCACCTTTGCCTTCAGGTTTATTGTAGTCCATCTGCTGATGCAGAGAAAGGCACCTTCAATACTGAGGGTTCAGGCTTCAATATTTAAAGTTTTACATCCAGTAATACTCACCCTTATTGCATCTTTTTCTCCTGCTGTTGCTTCTAATTAAACATGCAGTATTTCAGCTCCTTTCAGAATATTGGCTGGAGTTGAATTCTTAAACCAAAACACTTTTGTAGTTCATTAAAAAAATGGTGCACGTGATGTCAGCTGTTTGTGAAGGCTTTGTGGCTGTTCTGTGCCTGACTGTGTGTGTTGTGTTGCCCAGGGCTCGCAGTGGCCAGTGCACTGGTGGACATTTCACAGCAGATGCCAATTGCCTACAAAGAGAAATCGGGCGCCATCCGAAATCGGAAGCAGCAGCCCCCTGCACAGCCAGGAACCTGTATTTGATGCATGGACATCAGAAACTGTCTAGGGTTTTAAACAAAAAGGAAAAGTTACACCAAGGAGGAGGAGGGGGAGAAAGATTTCCAAGTTGTCCCAAGAGACTAGAAGCACCCGGAAAAAACCACAACTTCCTCGAGCCCAGTTTTTTTCTCTCATCTGCGTGCTAGTTGGCTTTATTTGACAACTGCTCCACTTAAGTTTTACTGACACATGGCTTCAGATTGCTCCTTTGTTTTCTTCAAGTTTAAAGCAGAGTAATTGGATTGCAGGCGTGGTGAGGTCGGTGCTGCCACTCCTGGTCAGTGTAAATACAACAGTAGTCCAAGATGAATGACACTCAGGTTTCTACATGGAAAGTGCTTTGTAGTTCATGTATTTATCAAACTGTACAAAAAGAAAAAGATCCAGTGTTTACAGGTGTCAGCTCTCAACACATAAACACTACTGGTAATCTTCAAAGCATCTTCATCCTTTGTTTTCATTTAATATTTAATTGTTCCCTCATTTCAGTGGAACTCTCTTCCAGGCACAGCCTTTTGTAGTCGTCATGGTCCAGGAATACAAAAGCTGGGATGGTTTGAAGGTTGATGTTGCTCAGACCACGTGAAATAACTGGAAGGTTGGATGTTGCTTTGGACAGACTCAGTGTTTACATAGTCTTACCCTGCTTGGAGTACCCCACACACAAGTGCCTAGGCGTGAACAGATCTAGGGAGTGAGGAGACTGCTACCCACGCTGCTTTTAACATCATGAAATTCCTTTAAAGGTATGACACTCACATCTAGAGTCACCCAAGGCACTCTGTGTCCTCTGGCCTGTGCAGTCAGAGGAAAATCCCATTTTCCTGACCAACCAACTGCTCAGATGGAAATATCTGGAAGGCACGTAGAGTTTCAGAATCTCCTAAGAGAACTCCTGGTTTCACCAGCATTTCCACAGAAGCACTCTGTGTTCCAGGTCACACACATCACACTGATTTTGGCCTCTCTCCTGCCCTTCCCTCCTGCTGTCCTGGATGAGAGCTGACTGGGAGGCATTGCTCCTCACTGGTCATGAGTTGCTCCATCTTCTTACAGGGTGTGCAAAGCAACACTCCGGGTGCCAGATCACTTGAGGATGAAGTGAAAAAAGAACTTTAAATAAAACTCAAGCAGAGCAGCTTTGTTTTGCCACAGGTTTGAGTTCTACACGATCAGATCCTGGTGTTTCCTGTTGGGCTTGAGCTGAGTTCGATGTTGAAGGAATGGCTGATTGGTGAAAGGATGAGGCTTGGAAATGGCAAAGAGAAGCTTTGGCATTTGGGGGGTGCGTGAGACCATCTGAACTGCTCTGACGAGCTGGGCTTGTGTCTGGAGGCTCAGGGTTGGGCTGAACCCCCCTGTGTGTGGTGGTGCCAGAGTGGGGATGAGGAGCAGGGCTGGGGCTGGTAGGAAGATAAATATACATAAATACATCTGTTTCTAAACTGGAAGTTTCAGTGCTCTTTGGGAAGAGGGAATTATGAGGGGAAAAGAGTTGAGCTTTGTCTTAGAATGAAGGGATTTAGGCAATTTAAGTTTTACCTGGTGCATGGATTACCTCAGACAGATTCATCTCCTGATAATATTTTCTAACTTGCTCAGTTATAGGGTTAATCTGAACTGGAGAAATAAGCCTGGACTAAAATCCCTCCCCTGTCAGTGCCTGTTTTCAGCCATGATGCACATCCTCACGTTTGCAGATTTCTGCTTGCTGTTTTTGGGACGAGGGCTGCCAGCCCAGATGGTGAAAGCCCCTGTGCTTGAGTTTCCCTCTCCAGGACAGCACTTGAGCAGGGCTTGAAGTTGTTGGGTTTTCCTGAAGACAAACAGCTCTCAGAACTGCAGGCCTGGAGGGGTGATCGATTTTTACATCGATGAAAAGACACCAGTGCAGAGCTGGGGACGTTTTCTCACTCCTGGAGAGCTGAGAGCCTCTGCAGTGTGCTCAGCCCAAAATGAGACACTGGAAAAATGGATCAAAGGCAAGGTTCATCAGAACCAACAAAGGTACCTAGAGCAACAAGAGTTACTCCTGAAAGGAGCAGGCTCCTGATCTGCACCCTGGGGAGGGAGAGGAGAGCTCCCATACACAGCTCTGCTGCAGCTTCATCCCAGCTTAGGGGCAAACAGGGAGAAAAGTGGGAAAGGATAGGGGAAAGAAGAATTGCTGGCAGTTTAGCACCAGGCCAGTGTCAAAAGTGACAGATTTTTGGGTTTATTTCATTTGGAGGTGAGGTGGGGGAGAAAGAACAACCTTATTTCATGGGAGAATCTGTAAATAAATGACAAATGACACACAGATTTTGCACTTGTACATAAACTCTACAGTAACGTGCAGAACATGGAGAGATTTAAAGTGTATATAAACCAGAAAAAAAAAGTTGAATGTATTTTTGATGCATTTTAAATGATGTATGAGTTTTGTCTTAATAACTCCTTCATCTGATCAGTATTGGAGAACTTTCCAGAGCTTTAAACACCAGATTACATCAGGATATCTTGCAAAGCAGGGAGGCATAACTTGACTTTTGTGTGTTCAAATGCATTTCACTTAAATGTAGAAACCAAGTAAAATAATGGCTTTTCCACTGGAAATGGGGAAAAGCAACATTTGGAGACAAGTAATAAACGTCCTTAAAGTGCTCACTACGTGGAGGATGAAATCAGCAGCTTAAAGCCTTTGTTACTAAAATTATGGCAGTGTTTCCATTCAAAATCACTATTTCCAGGAATTTATAACTGGCTGAAATTTAGCATTCAACATCTCAACCCTCAGAAGATTTTAATTCTCTGAGAGGAGCCTTTAAAAAAGTTAGTAATAAAATTTCAGAACTGTTGGGGCCCTTTTATTCTAGAAAACAATGGTGCCAGTAGATCTCCAAATAACACACTTTTTTTTTTTTTTTTTTTTTTTTTTTTTTTTAATTCGCCATTTTCCATGTTTTTTAGCCCAGAATTTTCTCTGGGCTGTTGTAGCATGACCTTGCCATGCTCTGGCTCAGTATTTTGGATAGAAGAAGGTTTATGAGACACAACTTTTCAGTTCCCTGGGCTTAAAGCACACAGTACTGCAGTGACCAGAATAAAGCCATTTATGATGGGGTAGTGCCTGTGACTGACATGGAGCCGTGGTGTGTGATGTCCCAAATTCAGGGGTGTGGTGGCACTGAGGTGGAGCCTGTGCTGGCAGATCCCCACTCCCCCAGGGCAGCTCTTGCACCGAGGATTGCTCAGAAGCAATTTTGACATTTCTGTGCAGGAAACGTTCCCAGGGTCCCCAGGCTCTGGGTTTATGGGCTGGCAGCTCAGCTTGGTGGGTCCTGCATGAGCTCAAGGGAGGGTTTGAGGCTGAAATCCAGGTTTAACCTTTTCCATGACAGGAGTTCAGTGCCAGGGCTGGGCTGGGCGTCCCTCTGTCCCTCTGTCCCTTTGTCCCTTGATGCTCCTGCTGCTCCTCGCTGCTTCTCCTCTCCATCAGACCCTGGGTTAGGGAAAGCAGCAGCAGCAGCTCAGAGCCCTGAACCCCGGACCCAGGGCAGCCCCTGGCACACTCTGGATGCCCAGGGCAGATCCTGGCACACTCTGGGTGCCCAGGGCAGCTCCTGGCACACTCTGGGTACCCAGGGCAGCCCCTGGCACACTCTGGATGCCATGGGCAGATCCTGGCACACTCTGGATGCCCAGGGCAGCTCCTGGCACACTCTGGATGCCCAGGGCAGATCCTGGCACACTCTGGGTACCCAGGGCAGCTCCTGGCACACTCTTGATGCCCAGGGCAGCCCCTGGCACACTCTGGGTACCCAGGGCAGCTCCTGGCACACTCTGGGTACCCAGGGCAGCCCCTGGCACACTCTGGGTGCCCAGGGCAGCTCCTGGCACACTCTGGGTACCCAGGGCAGCTCCTGGCACACTCTGGGTACCCAGGGCAGCCCCTGGCACACTCTGGATGCCATGGGCAGCCCCTGGCACACTCTGGATGCCCAGGGCAGCTCCTGGCTGCTGCTCCATTCGGGAGCACCCAGGGCAGGGCAGGGGGAGCTGGGTGGGCTCCAGTGGGAAGATGCTCCCGAGTGTTGGGGCTGCAGAAGGAAGGGAAGGGAAGGGATGGCCTGGGGTGTGCTCCTCATTTTTGGATGCATTCTTTGCAATTTTGGTAAAATTCCTGTTTTTCTGTTGGTAGCTGCTGAAATGAGCTGAGTTTCCATGCCAGGACTACTACAATATGTGCATATGCTGATTTTTCTGCATCAGGGCAGGTTCTGTTCAGTCTCTTTGTTCTGACACTACACACAGACTCTTTGTGTGCGTCTTCCAGGTACTAGAATTCTTTAGGCATTTCCTCTCCATTTGGTATTGATTCCACAAACCTCACCAGTAGAGAGAAAGAAAAAAATAAAAATCGTCACAGAGTGTATCATATGTCAGTCCATGTAAAAAAAAAGAAAAAAAGAAAAAAAAAAAGAGTTTTATATTACTCTGAAATTTGTGCACAATAAATGTTCTTTAAACTAAGATCCTTGAATTAATTGTATTCTGGATTTTTTTCCTCTTTGTTCTGTAATTATTTATGATTCTTATCTGTGTTCAGACTTGAGCTTAGTTTGTTAATATGTATAATTTAGCATTTATTGCATTCATATGTAAATAGGAGCAAGTATTGTAAACTATTTCATTGCTGGGGTTGTGGGTGTTATACATACACACATTTAGGATTGCAGTTTTTTGGTATAATTTTTTGTATTGTAAAATAACAGCTAATTTAAAGCCGGAACGAGAAAATTCTTGGGAGGTCTGTGCATTTTAAATACAAATGTGAAGTACATGTATATAAATAAAAGTAAATAATGCAAATCTTTCCTCTGAAATAAAAAGTAGATGATCTGGTTAAAATTTTCCTCTTATTTATTTTTTTAAAAGGGAGGAAAAAATAATTCAAGGTGGTTTTGAAGTCTCCTGGCTGAGGTGAGGGTGGGTATCAGTGGGCTCCTGGCAGGTACTGGATTTGGGAGGGGGGGAGGGACAAGTCCTCTGCCAGAGGATGGGGTAGTGTAATGTAATTCAAAGAGGTAAATCTGCAGATTTTAAAGGTCGAGAGAGTCATTAAACAGTTTCCTTTTCTACCCCCAGGAGCCTTAGGGCAGCTCTTGGTCCCTGATCTTGGCTCTGAAGGGTGGGAGAGGGGAGGAGAATCCACACGAGGTGTCAAAGTTCTCAGCATGTTAAGGGGCTTTGCCGACCGAAATAATTCCGTGGTTTCAGAGAAAACGGGGCTTGTCCTCCGGGCAGGCTCCGTGGGGTGCTGAGGGCTGAGCAGGAGCTGATTTGCTCCCACCCCTCAGCACTGGTGTCACATCCCAGCTGTCCCAATGCACCTGATCCTTGAGAGCCAGGATGCTCTTAAAGATCTTTTCCAACCCAGAAAATTCAGTGTTCCCACAGTCCCAAAACTCGGAGCCTCTGCATTCAGGGTTTAATGAACCACAGAATACCCCAGGCTGGGGTCACCCAGTCCCACCCCTGTCCCTGCCCAGACCCCCCAAAATCCCCCCCTGTCCATCCCTGGTGTCCAAACTCTCCTGGAGCTCTGTGGGGCCGTGCCCATTCCCTGGGGAGCCTGGGCAGTGCCCAAACCCTCTGGATGATGCACCCTTCCCTAAAACCCAACCTAAACCCCCCAGACCCAGCTCCAGCCCTTCCCTGGTCCTGTCCCTGCCCCTCTGCAGCCCCTCATGACATGACCCCAACAGAACTAGAAAATCTCAGCCCCTTCCCTTTCTTACTCTCACTAATAATTTTTCCCAGTACATTTCTTTGTTTAGATCCAGAGGAAAAGCTGCCCTGGTGTTTCACAGGAAAGCTGCAGAGGTGGCCACCCCTGTCCCACCTCCTGTGCAGGACATCTCCCACCACAGAACTTTGGTGGTGTTTGTTGGCTGCTGCAAGGCTTCTCACCCTGTACAAAAGCTTGCAGTTTGGTGAAACAAGTCACTAAAACCCGCCTGTGCCGTGGTTATTCAGGCACTGGGGAAGTGACACTACCAGCTGACAATAAACATCTGGCTGTGGAACCAAGCCTGTGGAAAGATGAGCTGGAATTTTTCACTGGCAGACACTCCACAGACCATAAAAGCAACACAAAACTCGAACAAAGCAAAAGTCCTCTGCACATTCCCTAGAAATGTGTGGGGCTTTTCCCCAAAGCTGGGACACCAATCTTGTGGTTACTCTCTCGAGGGCTGAGCACTCTCAGCAGTTCAGTGGTAAATCCCACTGACTCCTGTTCTCTGCTGTGTCTTTGGTAGCTTTAATTTAATGTCGTGTTTTATGTATTTTCCCAGCAGTTCCCTTGTTTTCCACTGTGTAGTAACTGTTCAAGGCCGTTTGTTATCTCCTGTCTGTTCAATAAATAACACATTTTATAATACCCCTAATCAGCCAGCCTTAGGAACTTGTGAGCCAGAGGGATTGAGGTGCAGGTCACCTAAGCAGAGCTGCTGCCAAAAACCTGAGCCTAAGGCAGGGCTTGTCCAAAGCTGTCACTTGATCCGTGACACCCAGGCACCCACAGCTCCCGCCGGGACACCATCCGTTGTTCTCCATTTATTTTTATGTCACTCTCCAACTTTGAAATTAAGCACTGCTGGGATGAAGCAGACTCGAACCTGACATTTATGAGCCATGAAGGTTTCAGCCACCGTTGCCTCCGAAGATTGTTGTGCTGCTTCATTCCATGGCATTACACTGGGATGCAGGAGCCCAATTCCCAGCAATTGCTGCAGAGCTGATGCCAGGCTGCCAGCACAGCGAGGGGTGGCCAGACTTGAAATGAAATGGGCAGGGGGTAGTGGTTTTAAAGCTGCTTTAAGTTTATTTTGGACAGCAGGAAAAACCACAGAGGACTGGAGCCGTTTTTCATCCCTGCTCTGATTTTTCTTTTGTTATTGCAAAGAAAAGAGGTTTGAAGGGAAG
This sequence comes from Sturnus vulgaris, assembly GCF_052056855.1. NCBI lineage: Eukaryota > Metazoa > Chordata > Aves > Passeriformes > Sturnidae > Sturnus > Sturnus vulgaris. The sequence goes on from NC_142246.1 coordinate 230,736, forward strand.
GAAGGGAAGAGAGTGTGCAGGTTTTCCAAGGCTTTGTGCACATCCAGGACGATGATCTTTGTCATCAGCTGTCATTAATGAATGGCTTTGGGCAAGAAGCCAGAGAGGAATTTGAAGTCCAGCTTTTCTTTCCACAAACCTTTAATATCAATGATAGGAAGAAGGGACTTTAAGTCTTTTTAAAAACCAATTTAACTCCCCCAGGAATCCTGGACTGGAGGCTGGGTGGTGTTTCTTCCACCCAGGAAGAGGTGGAAGCAGCAGGAAGGTTTGGGGCAGCCGTTGGCCAGTTCCACATCACTGGTGGGTGGTAAATCACCTTCAGTATGGCACAAACACCAACACTTCCTTCTTTCCACATTGATGGGAAGGGAGGAGGAAGAGAGGTGCACAAAAGAGCCAGAGTTCCATAGCCAGTGCTTTGCCATTGGGGAAAAAAGAATTAGCAGGTTCTTGAGTTTCTCCCTGGGGTTTTTGGTTTCTGAGCTAATCAAGCCCAAATCAGGGATTGCAGGGACAGAGTGGAAGCACTGAGATCTTGCCAAAGGCACAAGGTGGGGGAGATTTTTTAATGAGGTGATGGCACCTGCTGCTGGGTTTTCTGCCTGGTAATGAGGCTGCAGGACCCAGGTGCCAGCATCACTGGAGGGGCTGAGCTCCCCACTGCAGGATGGCTGGGAACACCTCCCCTCACTGGGTCAGAGTCCCTTGGCCACACGATTTTGGGGCACCATCATCACCCTATGGAAGCTCTGAGATAAGGCACACGATGTCCTAGAGGCACCTCTTGTCCTTGGTGACTCCAGAGACTCAGTGACAAACTTGGGATCTGCACTAGAGGTGTCTGAGAAGAGATAAATCTTCCCCACAAACAAAGAACAAGATCTCAGGGCTCCAACTGCATAGAAATTGGATGTTTTTCATTGGCATGTAGGGTTAGGACAAGGGGGAATGGCTCCCAGGCAGGGCTGGATGGGATTTTGGGCAGGAATTGTTCCTGGCAGGGTGGGCAGGGCTGGCACAGGGTGCCCAGAGCAGCTGGGGCTGCCCCTGGATCCCTGGCAGTGCCCAGGGCCAGGCTGGACACTGGGACAGTGGGAGGTGTCCCTGCCATGGCAGGGGTGGGAAAAGATTTTTACAAAAAGGTTTTTACAGCCCCTTGCAACTCAAACCATTCCATAATTCCAGGCCCTTCCCTTCCTTCCCTCTCTTCTCTGTGCTCCTGGGCCCTCACTCAGGCCACATGCATCACTCAGAAACCACATCTGCAGGGAATTTAGCCAAAAAAACACCGACTGGGCCACTCTGGCTCTACCAAGGACAGCATCTTTCTCCTCTCCATTTCCCTCGTGCTGGCAAGGAGGAGCAGCAGCTGCAGGAGCCCCCAGCCTGCGGGGCAGGGGCTGTTCTGAGCTGCCCCTCCCTGGTGCCAGCAATGCCATGGCTCGATGGGGTTGGATCTCTGCTGCTCCTCCTCTGATGGCAGATGGTGAAGTGCTGGCCGGGTGGGCAGCTGGAGCAGAGCACAGAATATCTGGGGTCTCCACCCATCCCACCTGCAGCTCACCCCAGCTTTATCAGCTCTGCTTTCCAGGCTGCAGCCACAATGTGCCTCCAGCAGAGTGACTGGCAGCCTTTCCACTGTCATGTTCCCTGGGATCCTTGCTCCCACCAGAAATCATTTCCACTTCCCCTTAGGAAAAAAAAACCCCACAAAATGACTTGAACATTTTTCATGTCAGAGCTAATTCTGCAGCTTTTCCCTTTGGCAAACATCCACTGTTTCTGCAGAAATTCAGTGTTTTAATAACTGAAGCAAGATGTCTCCATCCCTATCAGCATTTTAGCACTGTTTGCTTGGAGATAACGTGTGGTAAATTGTTGTTTCTGATTTCAACATCCCCTGGCAGCAGTTGAACATCAGCTGCAGGATTTTACTCGTGCTGTGCCACAGTCACAGTGGGATGGGGACTGGCTCCTGTCTGCAGGTCCCTCCTCCCACCCTCCCGTGCTGCCACAGGCTCTGCTCTGTCATGGAAACATGGAATGTTTGGGCTGGAAGGGCTTTAATAAAGATCACCCAGTCCAAGCCTCCTGCAGGGAAGGGACACCTTCCACTGCCCCAGGCTGCTCCAAGCCCTGTCCCTCCTGTCCTGGGGGCTACACAAACCTTGTGCATCCTTTTCTCTGGGAATGTGGAAAAATCAATTCCTGTGCTCTCTCCTCAGTGTTTCATGTCTGTGGCTGTAGTGCTCAGTTTTGTTGTGGGCACAGCCAGCACCCCCAAAACTCACCCAGAGACAGGGTAGAAGTGAGGGTCAGCAAAGCTTCTTCCAGCTATGAGTGCTTCTCCTGCCCCACAATCTCCTCACCCTAAATTTGGGAGGGTTTCCAGGCTCCCTTGGAGCAGTGGTTACACCAGAGCAGGGTCGTGCAGCCAGCCCTGTGCTCTGCCCTGAGCTGAGCCCCTCTGCTGTCCCTGTGCAGAGCCTGGGGGTCCCACTGGGCACTCCTGGGATCTCCTTCAAGGCCAGGACCCCTGACCCAGCACTTCTGTGACCCAGCACTCCTGTGTGTCCCCAGCACTCCTGTGTGTCCCCAGCACTCCTGTGTGTCCCCATCATTCCTGTCTGTCCCCAGCACTCCTGTCTGTCCCCAGCACTCCTGTGTGTCCCCAGCTCTCCTGTGTGTCCCCATCATTCCTGTGTGTCCCCAGCATTCCTGTGTGTCCCCAGCATTCCTGTCTGTCCCCAGCACTTCTGTGTGTCCCCAGCACTCCTGTGTGTCCCCAGCTCTCCTGTGTGTCCCCCAGCTCTGGTGGCCCTGGACTGGCCCCAGCAGTTTTTGGCTGCTGACCTTGGCTCAGCAGCTGCTTGCCCCGAGCCAGGGAGGTCCCCAGAGCTGCAAGGATTCCACAGCAGGGCTCGGGTTCAGCTGAAGCCCCCCAGGAATTGTCCTTAGAGCCAGCAAACCCCAGCCTGGGCACTTCCAGAGGGAAAGGGCTTTGAGGAGAGTCTCAGTCCATCCCCAACCCTCAGGTTTTATTTCCCCTCTGCATCCTCAGCTGCTCCATGCACACATGGAGGCAAACATGATTCCTGGGAGGAAAAAGTGTAGCATTCATGTGTTCAGCCTGGAAGTCACTTTAAGAACTGGCTTGAATTTCACTCTTTATTTTTATATAAATTTTATGTACATTTATTTTCTAGATTTTTTTAGGCCTACCCAGAATTGGCAAGGAAACATTCCATTTGCCCCTAAACAATTTTCCTGTGATTTTTAAAAATTTTTAAGTTGCCAAAAATAGCTCACAGATGTTCATGGCACGAACAGAAGTCTTCCTGGCTGGCATCACCCTGCCCTCCCCCTGTGCCCAGCACAGGGCTGCAGCATCAGCCTTTCCCAGCTATTTCCACTTCACATGGGTGACACGGTGCCATCCTGCCATCAGGGGCTCCCCAGACCCAATTGCAGGTGCAATTATTCCCATCCCTGCTCTATCTTGCAGTGCCTCCCTCTTCCTGTGCTGGCACCAGCTTTGAGCCAAAACCTGCCCCAAATTTCTCCTAAACCTTTGCACGTTTCACCCCCACAGGTGACACAAGGAGCCCCAGGGGACTCTGTGTCCCTCCCTGCTGGCACTGATGTCTCCACCTCAGCAGAGCTGTTTCCCACCTGCCACCCCTCCTTGCTGGGACACACGGGACTGGGCTGGGTTTGGAGTGAGAGGAGCTCTCGGAGCTGTAGCAGCCTCCTCCCAAGGGACAGCTCCAGACTCTGCTCTGGGAGCAGGGACAGGACCTGGCTGAACACGTGGAGCTGGGCCAGGGCTGGGTTGGGTTGGATTTTGGGAAAGGTTCTTCCCACGCCCAGAGGGTTTGGGCACAGCCCCACAGAGCTCCAGGAGAGTTTGGACACCAGGGATGCCCAGGGTGGGATTTTGGGGGGTCTGGGCAGGGCAGGAGTTGGATGGATGATCCTGAGGGTCTCTTCCAGCTGAGAATATTCCAGGATTCTGTGATTCCAGCCAAGCATGGCTCATCTGAGCCCCACCACTCTTCCAAGCGCCCCAGAACATCCCCCAGATTCCTCCAGCACAGGAGCAGAGAGCTCAGCTCCATCCTGGACGTGCAGGCAGAGCCAGGGTCAGGAAAATGCGTGTGTGCTTTATTCATGGACATGTCTGAACACGGACAGTACAGAAAAGGTAAATACAAGTGTGAGCCCAGCCTGGCACCCAGCACCCTCCCCTGCACACCTGGGGCTCCTGCTCCAGCACCACCTCCCAGCCCTGCTCTGCCTGGACACTGTGCCCATGGCGTGCCATGACAAGGGGAGGGCAGACCCCACATTCCACAGCCCCTCAGGGCTGCCAGCCACTGTGAGTGGTGCTGTGCAGCCAAAGAAATGGATTTCAGGGGCTACAGAAAGTCTGGCTGGTTCTTCAACTGTGTTTTTTTTCCTTTCTTTTTTTCCCAGGATTCTTCTTTGTGCTTATGGAAGTCCTCAGGAATGGAGTAATTACTAAAAAAAAAATTATCTCCCTTTCTGCCTCTTGGCTCACTCAGTCTTTTGCCTTTACAAGCAGCTGCTATGACTTCTGTGGTTAATCAGGAGACTTAAAAATGAAGATCCGTGGTTCACTTCACAGAATTCAGCAGAGATGGAATTTCATCCAAAAAAATTACTGACTTTTCACAAGGAAAAAGCAGTGGTCTGTGCACACATGTTGGTGGGTGGGAGGAGAGTAATCATGTTTGCTTCCTCCAAGAGAAAGGTTCAAAAGTCATCCTTTTTTGCAAAGTTTGATTCATGAACAGGCTTGGAGGGAGAATCAACATTAAATATTGGTGAAAAGGGAGAAATAATCAGAACAAAGCCATGAAAGTTTGGGGATAAATTTTTTTTGTTGTTAACTCTTTCCCACTGGGTGAGAGGCTCCTTGCTCTGTGCCTCACCCACTTCATTCCAAAGCATCTGTGAACCCCAAGGAATGCCCAGGAGGGCAGGACCTGGCCTGGGACAGGGCCTGCAGGGCCAGACTGAGAGGATCTTGCTGGGCTCTGATGTGTAGAGACAACAAACATCTGCAGAGTCTTTAAAGCCCCTGGGGTGCCCGGGCTGGATGGGGCTTGGGAAAACCTGCTCTGGTGGAAGGTGTCCCTGCTCATGGCAGGGGGGCTGGAACAAGGTGAGCTTTGAGGGCCCACCTGACCCATTTCATGGTTCTGTGGGGTCAGTGCAGGGGAGATGATCATCTCATGGAAATCGTTAAAGCAGTGATGTGGGACAAGGTGACCTCTGCAGGTCTCCTCCATCCCATCCACTCCTTGAGGGATTCTCCACCTCTTTTACAGCACGCCAGTCTGAGGTGGGGCCAGCAGGCATCCTGACCACCCAGAAAAGCTCTTTCTCTGCTGAATGAGAAGGAAATGGCAAAGTGGCCCTTGAGCATCACTGCCAAATGAGAGACACAGGAGTGGGTGCTCCTGGAAAGCAGCTGGCACTTGTGTCCCCATCCTGTGCAGACACTCAGCTGTGCACTGGACGCTGGTGGAGACTGGTTTGATGGGGCCAGATGTGTGGGAAAACAGAGGTAACTACAGGACCAGCAAGGAAAGGGGCAGAAGAACACAATTCCAGCATCACCTCGTGGTGTTGAGGTAGTTCCTTGCCTTTGAAGGGCTGAGCAATCGGGGATTCATCTCTCAGCATCCCTGGATGGAGGGCAGATGTTCACAGCATCTCTGTGCACGCATGGGGTCACTTTGAAAGGACTTCCCTGCCTGTAGCTCTCCCTCCTTGTCTGCTTTCCTGACAGGGAGCCCCCAGCCATGAAGTTGTCACATACAACTTTTAGCTCAGGGTGTGACTTGTCACCCTGCACACACGCCCTGGAACTGGTGTGCTCCTCTGGAAAACCCTGGGTTAGGAAAACCTGGTGCTACAGCCCTGAGGACCTCAAGGAGCAGCACTTTGGACAGGATGCAGCAGGAGGATTTCTGTTCATGTCAGACACATCCACAGGTGTTCAGCTGAAAACCAGAGTGGTTTCCTGCTGGAACAAAAGCCAAGGAAGGATTGCTGCAGTTTCTCAGAAAATCTGAAGCAATAAACAATGGGAGAGCTTTTGCAGGAAATGGGAATAAAAAGCAATGGGCTTTGCTATGTTAGATGCTTCCTAATCCTTTCGACGCATTCAAATGCCAAAGGATTAATGATATTTATTGGAGGAGCACAAACCAAGGAATAAATGGACTGCTGCAAAAGCCAGGCCTCATTACACTCAGGGGGACTCTGGGGCTATTGCTCTTCCTCCCATGGCACTCAGCCTGGGTAAGCATTGATCCTCACTCCTCCTCACCAGCTTCTTTCCTGGCTTCACATGGTACAGGGGCTCAGCCCCCCAGGAGGGCACTGGGACTCCTCAGCTCACCTCCTCAAGGAAATGGGATGCTCAGGTAATCCAAGGTCACACACCTTGTCCCTGTGCCCCAGGACACACAGACCCTCACCTTCTCCCTGGGCTCTGCTTGCAGCTCAAAGGGTCCCTTCAGCAGCCTTTGCTTAAATGACATCTTCACTGAAAAAACAAGAGGCAAAGCCCTTCACCTGCTCACCTGCACACAGGTGGTTGCCTCTGCCAGTTCTTCAAGGAGGGGAAACTCAATCCAGTCCCTGCCCATGATTTGGCCTTTCTTGGCTGGGTATGTCTGTCTGCAGGGTGGTATCTAGCAAACCTCTCCTATCCTGTCTCTTCCCTAATGAAATCCCTTGGCTGGAGACCCTGTGCCTATGAGGGCAGGGGGTGAACAGGTAGCACGTGAGAGTGGGATGTGTTGGGCTCACACCAAATCCTGCCCATGGGCTCCCACATTGGCCCCTGATGGAGAGAGGGCAGCCTGGAGTGGGACAATGCTGGCCTCTGGTAGTTTGGATATGACAAAAAATGCCCCAAGCACTGTACAGGACTGGTGGATAAAGATGTTTGGGTTGGGACACAAAAAATTCAGCTGTAAACAAAATGCAACACACATGTTTCTTCCTGAATACCATCAATACAGGACACAGGGTTCCCTAAGGAGGGCCCGAGGGGCAGGTGACAGCTGGGACATGGATGCTGGTGGCACTCTGGCCATGGTCTTGAGAGGGTGGATAATCCCTGCCAGCCACTTCAGAGTCTGGTTACTTGGTCCTCCCCAGAGGTGCTCCAGTGAACAAAACCAACCTCCTTCTCACCAGTCGTGGGGTTTCTGCAGCCTGAAGGAATCAGGCACCTTGTCCTTCAGGTCCTGAGCAACCCTGGAGACGTCACATCACTTGACACATCCTGTCCAGAGCCCCTCAGCGTGGGCTTCAGGAAACCTCTGACATTCTGACATGTCATCCATCCATCCATCCATCCATCCATCCATCCATCCAAAGTCTTTCCCCTCTTGGCTGGGGCAGGAAAAAGCATTTCCTTTGCAGCTCTCATTTCTTGCATCAACTCCCTCCTCCGTCTTTTCCAAGGAAATTGTCCATGGCTCCAGCCCTGTCCATAGAGAGCTGGAGAAACAACAACCAGGCTGTGGTGTGGAAAGCTGGCCAGGACCAAGAATGAGCTGGTTGTCAACAATGCTGATCATAAAAAATCAAATAAACTGGCAGACAGATGAGGAGGAGGAAGGGGTGCCAAACACTCACCTTGCCTTCCCTTCCCCTCCCTTCTCCCTGCTCTCCTCCTGAAACAGTTACTGGTGTGGTTGCTCAGTAAAGAAACCAACACAAATCGAGTCTCTGCCTGGTGTGTGCCAGCCCTGCCTCACATCACGGGCAGGCTCAGCACAGCTGGAGGGAGCAGGAGCCACATCTGCAGCAGAGAAGGGGCCCAGCAGGAAGGGGCTGCTGGGCTGGACGTCCCTGAGGACAAACGAGTGGAGCCACGCAGGAGCCTCTCCTCTCCAGCCACCTGAAAGAGAAAGGAGAAAGGTGAGAGGTGTGGCTGATCACAGAACCATGAAATGCTTTAGGCTGGAAGAGACCATAAAGACCATCCAATTCCAGCCCCTGCTACGGGCAGGGACACCTTCCCCTATCCCAGGTTGCCCCAAGCCCTATCCATGGCCTGGAACAGCTTCCCAGGGCGGCCACAGCTTCTGTGGGCACCTTGTGCCAGGACCTCTTCACCCTCACAGCCAAGAATTCCATCCCAAGATCCCATCCAGCCCTGCCCTCGGGCAGTGGGAGCCATTCCCTGTGTCCTGTCCCTCCAGGCCTTGTCCAAAGTCCCTCTCCAGCTCTCCTGGAGCCCCTCCAGGCACTGGAAGGCCACAGTGAGGTCACCCTGAAGCTTCTCTTCTGCAGGCTGAACAATCCCAGCTCTGTTTTTCCTCACAGGGGAAGGGCTCCATGTGTCCAACCAGACTGCTGTCCCTCCTTGGTGCATTTGGGGCTCGGGGGCTGTGTGGCCCCAAGTGTGTGCATGGCCAGAGGGGCCAGGGCTGATTTCAGCACCCAGACCCTGGCCTGGGGGCCAGTGCAGCTCCCCAGGAGATGCTGGCGAGGGTGGTCACAGCAGGGTCACGGGTGGGCACTGGCTGGAGGTGCCTGGGTGAGTGAGGAGCCCCCTCAGCTCAATGCTGATCCAGGCACCTCATGGAGCCACTGCTGGCCATGGCTTCACCTGGTGACCCTAAAGGTGGCTGTGGAATAAACCTCCATGGTGCTGGGAGACATTTCACCAGCTCTCCCCCTCAGCTCCAGGTGCCAACCCCATGAAACCTGGAATGGGATCTGGGTTTGAAGCTGAGTCCAAAGCCAAGAGCAAAGCCCTGGTTTCCCTGGCAGGGCAGCAGGGCCAGGCTCCAGCAGCACTCACAGCTCAGCTCAGGGATGTGCTGCTGCCACCAGGAGCTTGGAGATGTGGCAGGGCCATCCTTCACTGCAGCTGCTTTTCCCACTGCTGTTGGGAATACTGTCCTGGTCACAGAGGCCTCACAGCTTCTCCATCACTTCCAGGATCAGGCTCCCAGGGCTAGATCTGGGCCTGAGGCCACTGCTTGGATTTCTCTAAGGTCTCTGAGGAGAACACCAGCTTGAGGGAAATCCTGCAGCTGTGCTGGCTGCCCAGCTCATGGCCTGGTGAAGGTGTCCCTGTGCTCTGCAGCAGTGCCACCAGTGCCCTGGAGAGCACTGAGGGAACCCGAGGACACTTTTCTCCACCTCCCAACCCGCTGCTCTGTGGAAACAGGGTGCAGAGAGGTGAATTAGGTGTTTTCCCAGCAAAAGAAACAGTGACAAGCCTTAAAATAACCTACATTTGGAAGCTCTCTGAAGGTATCAGTCAGCCCAGTGCAAAGCCTATGCTCAGTCCTTGGAGTCTAGTTAAAGCTGACAGCTGCTGCAACCTGAACATTCAGCAAATCAGGGTCACTGTTAATTATTCAATAGTAAAATAATTGAATCTGAAAATTACTCTGGTGTGGCAAGTCAAGGTCATTTTGTTTTATTCAAAAATAAAATATTTAATGCCTGTCACAGCCATCATCAGTAAATGGACATGTTATTTGTTTTAAAATAATTACAATTTAATATTATTTTGATTGTAATAATTTGCTGATGAACAGAACCTTTCCTTTCTATTTTTCCAATGCTTAGCAAAGCTTAGTTAAACCTCTGCATTATGACCTCTAGAATCCTCATCTAACAAGGGGGGAACTTGTGTCCTGGGAAGTTGAAATGCTGTGTGAAGCTGAACTGATGCTCTGAAGGACGGTGAGGAGCCAAGCCAGTGGTCCTGGCTGAAAACCCCATGGATTTCCCAGAGTTTCTAAATGGAACATGGCTCTGAAAAATGAAGGGAAGGGAAGGGAAGGGAAGGGAAGGGAAGGGAAGGGAAGGGAAGGGAAGGGAAGGGAAGGGAAGGGAAGGGAAGGGAAGGGAAGGGAAGGGAAGGGAAGGGAAGGGAAGGGAAGGGAAGGGAAGGGAAGGGAAGGGAAGGGAAGGGAAGGGACAATCAGGCCTCCAGGAGGTGGAGGGCGGGTTGGATGTCTGCATGTGACTGAAATGACACAAGTGGAAGAAGGAGCTGAGGCGAGGAGGCTGCAGGAGGCACAGACGTGGCCGATCAGCTCTCGTACCTTGGTGGGCTGGAGGTGCTCCAGGCTGCTCTCTCTGAGCGTGGCCACGGCTCTGTTGGCATTTCGCTCCTGCTTGTACATCTGTGTGGTGGGGGGGATGGACGGGGCCGCGGCTGTGTTCAGGTGGGTCCCGTTGCCAAAGGCCTGGATGGCGTTTTCTTTGTGTGGGAAAGATGGAGAAAAAGGGGTGTCAGGGCAGGGGGAGAGCCCCTTCCCCAGCATCACCCAGATGGAGCCTGAGGCTCTGCAGAGCTCCTTTGTGACAGCACAGGGAGCTGGGCACTGCAGCCCCAGGCATGTCCATGCCCCCATGGCCCCATGGCCCCATGGCCAGCAGCCCCAGTAACCCCACAGCCCCAGCAGTCCCAGTAGCCCCTGTAACCACAGACCCCCAGCAGCCCCAGTAACCTCAGTAGCCCCAGTAGCCCCACAGCCCCAGTAACCCCGCAGCCCCAGTAGCCCCAGTAACCACAGACCCCCAGCAGCCCCAGGAGCCCCAGTAGCCCCAGTAGCCCCACAGCCCCAGTAGCCCCACAGCCCCAGTAGCCCCAGCAGTCCCAGCAGCCCCAGTAGCCCCAGTAACCTCAGTAGCCCCAGTAGCCCCAGTAGCCCCAGCAGCCCCAGCAGCCCCAGTAGCCCCAGCAGCCCCAGTAACCACAGACCCCCAGCAGCCCCAGTAGCCCCAGCAGCCCCAGTAGCCCCAGCAGCCCCAGCAGCCCCAGCAGCCCCAGTAGCCCCAGCAGCCCCAGCAGCCCCAGTAACCTCAGTAGCCCCAGTAGCCCCACAGCCCCAGTAGCCCCAGAGCCCGGCAGTGGCACTCACGCAGACAGACGTTGTTGGTGAAGAGGTGCAGGAAGCTCTCACACTCTTCCTGCCGGTTGCCGCTGGCGTTGCAGGTGCACCAGGGAGCGATGCTGGACGTGGAGTTGTCGATGTAGTTGGGGGTGATGGGGCTGCCTGCCGGGACCGACGGACAAGTGTTACTGCAGGGCAGGAACTTCAGCAAGGGGCAGGGACATCCCTTGGTGCTGCTCTCCTGGCTTACTGTGCTCAGCCAAGCCCCTCCATGACAGCAGCAAAACCCTTCAAGGGCTGATGTCATGGGTCTGGTTTGCTCCCAGGGAAGAGAAGAGGAGCAGTCACAACCCTTTTGGTCACACCACCATCACCAAAGCCTTCAGTCAATTAAAAAGTGCTATCACTCCAAGGAATGGGCAGTTTCTGGGAATTCAGTTCCCTAATAACATTCAGAGAATAATGGAATGGTTTGGGTTGGGTTGGAAGAAACCTCAAAGCCCATCCAGTGGGCTGGAATGAGATGGGATTTGCAGGTCTGTTCCAACCTAAAACATCCCACGACTCTGTGATGTCCCTGAGAGCTCAGCTTACTGTCCTCAGAGCCCGAGCCCTGTCCCACCCAGAGGAGACAATTCCCACCCAGAGGAGACAATTCCCACCCAGAGGAGCCGTGTCCCACCCGGAGGAGACAATTCCCACCCAGACGAGCCCTGTCCCACCCGGAGGAGCCCTGTCCCAGCCGGAGGAGCCCTGTCCCACCCAGACGAGCCCTGTCCCAGCCGGAGGAGCCGTGTCCCACCCAGAGGAGCCGTGTCCCACCCGGAGGAGACAATTCCCACCCAGACGAGCCCTGTCCCACCCGGAGGAGCCCTGTCCCAGCCGGAGGAGCCCTGTCCCACCCAGACGAGCCCTGTCCCAGCCGGAGGAGCCGTGTCCCACCCGGAGGAGCCGTGTCCCACCCGGAGGAGCCGTGTCCCACCCAGAGGAGCCGTGTCCCACCCAGAGGAGCCGTGTCCCACCCGGAGGAGCCCTGTCCCAGCCAGAGGAGCCGTGTCCCAGCCAGGCTGGCCGCAGCCCGTACCGATGATGCCGGTGTAGGCCAGCAGACACGCGGCGTAGCTGTCCCTGCGGCAGCCGCTCGCAGCCTGCGCCGAGGGCTGGCAGTTCAGCTGGAACTCTGCATAGCGGGACCTGGAGGGGCCACAGCACAACGGGACACGTCAGCACAGCAACTGGGGCTGGACTAATCACCACTGGGGCAACTGGGGCTGGAGTAATCACCACTGGGGCAACTGGGGCTGGACTAATCACCACTGGGGCACCTGGGGCAAGAGGGATGCAGGAGCACGCTCGTGGTATTTACAGAAGGGAATCTGTTTGCAAAGTGCTGCTGTGGGTGTTCTTCAAACAGCTGGAACTGACGTCCTTTTACAACCTCCTGCCCACCCCAACAAACACAGGAGGAGGTTTTGAACAGTAATGTCTTACAGGCTTCCTCCAGGACTGCAAGAAAAGTCCAGTCTTGGAAGAAATGTTTGTTTTCTGGTGTGTGAGGTCAGTTTTTCAGGGAAGAGCTGTTGCCAGGAAGAAAGTCAGTCTGTGTTGCCATTTTATATCTTTTGGATGACAACTTTGCCTAAAGACTCCAGCCTTCATATTCAGTCTGATTTGATGAAACAGAGAATTGCTCTGGTCCAGTTTCTGTCTCTAAAGACTCTAAATACAGCTGAGGTCACTTCAGATGGAGGGAAATGTCCAGAGGTTCGGATATGAAATGTCCTCCCCACCACCAGGGCTGCTGCCCCATCCTCTGCTGCAGATGTCCATTGTCAGCAGGGGAACTCTGCAGCCTGTGGAGCAGGCAGGTCATCCTGCCAGCCACTTATCTGCCACCAAATTCTTTAGGCATCAGTCAGCTCTTGGCACATGGTGGTGTTTGGAGATCCTAGGGCATTTGAGGCATCAACACAGGGCTTTCAGGCAGGACACAGCAGCAGCTGGAGATCCAGATCCATCCCAGCTTCTTTCCATGGCCAGGCAGGAAGGGATTCCACATGGCACTTGAGCTGCTTTGGAAACTCAAACAAGCACCAGCACTGACAACACTTGAAGGGAGGGATCTTCATGTGACAGCCTGCACTGTCTGAGCTGAGAACTGAGAACCTCAAATATTTACCCTGCCCGGGCAATCTCAGAAGAACTGAGCATGTTGCTTCTCCTCTCCTGCAGACATGTTGCTCTTGCTCCTGGTCAGTGTCAGCATTCCAGTTTGCATTTCCCAGCCTACACCCGAGTCTTTTTTTTCTCATCTTTGTTCCCATATTTGCCCCATACCAACCATTTTCTTCTGTAACATGGACAGGCAAAATCTTTCCCAAAACTTAAAGCATTGTTTAGAGATTTAGAGAAGGGAGATAGTGACTGCAGATTTTATATAATCCGTATATAAAATCCATATTAGTAGAACCCAGCCCTATGAGCTGGGAAGGTCAAAGGGCTAGAGCTGTGCAGGAGCTGCAGTGCAGACAGGCTGGGACTTGGAGTGTTTCACTCCATTTCTGTATGATTTATTCCTGCCTCTCCTTGTGGATTCTGCACTGCTGGCTTTGACCAGGTCACATGTCAACCTCTTGCTCCCTTTGTGTCTCTAGAGGATATTTTATGTTATATATTCAGAGACCAAGGGACCAGATAATTAATAGCAGTGCTGCTTGCAGGAAATAGTTTCCAATCTCCTGGGGAATAACACTCTCCCCTTTGAACCTCTTCCTCCCCACTGGGCCCTCTTGTCATGTTAGGGAGAGGGCAGTACCCCCCATTCCAGATCCCCTGGGTAGCCAGGGGACAACATCTGAGCAGGGCCTGGTCAGCCCAGGGGCTTTGCATCTTTCAGAGTCTAGCTGTGCACAGTTCAGTCCTTCTCCTGCCTCCATTTCGTTGGGCTGCAGAGTGCTGAGGGGATTTGGACTTTGATGAGAGGATGCTGCAGCTCTCACCTTCCTTTGTGAAAATACATAACATTTTTATTGTAATTAAAAGATGATGTGCTGGTAGGGGACGGCTGCTGGAAGTTGAGCTCAGGAAGTCCCAAACCCCACAGCAATTAGAGACTGAGACAGTACAGGGAGGTGTGTCCTACACTTGCTCTTGGGCTCTTCCCTGGGGTCTGCTCGTGGCCCTGCAGGGCACTGGGCTGGGGCCCCCATGGTGCTGTTATTGTCTCACATCTCTCACTGCCAGGTGGGCTCTGCTCCCCAGAGCGCTGTGTGGATGAACCTTCTGGAACATCAAAGACTTTCTGAGAAACAAGGAGGTGAAAACAGCACAGATGAAGGAAAAGCACTGAAGGGGTTCTGCTTGTCAGTGTGCACAGGGGATGGGTCTGTGTGTGTGACTGGGGCTGGATGGGAACAAGAGGAGAAAACCAGGCTGGCCACAGATTGTGCAGTGGATCTGGAATGGCACTGGGATTCTGAGACTCCCACTGCAATCACCAAAACACAGAATCTCTGAATCGCAGAATCACTGAGTGCTTTGGGTTGGAAGAGACCTAAAAATCAACTTGTTCCACCCCCTGCCACGGCAGGGACACCTCCCACTGTCCCAGGTGCTCCCAGCCCCAGTGTCCAGCCTGGCCTTGGGCACTGCCAGGGATCCAGGGGCAGCCACAGCTGCTCTGGGCACCCTGTGCCAGCCCTGCCCACCCTCACAGACAGGAATTCCCCCCCAATATCCCATCTAAATCTACCCTCCTTTGGTTTCCAGCCATTCCCCCTGGTCCTGTCACTCCTTGCTCATGTTCAAAGTCTCTCTCCTGCTCCCTTGCAGGCTCCTTTTAGCTATTGGAAGTTGCTGTAAGGTCTCTCCAACACTCAGCCTTGCAGCAGAAGGATATATTATTTTTATATAGAGAGATTAATTTTTCTAATTAAACAAGCAAACAAACAAACATTGTTTTAAGGCCTTCACAAGTGCCTGTGGCTGTCAGGATACCTTGGGTGCTCCTTGAGGATGCCCTGGGCGGGGGAAGAGGGACAGTGAGGGAGATGGACTGGTGACAGTGGCTGTAAGGACCCTTCCCCCATATTCCTGCTTAGCCTGCACCTTCCTGGAACTGTTTCCATAGCAGGTCTTTCCCTAGGACCAAAGCCAAAAATCCATAGAAAATGCCTAAAAAACTTCAGCATGATCATCTCCCATCTCCTGCTGTCTGCTAACATGTTCTGTAGGACACAAGGACACAGCTCATGGGAAGGGGCCACCAAGGCACCAGCCTGTCAGTGAGCTGTGGTGCACATGGAGTGTGTCATCACACACATAATGAGTGTGTGATACATGACCTGTGTCATCACACATAACCTGTGTCATCACACACATAATGAGTGTGTGATACATGACCTGTGTCATCACACACATAACCTGTGTCATCACACATAACCTGTGTCATCACACACATGATGAGTGTGTGATACATAACCTGTGCTATCACACACATAACCTGTGCTATCACACACATAATGAGTGTGTGATACATAACCTGTGTCATCACACACATAACCTGTGTCATCACACATAACCTGTGCTATCACACATAACCTGTGCTATCACACATAACCTGTGTTATCACACACATAACCTGTGCTATCACACAGCCTGTGCTATCACACACAGCCTGTGTTATCACACACATAACCTGTGCTATCACACACAGCCTGTGCTATCACACATAGCCTGTGCTATCACACATAACCTGTGCTATCACACACATAAGCTGTGCTATCACACATAACCTGTGCTATCACACATAGCCTGTGCTATCACACACAGCCTGTGCTATCACACACAGCCTGTGCTATCACACACATAGCCTGTGCTATCACACACATAACCTGTGCTATCACACATAACCTGTGTTATCACACACATAACCTGTGCTATCACACATAGCCTGTGCTATCACACACATAACCTGTGCTATCACACATAGCCTGTGCTATCACACACACAGCCTGTGCTATCACACATAACCTGTGCTATCACACACATAACCTGTGCTATCACACATAACCTGTGCTATCACACACATAACCTGTGCTATCACACATAACCTGTGCTATCACACACAGCCTGTGCTATCACACATAACCTGTGCTATCACACATAGCCTGTGCTATCACACACAGCCTGTGCTGTCTCACACAGCTCAGGTGCCGGTGAGTGCCCTGTGCCAGCCCCCGTGCAGGCAGGGCTGTGCTGTGTCTCGGTGCACTCCAGCCCCGTTTGCACGTTACCTGCACACGTAGTTTTCCCGGCAGGAGTCCAGGGGCGCCAGGCAGTTGGGTTTGTCCTTGGCCTCGTAGGAGCAGGCCGGGACGATGGTCTGGCGGCGGCGCTCGGCGCAGGCCGTGTCGTCGCAGGGGCAGAAGAGCAGCTCGTGGGTGAACTCGGGGGGCACGCGGTCGAAGAACCTGCGCAGGGCCTTGTGGCACTTGGCGCGGTTGCAGGCGTCGGCCCGCGCCAGGCGGCGGATGCACAGCGACACGTACTCGGTGCGCAGCCGCTGGCACGTCTCGTCCACGTTGCAGGCCTTGGCGGCGTCCAGACAGCGATTCACCTGCGTCACCTCGTTCTCTGAGCCTGCGGGGCCGTGGGGCACGGTGAGCAGGGGCTGGGCTGGCCTCCCTGCCAGCAGCACCGCCCTGGCACCTCCAGCCCGCCCTGCTCCATCCCTGGCCACCAGGTGAGACACTGCACCAGGTGAGACACTCCAGCAGGTGAGACACTGCACCAGGTGAGACACCGCACCAGGTGAGACACACCACCAGGTGAGACACTGCACCAGGTGAGACACTGCACCAGGTGAGACTCCAGCAGGTGAGACACTCCACCAGGTGAAACACTCCACCAGGTGAGACACACCTGCTCCACAGGCAGAGCCCATGTGAAGTGTGGGTGTGCCCTCCCTGTCCTGGTAGCACCAAATCCCCTCTCCACACTCATCTTTTCCCAAGAAGTGCCACAGTCACGTACCAGACTTCACCCCCCAGGGCTCACTCCACCAAGCTCGCATATTTAATAAAATGAATTTTGCTTTAATCTGGGCATCTGGCAACGCTTTGCTAATGCAAATGAACTAGCCTGAGGCCTGGAAGACAGCAGGCATTAGAAAGTGCATTGACTTATGGCCAGGAATGGATCCACTCAGTGTTGGGATCTCCACTAATGGACTGCTAATGTTTCCACAAGCTGCTCAAGATCAAAGACTGAGCCGGTGGCAGAGCTGGGTCTGTGGTACATGGGTGGTCTGCACTAATTCCCGGCACCTCAGCCTCACTGTCCTGGACAGGGAGTTTCTTTAGGCCTCTGGCTTTGGCAGCAGCTGTGTTTGCTCACGCCAGGATCTGCCCAGCTCAGAGAGACCTGTCTGGGTCACAGAGTGCTCCATCCAGAGCAGTGTGAGCCAGAGCCCGATGTCCTGAGCAGTGGCAGTGCCTTCTCAGAGTGGGATCAGAGGCACCACCAGCTCTGAGCCCCTGGGACCCGATGCTGCTGCATGGCAGGGCACCTGGGTGTCTCCCCACACCTTTGCAGGGTCACCCTTGGCTTACATCGGCAAAATCACTCTGCATGTCCACCCTCCTGAAAAGAGGAGAAAGAATGACCCAGCCTGGGAGGGACAGCAGAGATGTGCTCTGGGATGCAGGGAAGGTGGAGGAAACCTGCAGTAAGGGGAAAGGTCAGGAAAATAAAGCAAAAACTGTAGTGATGGATGAGGAAAACTGTGTCTTCAGTGGGAAAGTGGGGATCTCATGTGTTTATATGCCAACAGCCTTCTCTGTAAATACAGGGAAAAGGAAGAGGGAAAGGTATTGGTCTAACACGGGTTGTAGGGCTGCTTCAAAGGTGGATGGGGGTCTGTTTTACAGAGGGGAAAATGCTACAGGGGCCCTGGAAGGAGTCAGTGGAGACATCAGACTGTGACTGAACAGATAAAACAAGCGTCCTTCCAGCTTGACAGAGAAAATGGACTTGAAGCTGGTTTTCATCTCTCTGAATTAAAATCATGACCTGCAGCACACCAGAAGGACTTTCTCCCCAGCAGAGAAAGATTTTTCCACCGAGGAAAAATCCCCAGAATGAGAAATTCCCAATGCAGAGTCAAGGCCTGTCTTTGACTGGGAGTTAAAAGCAGCCAGTCACTGCTGACAGTGTTAAAACACCGACAGTCTCCCTGAGCACTTCAGAGCTGGCTGAGCACTTCATTCCCCTGACTTTATCAGATGCTCTTTCTCCCACCATTTATTTTTCCCTTCCTGTTGCCCCCTGTTGCTTACAGTGAGCTGGAAGTCAAATGCCAAGTTTTTCAGTTATTTTATGATGGGTGAAAGTTTTGCTTGTTGTGATCCCATCACTAAATGCTCACCTTTAAAACTGCCCAGAGATGAATATTGCCAGAGCATCGGTTCATGCTGGGGAGCTGCCAGCTAACGTGTGGGAAACAGTTACTTGGAAGGGTTTCATTACCCATTCAGCCAATAAATCACAGGGAACATGCTGGATTTTCTCCTCCTCCCACGCAACACCAGCGGATGTGCTTTTTAAATCACTGCTACAATTGGAGTGGAGGGATATGGTTCCATTTGTGCAGTTTTAGTAGTGGCCATATATTGTTTATATAAAATTTAGTTGAATATACCTGTTGTTTACTTAGCCTAGGGGTGTCTTATGTTCTAACAAGTTCTTGGGATTTCTTTTTGGCAGATGTGAAAGAGGGTCCTTTGGCAGTGTTGACCATATGACCCTGGACACTAAAGGGCAACAGGCTGTAAGTTATGTAATAGAAGATATTGATTAGTATGAATAAAGGCAAAAAGGTTAAGAAATTTCATGTCCCTAAGTGGATGCCAAGTCCTCTGAAGAATCCCTGCTGCTCTGGGCCCATTTGCTGCACAACCTATTTCAATTTACTTTAAAAACCTGACAGTGTGTTAACCATGCATAAAAATCCCCACCCCTGGACTTCCTCACTTGGGTGCACTCCAGCTGTGTCTGTCACCCCAGAGCAAGGCACACATCTGGAAAAGCTGTTTGGGCACATCTGCCTGAGGCACAGGAAGAGCACGTTACCTGCTCCCAGACAGGGAATTTTGGAGAATAGCCCACAGCTTGGTAAGGTTTCCCCAGGGCAGTGGGGCATGGGCTGGTTGTGGTGGCAGCTGTGCCATTGGTGATGGATGGGCGCTGGCCACACTGACCCTTGAGCTGCTGAGCCCCGAGGGGTGTCAGGCTGCTCTGTCAGCTCTTAACAGGGTTACAGAGCAGGGCAGAACAGGGCTCTGGGTCCTGAGGTTGCCCTCAGGGCAGCTGGTTAAAGGCTGTGGCTGGGATCAACACATGGGTTGAGTTATTGACCTTTTTTCCTGCAGAGTTTGATCCTGTGAGTGGTGTGGAAGCACCTCCTCAAAGCTAACAACGCCCAAGCAGCTCCTGTTTGGTGAGGTGTCTGCATGGAACAGATCAGCCACTGCTCTGGAGAATGTGTGCCTGGGATGGCTCATTGTACCACATCTCCAGCCCTTCATGGTACAGACACGAAACAGCCAAAAGACAAAAACCACAAGTGCTTTTCCCGAGAACATGTAACAGTTTAGCACAGCAATCAGAGGCAACTCCTTGGAAAAACAATTGCTAGACGTGAACCAGGCAATGCTCACACGGAGCACAAAGGACTTCCCAGTGTGCAGAGGGACCCGTGGCCAGGTCCCTCCCTCCCTGCCTGCCCCAGGAGTGTCAGAGCATTCCCCTCACACCCACCTGCAGTGATGGATGCCAGCCGGACGTAATCGAAGCCCCTGACGAACGGCTCGTAAGGGGAACTCTCCAGGACATTCATGCCTGGGGGAAAAGAGAAAGTGGTGAGGAGGCGGGTGGGGCTCCTGAGGGATGGCTGAGATGCACAAGGTTCAACATCTGCAGTGAAGGATTGCTGCGTGGGTCCAAGGGGACTGTGCTCTGAAGGCCACCAGTAAATGGATACTCAGTCATGGGAGCAGGTGTGTGGACACATCTTGGAGAAGGGAACAGAATGTAACTGGCCTTTTAAAATATATCTCAGTTTAGGAGTGGGGCAGCCTGTCAGGAACTGCTGAGCCCCCACTCCCTGTAGCTCAAGCTCTGGGGCACACTGCAGGGATTGCCAGAGAGGACTCCAGGACACCAGAGCTCCTGCTCAAGGGCCGAGCTCACATCACCAGCTCCCTACACACACAGCATTTCCATCACCATTATTGCTGTTCCTTCTATGTGCCTCCCTGGGTCAAAGGTGCTCACCTCTTTTTAGGACACAGGCAGGGCTGTGCACAGCGTTATGTGTGTGATGACACACTCCACATTTACTGTCACCTCTCCCTTCCTCCTTGCCAACAGCCTCTTCTTACTTGGCACAAAGCTAATGAGCCACAGCTCCTGCAGAAACTTCCTCTCTTTGTTTTTAAGGCTCTGGGAGCCTGATTTTATTCAACTGGTTCTTCCCTTTCATCTGTGCAATGGTCTGTAATGCCCCATCATCCTGATGGATACCATGGAATATTATTGAAGCAAACAGCTCAGTATCTGTTGGGATTTTCATTAGACATTTCGATGGATGTGGACAGCAGCCGCAGATGTAGTGGCTGGGATGAAAGGACCATCCAGCCTCTCGCTCTGGCCATGTGCTCACCTCCAGCCGCGGGCAGGAAGAAACGGCTCCCAGTGTCCCCAGCCCGTGCAATTACCACTGTGCATTACAAGGCAGCTTTACACCTTCATTGAAATATCTTGCATCGTTACTGACTGGAGAGGGGCCCATTTGTATTTTCCAGCATAGCAGTTTTATGTCCTGATGATAAAGCACCTTATCAGAGAGTTGTTATCGGGTTGTCATCATGTTATTGTGTCTCTAAATGGGAAGGTGGCTAAACACGGGTGCTCAAGAGAGGCTGAATAAATAGTGTGCTTTGTAAATTCCCTGAGCACGCACTTCCACAATCGTTTTTGCAAGAGGGCTTCTAGGAAGATTTTTGCAGCCTCCTGGGTGTGTGTGATGAAGAAACAAAGCTCTACATGGACCGTGTGGATTGGCTTCCTTTCTCAGTCAATTAAACATGTGTAAGGACTCTGAAACATGGGACTGCTACGAAATAGATCTCCCTGGGGAAATTAAGGCAAGGAAATCAAAACTTTGGTGTGTGAATCTGCATTGCAAATGAAATCAATTGTTTCAAAAAGTGTGGGGCTCAAGACACAACAGCAGAGAAGTGGAGTAGAGCTGTTGTGAGCCTGCAAGAACAGCCATCCCCATCCATCCCCATCCATCCCATCCATCCCCATCCATCCCCATCCATCCCCATCCATCCCAGCTATTCCCAGCCATCCCCATCCATCCCATCCATCCCCATCCATCCCAGCTATTCCCATCCATCCCAGCTATTCCCATCCATCCCCATCCATCCCCATCCATCCCAGCTATTCCCATCCATCCCAGCTATTCCCATCCATCCCAGGCATCCCCATCCATCCCAGCTATTCCCATCCATCCTCATCCATCCCATCCATCCCCATCCATCCCCAGCCATCCCCATCCATCCCAGCCATCCCCATCCATCCCAGCTATTCCCATCCATCCCCATCCATCCCAGCTATTCCCATCCATCCCCATCCATCCCAGCTATTCCCAGCCATCCCCATCCATCCCAGCTATTCCCATCCATCCCAGCTATTCCCAGCCATCCCCATCCATCCCATCCATCCCCATCCATCCCAGCTATTCCCATCCATCCCAGCTATTCCCATCCATCCCAGCTATTCCCATCCATCCCCATCCATCCCAGCTATTCCCATCCATCCCCATGCATCCCAGCTATTCCCATCCATCCCAGCTATTCCCATCCATCCCATCCATCCCCAGCACCCCCCGGGTGAAGTCCCAAGGCACTGGGCAGGGAGTCCATCCAGCACCAAACTGCTGTTCTGCCTCTGGAGACCCAGAGCTGGCCCCTGCTGCTCTCAGCACTCCCCTCCAGCCTCTCTCCTCTCTCCCTTCCAGGGGAAGGTGTCCCTCCCTGGCATGGCAGGATGGAACTACATGGTCTTTCAGGTCCCTGCCAGCATAAACCTTCCTGTGTCCCTCGTGCCAGCACTGCCCTACCCAGCCCTGTCACAGGTGATGGTTCCAAGCCTGAGCCATGCTGGGAAGGAGCTGTGGCACTGCCCTTTGAGAGGAAAGCAGAGGCTGGATTGCCACCTCCTCCCCGGGCTTCCCTTCGGTGGAAACAAATCTGGCACATAATTCCAGGAAAGACCAGATCCTGGAGGGTGCTGATGTCTTGCATTTCCCCAGCCAGTTTCTAGCAGTGTGCTCTGCACCCTGCAGGCTGTGGCACCTGAGAGCTTCTATCAACCAGTTTCCATCCTGGCAAGCCTGTGCACTGTAGTGTCCATCCTCTTTGTTTTGCTTGGCCCCTTGGCCTGTGGTCTCACCTCTGCACTTCTCCTTTCAGGTTTCAGCCAGCAGTGTTTTATTAATCTATTTCACAGCCCATGGCTGGAAGGGTCTGTTTTATTCCCCATTTTAATTTTCATGGTGCATAAAATACTCACCAGCCTGACAAGGAAGAGTTATGGTCACTGAGGTGCAATTTTATGGTGACTCTTAAAAAACGTCAAAATCCAAACTTATTGAATACTGGCTCTGGGAACACTTTAAGTTCCAACTTGATGTCACCAGCCCCAAATCTTCA
Organism: Sturnus vulgaris; assembly: GCF_052056855.1. Lineage (NCBI taxonomy): Eukaryota > Metazoa > Chordata > Aves > Passeriformes > Sturnidae > Sturnus > Sturnus vulgaris. The sequence goes on from NC_142246.1 coordinate 253,432, forward strand.
CTAACTCAAAGACACTGGTGCACTTGAGACATTCTAAGAGAGTGATTTTTCTGAAGATCATGCTGTTTTTCCTCAGTGCCTGTGCTTTATGTTGTGTTTCTATAAAATCTACAGTGTTCATGGTCTTGGTTAGCATACTTACATACAAAATATGTTGTGCATTTCCCCAGCAAAAGATCTCAATGTATTTTGGGAATGTCATAAAAGAGAGGTTGGGTTAAAAAAAGGAAGGAGGCATCTCAGGTTTTCAGTGGTGCTTTCCCCAAAATGTCAGTGCCATGGATCAATAGGATCATCAAAGCTCCTGAGTTGGAAGGGCCCACAGGGACACTCAGGTCCGACCCCTGGCTCTGCACAGACACCCCAACAATCCCACCCTGTGCCTGAGAGCATTGCCCAAATTGGCAGCTGTGGGACCATGACCATTCCCTAGGGAGCCCGGGCAGTGTCTGACCACCCTCTGGGGGAAGAACCCTTTCCTGATATCTGAACTAAGCCTCCCCTAACACAACTTCAAGCCATTCCCTTGGGTCCTGTCAGGACTGAGACAGAACAGGGTGTTCCAGGGGTATTTTGGAGCACCTTCAGAGCTGGGGAGCTCTGCAGAACGGCCCTGAGCAATGAAATTCCCCCTGAGGAAGCCGTGAGGAAGGAGGCCCCGCTGCACCGACCTTCCATCAGCGTGTGGTGGATGCTCCAGTAGACGCTCAGGCAGTGCTTCTCCTTTTTCATGCCGCGCTTGCACTTGCAGCCGTAGAGCTGGCTGGAGAGCAGGGCGCTCACGGTGCTGCGGCACTGGCTCTTGGCCCCGGGGCCCAGCTTGGTGGCCCCGTTGCCCGCGATGCATTGGCGCAGCGTGCGGAACTTGGCGCTGCACACCGGGTCGTGGCTGCAGGACTCGCCCGCCTGCAGGCAGTCCCTGCCGGAGCCGGCGGCCTCGGCCATGCCTTCTGCAAGGGAAACAGCGCGGTCAGCGCACACCTGGCTGGGCCCCGGCTCCTCCCAGGCTGCCACAGCACCTGTGCGTGCCCCGCTCCTGGAGGGCTACACACACAGCAACACACGCGCCTTCCAGAAAGCAGAGGTGATTTATGGCAGGAGCGGACACATTTTTATAGACCGGTTCACTGAACCAAGGATAGAATAAGTTCATTGGTCCAAGGAAGGCAACACCTCTTGTAAACATGCTTTTACCAAAACATCACGTTCCTCACACGCTCATCCTGTCAACAACACCCGGTGCTAAACTTTGTTATTAATTCTTTCCCTTCTGTTTTCCTTTGAGTAGCAGGGGAAAACCTGGGCTACTGTTTTCCCTGACTCTCACAGCACCCACAGGGCCAGGCTGGGATAGTGGAACGTGTCCCTTCCCATGGCAGAGGGGTGGAACCAGGTGACCTCTGAGCTCCCTTCCAGCCCAAATCATTCCATGGTTCAGTCACAGGATCAGCCTGGCAGCAGGATTATAAATGACAGAAACTTAACCAGTTCCTGGTGATTGATTTTTCCTTCTTGGAGAACAAAAATATTTTCAAACCCTTTATTTCCCAGCTCTCTATCTCATTTCTGCCCTCCAAAGTTAACAGTAGCCCAATCTTATAGACACCCTGGCCTCTGCTCCTTGAATATGATTTAACTGTGCCTACACCTTCCTGCAGCTATCAATGGCTCCGTGTGGGTGTTGTGACATGTAGTCAGCCCACACATATCCCAGGAGTTGGCCCTTGTTCACTGCCACCATCTCCCCAGCACTCCCACTGTTTCTGTACTGGCTTTTTCCAAGCTTTTGTAGATTGTTTTCAGAGTTCCTTTACCCACACAAAATGCTGTGTTCCCCATTTGGAGAGGAGAGCCCAAAGCATGGCAGGAAGATGTTATTGCTACACGTACACCAATGAATTCCTGTGGTGTGCACCAGTAAATTAGTTCATCAGGGCTCAGTGGAGCTGTGCCTCATGCCAGGAGCAGATCAATCCCGAGTTATTATTGCTGTTCCTCTCTAAAGCAGGCTGGACACATCCAGACTGGCTCCAGGGATGTGCTCACCCCAGGGCTCCAGGGATGTGCTCAGCCCAAGGCTCCAGGGATGTGCTCAGCCCAAAGGCTCCAGGGATGTGCTCACCCCAGAGCTCCAGGGATGTGCTCAGCCCAAAGGCTCCAGGGATGTGCTCACCCCAAAGGCTCCAGGGATGTGCTCACCCCAGGGCTCCAGGGATGTGCTCACCCCAAAGACTCCAGGGATGTGCTCAGCCCAAAGGCTCCAGGGATGTGCTCAGCCCAAAGGCTCCAGGGATGTGCTCAGCCCAAGGCTCCAGGGATGTGCTCAGCCCAAAGGCTCCAGGGATGTGCTCAGCCCAAGGCTCCAGGGATGTGCTCACCCCAAAGGCTCCAGGGATGTGCTCACCCCAAAGGCTCCAGGGATGTGCTCAGCCCAGGGCTCCAGGGATGTGCTCAGCCCAAAGGCTCCAGGGATGTGCTCAGCCCAAGGCTCCAGGGATGTGCTCAGCCCAGGGCTCCAGGGATGTGCTCAGCCCAAGGCTCCAGGGATGTGCTCAGCCCAGGGCTCCAGGGATGTGCTCAGCCCAAGGCTCCAGGGATGTGCTCACCCCAGGGCTCCAGGCTGCCCTGGCAAAGGGCAGGGCCAGGGGCTCAGCTGTGCCCAGCAGGGTGTGGCTGTGTGCACCCAGGTGACAGAGAGGTGATGCTGGGATGGTCTGGAGCATTTGACAGAGGTCAGGCATGACTGTACCACGGCTTGGGAGAGTGAGGAAGAGGCAAACCTGGTTTGTGGAAGGGGAGAATCTGTTCCAGTGCCTGTACAGTGATTTTGGATCCTGCTGTACTGTAAAAACACAAACTGCTGTCATGACCTTGAAGCAGAACTTCTCAAATCCTTCCCAAAGGAACTCTCTGTCTCTACCATAACTTGTCTTCCCTTTGGATAGGAACCAGAAGGGGGAGGATAGAAAACACCTTCTGCTTTTTGACTCCCTCCAGTGTCTGCTTCTGGTGAGACCCAGCTTGGACTATTATAATATATAATATTAGAAATTTCTGCTTCCTGAGAAAATGTGAGTCCCTGATCTCCATCTCTGAGGGCTTAATGAAATCTCTGCTTTCTCCAAGGCTCTATGGATCTCTTCACAAAGTCCCTTTTCTGCCTTCCAGCTGCTACCTCTCCTTAATTTCTGCACCCCCAGTTGAGCACTGAAGCCCAGGATTTCCATTTGTTCCCTCAGCAGTCACAGTGTGTTTGCTAAAGGGAGCTGCCTCTGTTGCTCTTGATTAGAGTAGAAAGTAGCAGCTGGAGTTCAGATACTTCAATTCTGTTTATTACAAACTTTGGGTGAACCCACCAGGAGGTTTCCTCCTGAAATATCCCAATGGAATCTCAAATGAAAAACCTTTCATCTAACTGCAGACTATTTCAAAGTGCCTCATGGCCAACGTCAAGCTTTCAGGTATTTCAAATCTCACACCATCTCAAATTTGAGTTCTCCTGCCCCTGATTTATTCATAGACCTGGTTTATTTAGCACTCAAGGCTTGTTTGGATCTGCCAAATGTGGAGAGAGAAATTATTTCCAACATGTGGGAACTCTGCCTTGGGCTGTCATATACTGAAGAACTTCGAACACAGGGAACCAGTTTCCTTGAAATATCATTTGGGCAATTTGCAATTTCACTGAGATCCATAAAATGAGCTAGAGAACATATCTGAGCAGAATCCATAGGACTAAAGGCAAAAATACTTGGCTTTTTCTACTCTGGCTTTCTCCAAAGGATCTCCTCTGAATGAGGATAAAGCCCAGCAGGTTGCATTCTAGAAGAGATGACTTTGTCAGTGTCCTGTCAGCTGCTAGAAAAGTAGGTTAAAATAGAAATTATGACCTTGCTTCCCTTTCTCCGCTACATGAATTGCAGAAGATACTCCCCAGGATGGTTATAAACACAAGCAGCCTGTAAAAGCCATAAAACACTTTGGGATCTCACTTTACATAAATCAAGCAGATTGACCATTTGAGAAATTTTCCTGCAAAATTTTAAGTAAATATATCCTCAAGCCGAGCCTTGCTTCACAGAACAAAGGCCAGGGGTGAATATTTACAGCCCAAAGCCACAGCACAGAACACCCCCACTCAGATTTTATGGCAGAGGTGCTTGAAGGCTCTTGGAGTGTCACGAATGACCCGTTCTGTAATTGTGTCACTTAAAAACCAAATCATTCAGGGGCTTTTATTGTCAGCAATGTCTTTGCAACTGAGACAACATAACAGCACGTTTTTCTCCTCACACTGCCCCTGAGAGAGTAATTTTATGCAACATTAAGACAGTACCTCTTAGGGAAAAAAATAAATCTCCATGACTTATAAAATTGATGGTGCTTCCTAGCAGCAGGGACAGAGCAATATGAGGTCTTCTCTGCCAGAGATGGAGTGGCCTTTCTGGTTCTGCCTTCAGAAATAGCTCCTGGCAGGCTCTGTGCCCAGGATTTTCCTCCTCCTTGACTGACCAGGGGACTGGGATATGCACTGAGCTGTGCATGGCTTGGGCTTTCTGTGTCTCTGCTTTTCCACCAGCAGCCCTTCCAGCTCCCTCTGCTCCCTTTAAAAGGCCATTTGTCTGCACTTTTATTCCTCACTCCCTGCTAATTTCATGCTGTTTACGGTGGGCAGATGGAGTAATGAGTTTATTTTCACATCCTGTTTGTAGCTGTGCTCCACATCTGTTTCTGCTCACTCGTATCTCAGTGCCATTCACCCAGAGTTACTCCTGAAGTTACTCTGTAAGAACAAAGCTGTCTCTTCCCATTTTAACACACCCAATTCCTCTCACACAGGGGTCTCAAAGTGCACCGTGCTCACCAAGCAGGTCTGACTGCCCTCCAAGGAGAATCCTCCAGGATAATTTCCCTTCTCAAGGAAGTGCAGCTGAGCTCGGGCTGCAGGAGTGTGAAGGTGATTCCGTGTGGGCTGGAAATGGGGAATAAAATACCTGGAGAGCAGCAGCGTGGAGTCCTGTCCTGTCACTGTCCCTTTCTTACTCAGCTTGGGCCTTGGATGTTTTAGCAGGAACCACACCAGTTCCACGGGGGCTTTGGGATACAGCCCCTCCAGTCCCTGTATGAATTCAGCATGGAAATGGTACCCTCCCATTGCAGGGGCTGGGGAGTGCCCAGGAAAGGGCAACGGAGCTGGGGAAGGGTCTAGACAATTAGTCCTATGCTGAGGGAGCTGGGAGAGGGCTGGAGAATTCCTGAGGGAGCTGGGAAGGGGCTGGAGAATTCCTGGGGGAGCTGGGAAGGGGCTGGAGAATTCCTGAGGGAGCTGGGAAGGGGCTGGAGAATTCCTGAGGGAGCTGGGAAGGGGCTGGAGAATTCCTGAGGGAGCTGGGAAGGAGCTGGAGAATTCCTGAGGGAGCTGGGAGAGGGCTGGAGAATTCCTGAGAGAGCTGGGAAGGGGCTGGAGAATTCCTGAGGGGGCTGGGAAGGGGCTGGAGAATTCCTGAGAGAGCTGGGAAGGGGCTGGAGAATTCCTGAGAGAGCTGGGAAGGAGCTGGAGAATTCCTGGGGGAGCTGGGAAGGGGCTGGAGAATTCCTGAGGGAGCTGGGAAGGGGCTGGAGAATTCCTGAGGGGGCTGGGAAGGGGCTCAGCCTGGAGAAAAGGAGGCTCAGGGGGGACCTTGTGGCTCTGCACAACTCCCTGACAGGAGGGGACAGCCGGGGGGATTTGGGGTCTGGGGTCTGGGAACAGGGACAGGAGGAGAGGGAACGGCCTCAGGGGAGGCTCAGGGTGGAACCAGCAGGAATTTCTCCATGGAAAGGGGGGTCAGGGATTGGAAATGCCCAGGGCTGCCCACTGGGCTGCTGGAATTTGCAGGGAACACCTCAGCAATGTAAGGTCTGGGTGTTAAAGCAATACTGGAAGGTTCAGACACCAATAATGTGCTGTGTGTTCTGAGCAGGCATTAAAAATGTTCTGCCTGACTCTGTCCCTCCAGTTCTGACTTCTCACCCCTTCCTTCCACGTTATGAGCAATCTTGTCTGTATTTGATCTGCAGGACTTTACAGGCACTGAGGAGATACAAATAACAACATTCACTGAACATTTCTGTCTAATGGCTGGTCCATGTAGGAGACAACCACTCACTGCATGGACCCAAACCCAGCAGAAAACATCCCCCTGATCTGTCCTGCTGCTTATCACAGATTTATCCATGACACCCAGATACCATGACAAGTTCCATCACGTCTCCATTACCCTTAAGGAGAACAGAATTCATCATGAAAACCCTCATGATGGCTTGGGGTGAAGTCTCCCTAGATATCATTACTCCCCTGCACTAACACATCCTTTTTGACAAGGCTTCAGCCTTTGTTTTCTAAAGATGCCTCTGGAATGCCCCATCCTGCTGGACTGACTCAGCCAGACTAACCACAAATCAGCTATAAACAATATTCTTATGAAAGGAGGATGAAAATCAGACCATTGCTCTCAGTGCATGACCTGGTTGCAAATAGTTGTGTATCTATTTTAAATAAGTTTAATCCATCAGACCACGAAGAAGGCTTAAAACTTTTATGGGTCCATGAAGTCCCAAAGTGGGTACAAATTATTCTGAAATACTGGATATATGAAACACAGATCACACAACTGGCTACAAGTTTTAGCAGAGAAAATGATCCATGTCACATTCATTTCTTGCTGAAATCTGGGGACACCCTGATATTGGTGTACTGGGAAGCCTCAGTCCCTGATTTCTGCTGGAACAGAGGTTTTGTGGCTGGAGCACACACTGTGAGGTTCTCCTGGTGTCCTACCTGGACCAACCTCATCATTAAACTCTTTGCATCTTCTCCTTTCACAAGCAAAAATTCTTCTCTTGTTGCAGTTTCTGCTCGTCTGCCACTAAAGCAGCATTCAGGAGTCATCAGCCACAGAGCCTGAAGTAACTGAGCTCCTCCAACATCACTTGATGTTGTACACGTATTTTTATTTCTCTATCTGTGCACCAAGATCGGCTCAGCCTCCCAGCCCAGATTTGGATAAGCAAGACAGACTAACTCATCTTTCTGAGCAAAATTTCAGCTAACAGCAGCCAATGCCTTAAAGGCAGTCTGCTTAAGTCCAGCAGAGTGAGATCTAGATCTTTCTCAGTGCCTGGAATGGTTTTATACACATATAAAATTAAATATCTGAGATTTTTTTAACTCCCCTAGCTCCATTTTGCTTCATTTGACTGGAGAGTTCTGGCATTCACCAGCTCTCCAAAATCTTGCAAATTCCTATTAATTAACTGTGCACTGATGTAAAAAATGACCACTTGTGGAAGCCCATATGTGCCACATAAAGGTTTATTGTTTCCTACAGCTTAATCAGACACTCTGTAATTATGCAGTCCCAGAGCACCAAGGATAATCCCCAGGCCCAGCACATCTCACCCAGCATTGCTGGGTTTTGTCTCCAAGGCATAAACCTTGACACACGTCCCCCATATCTATTTCTTGCCTCCCTGTGCTCACAGGTGGCCCCTGCAGTGGATTTTTCACCATCTCACAGATTGTGCCGATTGCTGGAGCTCTGCCTCTGCGGGTTCCTGCCCTGTGCTCTGAGCTCAGGTCAGGATGGATGTGCAGCTCCAGGGCACAGGGAGCACATTCTGCAGCCATGGCTTGCACAGGTTCATTCCCCGTGCTGCTGGAGATGAGAGGAATCTCTTCCACCACATTCCCATGGCCTGTGCAGTTCTCCAGACAGCACTCAGAACAAACACTGCCAGGGCAGTGCCTGCTCTCAGCTCTGTGTTCCTGCTTTACTCTGCTCAAACTCCAGGGATGCAGCTGCAAAATTAAAGCTGAAACCCTCCTGTCTTCTCTATTGCTTCAGAACACTAAAACTGGGGTCTTCTTTTTTTTTTTTTTTTTTTTTGACATCCATTTGCCCTACTTGAATATTTTTCTTTAACATGTCCTGCAGCAAAGGCACTCCCCTATACATGAAGGTGTTTTTTGCAGTGTTTGGGAGAACAATTCCACCAGAGTGCACAGGAGCTCTGTCCCACTGTCCTGAGTCATTCACAGAGGGATGTGCTGGCCAGGGGGCTGATCTGAAATACTCAGGCTCAGGTTGGATGTGGCTCTGAGCAGAGTGCTGTCGTGGAGGATGACCCTGCCCCTTGCAGGGGTTGCACAGGTGACCTTTAGAGGCCTCTTCTAAACCCAAACCATTCCCTGATCTGCCAGCCCAGCTTGCCCAAGCTCAGGTGCTTGTTTCCTCTCTTTGGCTGGCACTCCTGTTTCACTTGGAACCCCTCTGCATCACATCCCAGAAAGAATTAATTCCAGGAGCCAAAGGCTGCAAATCTTTCTTAGCTGTCAGAGCAGCATTTCTGTAATCACATGGCTTTGGCCAGAGTCTGTGTGCACGTCAATTCACTTACACTTTCTCCCAAATATCCCACATTTCTGATTTTAAATTAGATTTCTTTTGCCATGCCCCATTTTTTTACCCTTTTGCTGCCCTCTCCCCCACCCCCCAGTCTATGTGGATTGCAATGTCCTTATTTCCTTCAAATAATTCTTGCACTTTCCTGTCAAAACCTTAGGAGCAAGTAAAAACCCGGAGGGAAATTTTTAAAAGGAACATGTCCCATCAGGGACATTGGAAATGCAGAATTGCAAAGTCTTCTTGGTCAGAGCAATTTGCAAAGACCCAAGAGGGGCAGATCACTGGGTGAAAAACCCAAATCTCCAGCTATTGTCTTCAAAATACCTCCCTTGGTACACAAGGGAAAAAATTTTGTCTGAGTCGTTTCTTATTAAAAATTAGAAAATTCCTATTGAGTTGTTTGGGATCTAATCTCCATCTGGGGGACCTGTCCTTCCTTCCTGCTGCTCCCAGGGGCAGGCATATTGCAGTGACTTCTATTTTAAAAAATGATTTTCAGTGTTTGCAGATAGTCCAGACCCTTCCCTGAACTTCTGCCTCCTGAGCAGAGCATTTCTGGAGGCTGTGGCACTGAGCTCCAGGATCTGCCAGCACAGATTTCTGTGCCCTGCTCACCAGTGCTATCAAAGACATCTCAACAATGGTTAATTTTCTCCTTTTTTTTTTTTTCCCCCTTTTTTCTACACTTCCTTGCAGTGTACACTTTCCTGCTCCAGACACCATCCAGTGATCCACGTTCCTTTTCACATCCCAGAGATCTTTCCATGTGCTGTAGCCTCTGGCTGCAGGCAGCTCCTGTGGAGGAGCTGGCACCCAAGAAAGAGAGGATGGAGCGAGGCTGAGGGTGAGGAGAGGGAGGGATGGCTGCAGATCCAGCGGTGGCAGCTGCTGGCTCAAAACCTGGCATCATAAACTGGGGATAGGAATGGACCTGGGCTCCTGTCCTGGGCTCCTCCCTCGCTGACAGAACCAAGAACAAGACCCTGAATTGTGCTGTGGTCAGAAATGAGATGGGTGATGAGAGGGGCAGCAGCTCCAAGGATTCCAGGAATTCTGGATCCAGGCAAAGTCTGGCCTTCAGAAGGACACCCAGGCTGCTTCTGTCATGTCCCACCACACTCTCCACAGAATAACAGATTTTCCCCTCCAAATTCTGATTTCAAATCCATTTCCCCTCATGCCACAGAATTGCTTACACAGAAATATGTTCTCCCAGGGCTGGCTGGCACCTGTCAGAGTCTGTGCATAGCAGCTACCAGAGATGGTAGAAGAGTGACACCTTTATCTTTCCAAGCCTTGTGAGGAGTGAGATCCCGGAGGAGTGGAGAAGGAATGCCCTTTCTGAAGAAGCAGACAAAGGCAGCAGATGAATCATAGATCAATCTCATGGATAAGACTCCAGCCAAGAGTGATTTGACCTCTCCAAGCTCTTTGGCACAGGTCCCCGTGAGGTGCAGCAGTCACAGCCAAGTGGGTGCTCGTGAATACAGAGCTGCAAAGCCAGAAAAGGCACATTGCCAGACTAAGAAGGTGTTTGAGAGTCTGTCCTGAGTCTGGTACTGTTCAATATTCCCATAATGACTCCAGTGATGGAATAGAGAATAGATTTCTGTAATTTGTGGCTGGCAGGAGATGAAGAGGGGGTCACAAGCGATAGGCAAGACAAGACTGGAATTGAAAATGATCTTGGTGTGTTTAAGGCAGTGGATGAAATCAGGAGGGTGACACTGAGTGTGAAAAGACAGGAGGGAAAAGCAAACCCAGGAAACAGAAGCAAGGGAGATGTGGCCATGGGTGAGAGGTGCTCACAGGGAAAAGCAGCAGGATGGAAACCAGAAAATGTGTGGTCTGGGGCATGAGTGGTTTGTGTTGATCACAGGAAGCAATTATCAGCACTTCTCAGCTCCAGCCAGGCTTTGGCTGCAGTTTGGGTCATCTTTTGATAGGACAACACATGTTAAGGAAGATGACAAGATCCCAGAGGAATTTTATTAAAATTATAAATGGTTTGCAGGCTGAGGCGAGGATGAAAGAAAAGGATTTGTGTCGTTTAGGATGAAGGCTGTGAAGAAACAAGATCAGAGCACTTAAATCCATAAACAAGACATTTTAGATGTGGACAGTGATAGATATCCCTCCACTGTTGTGGGACAGAAGATGAGAAATAATTCTGAGTAAATGGAGGAGTAAAGGGAGATTTAGATCCGTATTAAGAAAAACGTTCTGTGGGGAGTTAAAAAGTGGAACAGATTATGGAGGGTCTGTTTAATCCCCAGCAGTGGAATTCTTTACAAAAGCACCTGTCAGAAACAAGTCTTGCATCGTCCCTTCTGTGCTGGAGCAGCAGGGGCTGCACACACGGTGCCTCCTGTGACTCCATCCATGGCAGACCCTGCAAATCGAGCACAGGCACCTCCAGAGCAATCAAAGCCCGCTGGAGCCAGGCACGGGGTGGGGGGGATGGAGTGCATGGGAGGTGTGGAGCCCCCAGAACAAGGCACCTCCCTCCTCAGGACCAGGCTGGACACTGGGCTGGCAGAGGCTGGGGTGCTGGCAGGTGTCCCTGGGCAGCACAGGGGGCTCTTCCCTGCCTCAGGGGGCTCTAACACAGCTCCTGACACTCTGGTTTTATCCCACCCAATGCTGACACTCCCACCAACCTGCAGAACAAGGCTGGATTTTCAAAGCACGTGCAGCACCCCCGGGAGGTGTGTGTCCCTGCCAGGGATGTGAGGGAAGTGCTGCTCCAGGGCCAGCTGAGCCCATTTGCTCACTCTGCAGCCTCCTTTGTGTGCAGAGCACACAGCAGCCCTGTGCCAGTGACAGAACAAGGGCCAGGTTCAAAGACAGAGCTCCTGGAACACGGAGTCCATCAACTCTCCAGGGGAGTTGTGATGCCCAGTGCATCAAACAGCCCTAAAACCCTGTGATGCTCCTGGTTCAGCAGGGCCCACGAGTCATTCCCAGCTCCCTGTTCTTGCTGCAGAGGAGTGAGGAGAAAATTCCATTTTCCTCGTTTGATCTCTGGCACTTGCTGGATCAGAGAAGTCCACGGGTGCTGGGTTTGAGCTGCTGCCAGACCAACAATTGTTACAGAAATGGACACTTGGATCCTGCCTTCAGCACTTTCAGCACTCTTATCTGTCCTGCACATCATTCCTCATAGCTGAGCACTGGAAAATCTCCCAGCTCTGCCTGCCAAGCACAAGAGCAGCCAAGATGGGCCAGGACAGCTGTGCAGACCTTGAGCATTGGTTCCTAAGGACAGGATCTCCCCCGTTTTTAAAGGGTCATTGATCAATGAACTCTCTTCTTAATGGACCTCTTTGAAGCACTTAAATGCCAGCGTGCTCTGCACTGCACGTTATGATGGGGATCCCAGCCATATGTCAAGCAGGAACTGTGACCCCTTTTTCTGTGATTAAGTTCATTTTTGTTCCATCCACTCTTTTTTTTTTTGTACATGATTAACTGGTGAATAAAAAGGCCATTTTTTATTTTTCTTTGCAAGGGCTGAAGCAGTTTTAATCATATATAATTCAATACTTGCTATGTGATTTCATTCCCGGCTTTAAGATGAATTTGGCACTAAACAAGCACTCAATTATACTCCCCCGCCTCTGTTTTCTCTGGAAGTTGCAAAATTCATTCAAACAAAAGCTAAACCCTCCTGAAGATTTATGAAGATTAATGATGATTGCAATCAAAGAGCAGAGATTCTTCTCCTGACGTTAGGGAGCCACAGGGCTCCAATAAATGCCCTCCAGTGACACTTTTCCATCAGCCCTGGGTTCAAAGACAAGACTGTGTACATGTCCATATCAGCACAGGTCACTGCTTCCATCCATCATCCCTTCATCTCTCACTGACCTTGTTTTGCTTCTGACACTAAATATTAGACACGAAGGCTGGAGTTTGTGAGCCCAAACCACAAGTGAGGGTGAATAAGGCACACAGTGAAATTGGAAGGAGAAGCCAAGTTGGAAAAACCAGAGAAGAATTTAGCTGAGGAGGGGAAAAGGCAGTGAGAAGTGAGTGGTGACACAAGACAGCTGGAATTATGTATTTACACTTACAGGAGAATAGTTACAAAGAGGAACCTGAGTTAAATACTTGCAGTTACTCTGGAACCACTTCAGTGCCCTCGTGACTTGAGGGGAGCCTGGGGAGCCTCACTTGGCTGGGATCACCCCCAAAGCCTGGGGGGCCCGTGGGGGAGTCAGGCAGAGGCTGGGAGGGTGTGCAGGGAAAAGGGAGGATGTGTTGGAACAGCAAAACCACAAAACCATGGGAACTTACACTGGATAAACAAGGCTCCACACTAGAGAGACACTGAGGTTGTAAATGCAAGGACTCACAATTTGAGACGTGCCATGGATCATCCAGGAGCTGAAATCCATCCTCCCATCCCACACCAGCACCAGGGCACTGCCTGTGCCAGCACATCACAGAACAGCCCCAGTCTGAGCATGAAAACACCCAAATCTGAGCATGAAAACACCCAAATCTGAGCATTAATACAACCTCAATCTGTGCATTAAAACACCCAAATCTGTGCATTAAAACAGCCCAAATCTGTGCATGAAAACACCCAAATCTGAGCATGAAAACACCCAAATCTGAGCATTAAAACACCCAAATCTGTGCATGAAAACACCCAAATCTGAGCATTAAAACAGCCCAAATGTGTGCATGAAAACACCCAAATCTGAGCATGAAAACAGCCTCCCACCCAGGAGTGATTCTCCTGACAGGTTTCTGCCTTGCCCAGAACATCAGCTGGTGGCACTCACACCAGAGCTCCTGGTCCTTACTGTGATGCTTTAACCATCAGAGCTGGGTGAGAGCTGTGCCTTGGGAAGCACTGCAAGGCCTGGGCTGTACCTGTGCAATATTTACAGTGCTGTGCCGAGCAGGCAGAGGCTGCAGTGCCACATCTACCCAGCCTTGGCAGGTCTTTTCTAATACATCTCATAAAAGGGAGAGCAAAAGAGATATTTCAGCTGGGTAACTGAGTCATAAAAAGCATAAAACCAATGGGGAGGACACAGAATAAGGAAAAGCTGGAAACATGATGAGGAAGAGAGAAGACGAATGGGTCATGTCTTGGGGTGGCTCCAAAAGCAGGAGGATAAATCGGTTTTCCCTAGGGCTGCTGGGCTGAGGCATTGGGCAGAAATGGGCAGATAATGAACAACAAAGGCAGTGTGTTAAAAAATAAAATATAAAGGATAGAGTATAAAGCAAACAGTAAAATATTTGTCATACAAGGGTGGCACAGAGGAAAAGGAGTCAAGGCCTGCTTGAGCAACCTGGTTAGAGGAAGGTGTCCCTGCCCATGGCAGGGGTGGAGTGGGATGAGCTTGAAGGTCCCTTCCAACCCAAACCATTCCATGGCTCTCTGATAATTGGAATTGATAATTGAGAATTGATAATAATTGATAATTGATAATTGATTGGCAATCATGTAGTTTACCTCCCCTGAGGTGGGTGTCCTTGTTTCTGTATCACTGGAGGAGCCAGCTGCCCACCTGTGGGTGTTGGGTGCACCTTGGGATGCTCCAGGGTACCTGAGACAGGAGCAGGGCTCAGGTGTGACACAGCCCCAGGGTACCTGAGACAGGAGCAGGGCTCAGGTGTGACACAGCCCCATGGGAATCCTGCAGAGGAGCAGCAGCTGAGCAGAGCTCTGGGCAGGGGAGTTGAGCAGGGCTTTGGGCAGGGCAGTTGAGCAGGGCTTTGGGCAGGGCAGGGGAGTTGAGCAGGGCTTTGGGCAGTGCAGTTGAGCAGAGCTTTGGGCAGTGCAGTTGAGCAGAGCTTTGGGCAGGGGAGTTGAGCAGAGCTTTGGGCAGGGCAGCAGCTCAGCCATGGCCTGGCACATGAAGCTGGAGACACAAAGCCCTTGGAGCTCAGTCCTGGTCCCACAGCAACAGGAGAGATCAGGATCTGACACAGCTCAGGACCTGGCACAGCTCAGGATCTCACACAGTTCAGGATGTGACACAGTTCAGGATGTGACACAGTTCAGGATCTCACACAGTTCAGGATCTGGCACAGTTCAGGATCTCACACAGCTCAGGATCTGGCACAGCTCAGGATCTCACACAGCTCAGGATCTCACACAGTTCAGGATCTCACACAGTTCAGGATCTCACACAGCTCAGGATCTGGCACAGTTCAGGATCTGGCACAGTTCAGGATCTCACACAGTTCAGGATCTCACACAGTTCAGGATCTCACACAGCTCAGGATCTGGCACAGTTCAGGATCTCGCACAGTTCAGGATCTCACACAGTTCAGGATCTCTCACAGTTCAGGATCTGGCACAGCTCAGGATCTCACACAGTTCAGGATCTCACACAGCTCAGGATCTCACACAGTTCAGGATCTGGCACAGTTCAGGATCTCACACAGTTCAGGATCTGGCACAGCTCAGGATCTGGCACAGCTCAGGATCTGGCACAGTTCAGGATCTCACACAGCTCAGGATCTCACACAGTTCAGGATCTCACACAGCTCAGGATCTGGCACAGTTCAGGATCTCACACAGTTCAGGATCTGGCACAGTTCAGGATCTGATCCTGAAGTGATCCTTTAGCTCAGGTCACTGCTGAAGGTGCAGTGAGACAGAGGGAGGGGATGGTGACGATGCCCGTGCCTGGCCCAAGAAGCTCAGTGTCCAGAGAAGAGCCCTGGGCTGTGCCAGGGCTTCAGGGGACACCTGGCAGCAGACAGGGGCAGTTTGCTGAGGGTGGCACAGGCTCTGTCCCCAGAGCCCAGGGGTGGAGCAGCCTCCTCCAGCCACGGTGTCTGCACCTGCAGCTCCTGCTCCTCCCATCCCAGAGAGCCCAGGGGAGGCAAGGAAACCAAATCATCATTAAACACGGCTTGAACCTTCGTGCTGCACTTTCTCCTTCAGTCCTCACTATTTCTGTCATGGAAATCTGTTTTCGGTCTCAGCCTAAATAACCAAACATGAATTTTGCTGTAAGAAATTATCTTGTAATCCACGACAACTTGAGCCATACAAAGGTCTAGTACCTTGCTCGAAGGCTTCTTTTACCCTTGTAAAACAAGAGTTCACTCAGAAACAGGAGCAGAATCCTAATATTTAATTAGTGGCTGCAGTTCACATGCAATTATTTATGGCATGCTTTCAATGATTATTCATAGGTTTCATATTGGGGGTGGGGAGAGGTCAGCAGGTTGCAAACAAGCCTGAAATTCAGAATTACTTGCTGAGGAGAGCTGGGGAAAGATGATTATGATGGAACATGCAAGAGAAGAGCATAAAGAAAATTGATTATGAAGATTTACCAGGAACATGTGTACTATTAAAAACTCTACTGCACATCAGTGAATTTCAGACACTTAAATCAACAGAACCTTTAAAGGGAAATCACATTTTTATCATCTAATCAATGTAGGTAAAAGTGTTGTTGGTCTCTCTTCCCTGTTCCCTGTTGACTTCAGTTTCCCAATTTAGAGAAACTCACTGTTCAATCTAATTTGAAGTGTCATGAGGTTTGAATAGACCAGAGGCAACTGAAAAAGCCAGAAGTAATAAAGTTCAGCTTTTGTCCTAACTGTCTGTAAAATCCAGCTAATCACAGCTCTCCTTGAACGGAGTTTGTTATTTCAGTGACCCTTTTCCCCCATGGAGCTGCTCCCAGCCTTGTGCTGCTCTGTGAGGAAAACACAAAACACAAAACACGAGACTGTGCCAGCACCGAGTGTGAGGAGCCCCTTCCTCCCGTCAGGGTGGGAAGGGGTTTGGGTTCTGTGGGCTCAGCCCCAGCTCCTCTGCTGCCTTTCACCTCCCAGAGCCACAGCTCTGGACTGCAGTGGGGCCAGCACTCCTGGCTGGCTGCAGGGATGAGCACAGGCTGCAGGGCCTGCCTTCCATCCTGGGGGTGTCTGTTCAGCTCTGGATGAACTTGAGGATCCCAGGGCCCAAGGAAGAATTCAGCTGCTACAGCATTTCCCATGGCCTTTCAATACTGGCCTTTCTGCAGAAAGGTTCTGATGAGGAGAGGGCTGGAAGGTTTCCTTTAACTCAGAATATCCTGGGATTTGTGATTCTGGGATTTGTGATTCTGGGATTCTGAGATTTGGGATTCTGGGATTCTGTCATTCTGTGATTCTGGGATTTGTGATTCTGTGGTTCTGAAATTCTGAGATTTGGGATTCTGGGAATCACCAAACAAGGCAGTGACTGCAGTGCCCTGGTTAGAAGAAGATCACAGACTCACAGAATATCCTCATTTGAAAGGGACCCTCAGGACCATCCATCCAACCCCTGCCCTGCCCATCCCTGGTGTCCAAACTCTCCTGGAGCTCTGTGGGGCCGTGCCCATTCCCTGGGGAGCCTGGGCAGTGCCCAAACCCTCTTTCCCTAAATCCAGCCTGAGCCTGCCCTGGCGCAGCTCCAGGTTTCCCTGGTCCTGTCCCCGGGCACCAAAGATTGCTACACCCTCTGAAAAGGCAGAAAGCAGGAGGAAGGGACAGGAGGCAGGAGGGAAGGAGGCTGTGTCTGTTCCTGCAGGGATGCAGAGGAGCAGCCCCTGGGCCCTTTCTGGGTGGGGGTGAGTGCAGAGCTGGGTGGTCTCATGCTGAATTAGCAGCAGGTGTTGGTTATGGAGGAAACAAGGTCAAGGAGAGGCTGCAAATGAGGGTGGACATAGGGATTGTAGGAATGAAGGATGGGCAGAGGCTGGACACTCATCAGGACAGAGCTAATGTGTCTAGAGCAGAGTCTAGGTCAGGTTTGTTCCAATGGTTCATCACCCCTCTTGCCAAAACCTGCTTTCTTTGGCTCCTTTGGTTGTAGCTGGCCCAAATTCTTCCCCCACCTCTTTTTGCTGCTTTCCTGTGAGGATTAAATTCTTGGAAACCCTTTGAGAACAGAATCACTCATCTTCCTTCTGCAACAACCTCACTCCTTAAAATCTCTGTCCCTGGGAGGTCTTTGCAGAATTACAGACAATTTCTGTAGTCCTTTAATCCTCTGATCCAGTGGCTCAAAATCTGCCCTCCCAGGCATGGGGTGAGTGCCCAGCCCCACATTTTTTTGACTCCACCTCAGCTCTGCTGGTTTGCTCCAGTGTGGAGTTTTCATTTGTGTGCCCATGAAGGGTTTGAGTTCTGCACACAACATCTCAGCAAATCATCAGCACTGCCTGTCTGCCACGGCCCCTAACTCCTCTCTCTGCTGAAATATCACCATTCTGTCATGAGGGATTGTGTTTTCCTCCCATCCTGGAGAGCCAGAGCCTGCATTCAGCTACAGAAAACGCTCACAGCACCTGCCTCGCTTGTCTGCCAGAGATGAGGATTTGTGTCTTCAGTTATTCAATACCTCCACACTACAGATTTGTATCTTGTCCAAGAAGAGTATCAATATTTTTAATCATGCAGTTAAAGACCATATCAGAAAGGAAATGCACTGGGAGAAAGGAATTACATTGCACAGACAGCCTTGGGTCTGTCACTGCCTGTCTGCTGACTGCTTGTCTTTCCTACCTTAACCCTCTCTGATAATATCACAGCATCCATCACAAGATACCAGCGGGTGTACTGCACCTGTGCTGACCTCCACTGGCCTCAGGATCTCCAGAATAAACAGCAAATAAACACGAAACACTTCCCAAGCTTTCACACTGCCTTAGAGAGCAGCACGGGCGTCTCATCCTGCCCTGCTGAGCTCCCTGAATCCTCTGCACCTGCAGAGCACACCTGGGGACAGCAGCGACCCCACTCAGGGTTAGAGTCCTCAGGGGAGCACTCACAGCCTGGTCTGGGATGTGTGTGTGTCCCTGACACTCACAGCCTGGTCTGGGATGTGTTCCTGAGCCTGCTTTGGGATCTGTGTGTGTGTGTGTGTGTGTGTGTGTCCAGGACTGTTCCTGAGCCTGCTTTGGGATCTGTGTGTGTGTGTGTGTGTGTGTCTCTGTGTGTGTGTCCAGGACTGTTCCTGAGCCTGCTTTGGGATCTGTGTGTGCCTCAGCCTCCAGTGCTGAGCAAGAAGCCAGTTCACAAGTGGGTGATTAAATGAGGAAGAAGTTCCTAAATCCTTGAGAGGTTTGGCTCATCTCAGCCTCACTGTGTTTTCTGGAGCTGAATCCTCTCTCTCTCAAGGTGCCTCTAATGGTCTCATCCCCTCTGAAGTGCTTATTTCATGCTGCACACAATTCCAGTTTTCTTTGAGCTCTCATGGGACATTTTCAGAGCTAGATTTCATGGAAACACAACTGAGGTGGGTTGAACTCTGACCTGAGAAGCTCCCCTGAGTTCAGCAAGCATCCTCAAGCCTCCTAGGTGTAGGTGCAAGTCTGGCTGATGTTCAGGGCAGGGACTGAAGCACACAGCTCCCGTGCTGGTCACAAACTCCACTGTGCATTGGCTGTGAGTCATGGACCTGCAGCATCCCTGTCCATGCACCCCCTCCAGGCAGCCCCTCTCATCTGCTCCTGTGAGCTGGGATTTTGTGCTGCACTCGTGTGCATATTCCCAGCAATGCCACTCTGCACAGAGAAAGCCCAGATGTCATGGAATGAGAAGCTGGCAGAGCTGAGTGCAGACACGGCTGACTCAGACTGTGCTGATGTTCCACTGATTTACACCAGCCTGGGGGAAAGCCACTCTGCTTCTCCTTTTCTTTGATTGAGTAGCCACAGGACAAGAGAATGAATAGATGACAGAACCAGAGATCATGAATCCTGAACGTGCAGCTGGAATTCCCCCAGCAGACTCACAATGGGAAACATCCGAAAAAAGGCCTGTGAAATACGAATTAATGTAAGGACAAGGTTTTAATCACACTTTCAAATCACAGAAACTCCACAGAGCTCAGTTTGGTGACTCTGGCTGTTTGCTGACATCACAGCTGCCTCTAGTGCACAAGGAGCAGGCTTTGATGTTATTTCTGATGGTGTCAGTTCTGCAGTGAAGTCAGTGGTGTATAACAGTGTGGGATCAAAGGCAAGTTTTGTGAGCTGGTGTGACTGGGGAGCTCTGCCTGCTCTCATGGACACACAGACGTGTCCTGGGGAGGGCCTGGCCCTGCCAGAGCTCATTGCAGAGTTTCTGCTCAGAATCACAGAATCACAGGGTCATTGGGGTTGGAACAGACCGCCAGGATCATCCGGTCCAACCTGAGACTGACCCCCCCTTGTCCCCAGCCCAGGGCACTCAGTGCCACCTCCAGGTGTTCCCTGGACACCTCCAGGGATGGACACCCCAACCCTTCCAGTGCCTGACCACCCTTTCTGTGAACAAATTCTTCCTAATTCTCAGTGAAGTCCTCTCTGTGGTGAAAATCAGAAGTGAAGGAAATGAAAATCCAAATGCTGGGTCTTCATTTGCCACTTACAGGACTGCACCAAATGGAGCATCACAACCAGACTGCTCTGAGCTCTGCAGGGCTTGAGCCACTCTGAGAGCAGAGCAGAGTCCTGCAGTCCACGCTGGGCAGCAGGGAATTGTGTGGTGGATGTGTCTGTGCCATCCCTTGCCTTGGGGCACCTTTACAGAACCATTTACACGAGACTCACCCTCCGCAGCCCAGGCTGTCCCTGGTGCCACCACAAGGACACCTGGGCGCAGGTGGGGTCACCATTCTGGCTCAGAAATAGGGGCAGGGTCTGTGCTGGCCGTGCCCAGGTGAGAGTGCAGAGACACCTGGTGCCTCCTGAGCTGCAGTGTGAGCAGGGCCCGCAGGGCACACACCCTGCAGGGCTGACGGTGCCATGGCTGCTCACAGCCACCATCAGGGCAGCCCCGTGGAGATTTACCCAACAAACAAAACCAGCAAACCAACCCGCAGCTCTCCTAGGGCAAGGTGTCCCTGCCCATGGCAGGGAGTGGAGCTGGACGAGCTTTCAGCTCCCTTCCAACCCAAACCATTCTGTTATTCATGTTATTCATGTTATAATTACAATTATAATTACAAGCTACAAGAGGAACACTCACAGGAACCAGCAGTCCTGCCTTGCACACTGCCCAGGTCCTGGCAGGCTGTGGCTCTTGGCTGCCTTGCTGTGGATGCCACAGCACAGGTGAGGGTACAGCAGGAGGCAGAGCCTGAGCCCCTGGCACAGCACCCAGGGAGCTCCTGACTCTGCTGTGAGGGACACGCTCCCAAAACTCCAGAGCACTTCTGGAAATGAGGCTCCCACATCCCCTCTGAACACAGTGAAAACACGGTGAAAACGCAGTGAAAACACAGTGAAAACACGGTGAAAACGCAGTGAAAACACAGTGAAAACACAGTGGAAACACAGTGAAAACGCAGTGAAAACACGGTGAAAACACAGTGAAATCACAGTGAAATCACAGTGAAAACACAGTGGAAACGCAGTGGAAACGCAGTGAAAACACAGTGGAAACACGGTGAAAACACAGTGGAAACGCAGTGGAAATACAGTGGAAACACAATGAAAACACGGTGGAAACACAGTGAAAACACAATGAAAACGCAGTGGAAACACGGTGGTGCTCAGGTCCAGAGAAAGGACAGCTTTCATTGGGAATCGATGTCACTTCTTGGAAATAAGGGAAATACTGCACTGACCTCGTGCTGGGCTAAAGGCACTGTCCTGTGGCTCCCAGGTGTGCAGTGCAGGTGTGACCCACAGCAGGCAGCAGTGCAGGTGTGTGACCCACAGCCTGCAGTAATGCAGTGAAGGCTTGTGCCATGTGGCACAGGGGACACAGTTCAGGTGTGTTCGGGTGAGTTCAGGTGAGTTCAGGAGTGTTCAGGAGTGTTCAGGAGTGTTCAGGTGAGTTCAGGTGTGTTCAGGAGTGTTCAGGAGTGTTCAGGTGAGTTCAGGTGAGTTCAGGAGTGTTCAGGTGAGTTCAGGTGTGTTCGGGTGAGTTCAGGTGAGTTCAGGAGTGTTCAGGAGTGTTCAGGAGTGTTCAGGTGAGTTCAGGTGAGTTCAGGTGTGTGCAGTACCTGCTCACAGGCTCTCTCAGGTGCCCTTTGGTTCTGGAACCCCAGGGTTTGTGGCTGTGGCCGCTGGGGCCTGGGGCTGTGCTGGGGAGGGGCTGCACCTGATGGGCCTGGGGGGATTCCAGGTGAAATCACTGAGGGCTCTTTGTGCCAGCCCTTGCCAGTGCAGGACTGCCCGGGCCTGTGGCCATCAAGACTCACCTGAAGGGATCTCTTGATTCTGCAGGGACCAGAGAAGGGTGACAAATGTGGAGCCTGTCCTGTGAGACCCCCCCATCATCCCTGTGCCTCTCCCTTGCACTTGGCACTCTCCCCTGGAATCTCTAAGTCCAGTGTTTCTCCTCAGAAACTCTAATCCTGGCTTCTGTTTAGCCATTGTCTCCTTGGCCTTTATGGAAGGTGCAGTTTATAAAGGGTGGATCCCCTCCTCTGCTGCTCACAGCTGCCTCCCCCTGCAGCTCCAGGCTGCCTGAACCCCTCTGCCTCCCCCTGAAAAGGGCCCAAGGATAGCCCCGAGGGTCCTATAGTTCCATGACTGATGAAAATGTACATTTCTTCTAGAAGACCCAGGCATTTGCAAACTTTGAGACCCATTTCCAATTACAAATCAGCATGAGAAGAGGAAAAACCCAAAAGTTCTGTTTTTCAGTGAGTCTATCCAGTATAAGAAAACAGAAACTGATGCAAGGCAAGGTTTAGCTGGGCACCAGAATGGCCACAGCTTCTCATGTCTCATTTCTTCTCATTTCTCATTTCTCATTATTTCTCACTCCTCACTTCTCCCCACCACTTTCACAAGGCCAGGGCAGACCTAGGGATGGGTCCAAGTCAAATCTGACCCTGCAGTCATGAGCAGAGAGTTGTTTCCTTCCCAGCAGGATCCCCCCTCCTCAGAGCCCCAGTTCTCCTTTTCAGCCCCTCTAGGCTGCACAGAAACAGGCACAGGACAGCAGAACCCAGAGAGCTTGTGAGGCAGAGCTGGTGCCTTGGTCATGTACCCTTGGTAAATGTGCTTTTAATCCCATTAATGTTGGAAAGAAGCAGTGCTGGATGAATCATCTGATGCAAATGGAATAGTTTAGGGAATACATGCATTTTCATTAGCCTAACTTCTCCTCCAGCTCTATGTATTAGCATGGAATTAACCCATTAATTCTATTGATTTCAGTTAATATTGTGCATTCCATTAGTGCTCAAATCCCCACAGACTCCTTTCCAACCATCTACAGGCACTGGCTTGTTTAATTAACACTGAGCAACTAATTGAGACAACAGTTTGGGTCATGAAGTGAAGAGGAAAATTGTTTCTACCAGTGGAGAGAGCAGGAGGCATTTGGGGATGCAGGATGCAGTCCTGGCACTGCAGGCAGCAGCTGCTGCACAGAGCTGAGGGGAGCTGGTCCAAACGCTGTGTCCCCACCCAGGACAGGGAAAACTTCCCATCCCTGCAGTGCCAAACATCTCCCTGCCAGCTCAGGGGAGTTACAGCAGGGCTGGTGCCACCTGCAGAAATTCAGGGAGGATCTCCAGAGACTGCTACAGTCACAGCAGGGTCACAAAGATGGTGTTTCATGTCCTTAGCTCAAAGCCTCTGGAAGCTTTCACTGCTCAGGTAGAAGGGCAGCTCTGCCTCTTGTAGCCTTTGCTTGGAGGAGAGGATAAATGAGGTCTTTGATGTAAAAATCCAAATGAGAGCAAACACGACAAAGTTGCTCTTTAAACTTCGTTTATTCACCCTGGCCCTCACCTCCCTGGGCAGTCTGTGCACTGCACTCGCCCTGCCCACGACTGTGCAGGCTCAGACCATGGCCATGACATTTTTTACAGCAATATTTCCTCTCAAATTGCTTTTGTAAAAGGCTGTCTTTATTCCCCTCATCATAAGCCCTGCCTCATTTTCAGCAGCCAGCTGAACTCTCTCTCTCTCTTGCATCCTGGCCTAATTATTAAACAACCCTGTCAAAGTATTCGGTTGTTTGATGATATTTTACTCTCAATTAGAAGTATGAATGTGCTCCATTAGGCTCCTAATATCCTTTATGCTCAGCCTGACATTTGGGGAGCTGTTTTATTACAGCTGACACTCTGGGAAATGGGGCTGCCATACTTAGCATCAATAATGGTGTTATTGACCCCAATTTTATGAATGCAGGAGGATGTCTGGATGTTACACACTCAGAATCTCGAGGGTTCTCACTGTCTCACACCAATGTCTGCTCTGGGAGCTCACTCCTGCCTTTCTGTGGAAGTGTGTGGTTTTTTCTCACTCTATTAAGCTCAGAGACACTTTGCTGATCAAGTGTTTGGCAGCTGGTTAACACAAAAAAGCTCATCAAGATAGTGAGGACTGAGGTTGAGTTTCTCATTGAAAAGCCTGACAGCCTCTTAATAAACATCAAACACAACCAGCAATCCTCAGGGCTGTTCCCACTTCTGAAAGAAACTGGTGGCACAGCCCTGGACAAGTCACTGCCCTTCTCCTGATCTCATTCTGGGACTGAGTGAAGTTCCCCTCCACGTCCCCACCTCTCTCTAAAGCACGGAATCATGGAATGATTTGGTGGGAAGGGACCTGGAATATGATGCAGTTCCACTCTGCCATGGGCAGGGACAGCTTCCACTGCAGCGAGCTCCAGGCTCCAGCCTGGCCTGGCACAGCTCCAGGGATGCAGGGGCAGCCACACCCTGTGCCAAAGCCCAGACAGAATTCCCTGCTGTGAAGTTTTCATGACCAAAGACAAAGCCCTGATCCAAACAAACCTGGATGGTTGGGAAGCTGGTGTTGGGATGTGGGGATCCTGAGACACTTCCCAGCCTCCAGCCACTCATGGGCCTTTTCTGGGAGCTCATTCAGTGGCTCTCAGTGCACAGCAGGTCTGAAGGCACCTCTCTGCTGCCATCCTGCAGCAATTCCAGAGCAACACGGAGCAGAGCAAAGCTGAGAACAGGAGCAGCAGTGACTGCACCAGTGTGTGACACTGAGCCACAGCAGGGTGACACTGAACCACAGCAGTGTGTGACACTGAACCACAGCAGTGTGACACTGAACCACACCAGTGTGTGACACTGAACCACACCAGTGTGTGACACTGAGCCACAGCAGGGTGTGACACTGAGCCACAGCAGTGTGACACTGAGCCACACCAGTGTGTGACACTGAGCCACAGCAGGGTGACACTGAACCACAGCAGGGTGACATTGAACCACACCAGTGTGTGACACTGAGCCACACCAGGGTGTGACACTGAGCCACACCAGGGTGACATTGAACCACACCAGTGTGTGACACTGAACCACAGCAGTGTGACACTGAACCACACCAGGGTGTGACACTGAACCACAGCAGTGTGTGACACTGAACCACACCAGGGTGTGACACTGAACCACAGCAGGGTGACACTGAACCACAGCAGTGTGTGACACTGAGCCACAGCAGTGTGTGACACTGAGCCACACCAGGGTGACACTGAACCACACCAGGGTGACACTGAACCACAGCAGTGTGACACTGAACCACACCAGGGTGTGACACTGAGCCACAGCAGGGTGACACTGAACCACAGCAGTGTGTGACACTGAACCACAGCAGTGCTCCATCCCCTCCTGCCAGCACAAACACAGGGTCCTTTCCTTTCCTCCTGTTCTCCTTTCCTCCTTCTCTCCTTTTCTCTGCCCACAGGCACCTGGAGCAGCTCTCTGAGAGGTTCTAGGTGGGGATACATGGGCACAACTCCAACCATAACCCAAAGCACCCAAAGCATTTCCGAGGCTGCATTTGGGGTGAGCTGCAAAAGGAGACACAAACTTAAACCTGCTGGGTCCTTCAGCAAGGACTGCAACAGCAGGCCCAGCATCAAATTCAGCAGGAATTGGTAAAACCCATTTCTGACTGATGCTGTCCCCCTTTCCTCCCTAGCAGACTGCTGCACACACTGCTACAATTGCACAGAGCAAGGAAATCCTCCCCTCTTCTCTCCCCTCTTTTCCCAGTAGCACTATAAGAACCTTGGGACAAAAAGAAATGGATATTTGGGAACACAGGAAAACACCAAGTTCTCATCAAGTTGAGATTACTGCTGGGCTTTTGCTCCATTTCAGTGCTAAAAAGTGGAATATCTTGCACTGAGAGTAGTTATTGTACTCTAGAGCCTTTTCAAAATAATACAAAGCTCCATCCATCCATCCATCCATCCATCCATCATCCATCATCCATCCATCCATCCATCCATCCATCCATCCATCCATCCATCCATCCATCATCCATCATCCATCCATCATCCATCCATCCATCATCCATCCATCATCCATCATCCATCCATCATCCATCCATCATCCATCATCCATCATCCATCATCCATCCATCATCCATCCATCCATCATCCATCATCCATCCATCATCCATCCATCATCCATCCATCCATCCATCATCCATCCATCATCCATCCATCATCCATCATCCATCCATCATCCATCCATCATCCATCCATCCATCCATCATCCATCCATCATCCATCCATCATCCATCATCCATCCATCATCCATCCATCATCCATCCATCCATCATCCATCATCCATCCATCCATCCATCATCCATCCATCATCCATCCATCATCCATCATCCATCCATCATCCATCCATCCATCCATCCATCCATCCATCCATCCATCATCCATCATCCATCATCCATCCATCATCCATCCATCATCCATCATCCATCATCCATCATCCATCCATCATCCATCATCCATCATCCATCATCCATCCATCATCCATCATCCATCCATCCATCATCCATCATCCATCCATCATCCATCATCCATCATCCATCCATCCATCATCCATCCATCCATCATCCATCCATCATCCATCATCCATCCATCATCCATCCATCCATCCATCCATCCATCATCCATCATCCATCATCCATCCATCATCCATCATCCATCCATCCATCATCCATCATCCATCATCCATCATCCATCATCCATCCATCATCCATCATCCATCCATCCATCATCCATCATCCATCCATCCATCATCCATCATCCATCATCCATCCATCCATCCATCCATCCATCATCCATCATCCATCATCCATCCATCCATCATCCATCCATCCATCCATCCATCCATCATCCATCATCCATCCATCCATCATCCATCATCCATCATCCATCCATCATCCATCATCCATCATCCATCCATCATCCATCATCCATCCATCCATCATCCATCCATCCATCCATCCATCCATCCATCATCCATCATCCATCCATCCATCATCCATCATCCATCATCCATCCATCCATCCATCATCCATCATCCATCATCCATCATCCATCATCCATCATCCATCATCCATCCATCCATCCATCCATCATCCATCCATCATCCATCATCCATCCATCATCCATCATCCATCCATCATCCATCATCCATCATCCATCATCCATCATCCATCCATCCATCATCCATCATCCATCCATCATCCATCATCCATCCATCATCCATCATCCATCATCCATCATCCATCATCCATCATCCATCATCCATCATCCATCATCCATCCATCCATCCATCCATCATCCATCATCCATCCATCCATCATCCATCATCCATCCATCATCCATCATCCATCATCCATCCATCCATCCATCCATCCATCCATCATCCATCCCTGTGGGTTTTAATGCAAACAGACCAGACAGGTCCTGGCAGGGTGGAGAGG
This sequence comes from Sturnus vulgaris, assembly GCF_052056855.1. Classification (NCBI taxonomy): domain Eukaryota; kingdom Metazoa; phylum Chordata; class Aves; order Passeriformes; family Sturnidae; genus Sturnus; species Sturnus vulgaris. The sequence goes on from NC_142246.1 coordinate 280,556, forward strand.
TTTCCCAAGGGAACACAAGAAGTCTGTGGCAGAGAAGGGCCAGCCCAAAGTCCCAGCCCAGTCCTGTGGATTCCAGTTTGTGCTCAGTCCTGACCTGAGGAATTCAGCTGAGCCCTGGATCCATTCTGCCTCTGCTTGGTGTCTGCTGCCCTGGCAGGACACTGCTCTGCCTCTCGGAGCTGCCAAAGCTCGTTTGGAGGAACATCCTCCAGAACCAGGGCACCCCAGGGTGCCAGTGCCAGTGAACCTGGGTATTGCTGTCCAGGGATCCCATCCGGGCTCCTCTGCCTGGAGAAATCACACCTGCACTGCCCTGGGCATCTCCAACCTCCTGCAAATCCTTCCCAAATGTCCTGGAGCATTTCCAGCAGCGGGAGCTTCCAGCCACACCAGGGACCAGGAGAGGGAACCCCAGTGCCAGAGGCACGAGGGGATTTCAGGAGCAGTTTGGGATGGGAGGGTGAGCTCAGTGCCACGGGGGGATGCAGAAGGCAGGGACAGGTCCCTGGAGCTGCCCCAGCCCTGGGTGCAGCTCTGGGCACCCCCACATTCCCACCAGAGCTGCCCTCAAAAGGGCAGGGGTGCATCTCAAGGAGCTCCCACCTCTTTCTATCCAGGAATGGAAGTTTCCAGACAAAACAGCACCAGAACCACCCAGAAGCTGTTTTTGGACGAGGCCTGCACTGCTCTGCCACCCATGCAGTCAAACATCCCCTGGATCCTGCTCAGAGCTCCCCAGCACACACCCCCCTTCTGCAACAACAAAGCTCCAGCTCTGCTCTGAAAATTCAATCTTATCTCCCCAAACCACTCCAGCTCCGCACACCTGGGATCCCATCTCTCCCTCTCATCTGACTTTAACAGCAACACCATTCCCCTCAGAAGGAGCAGGACAGAGCCCAGATTAAAAGGAGCTCTTTAGCTGGCAGCAATGTTCCCTTCCTTTGCCCTTTGATTTTTGATTTTTTTGTTGTTGTTGTCGCTCCTGCATTTTTTATTGAGCACCTGGGCTGAATGGCAGAATAAAATCGAACTTCCCAGCTGAGACCATAGCACAGCTGCTTGGCTGTGCATACCTTAGGGAAAAACGTGGGCAAATTCCATTTCGGCCAATTATTATGTAGGGGAATCTTTTATTCTGGTGGGAAGGTGGATGGGAGGAAGAAAAGCCTTTGCAGGCACCGTTTATCTTTTAAAGGAATGCTGGCCACTAAAAACTGTTGAGCCAGAACTTAAGCACACATGAATCAGCAGAGATTCCTCACAAACATGGGGATGAAAAGTGAAGAGTTTAGCTGGGAATGTGTGGGGTAGGGTGTGGATACCTCCCTGTTTATTTATACATCACTGCAATTCTCTTTCATTTGGTTTGTGTGCTTTTTTCCCCTGGGCATTGGAAATCATCTCATTTGCTTGGGATCACATTTCTGTGATTTCAATGAATCCCAGGACACCAGCACTCCTTCCTCCTGCCCCTGTCAGGCATTCACGGGTCCTGCACTGCTGCTCTCTGTGCAAGCCCAAGCTCCAGACTGACAAACGAGCCTTTATTCACTTCACTGTGCTCAGTTACTTTCCAGACCACTTCTCTCTGCTCTCCCTCTCACCCTTCCTTACTCTGATATCTCACGAGAGGGGCTTGGCCAGGGACCTCTGCTGAGTTCACCTCTGTGTTGGTTTTCCCTTCCTGCCTGAACACTGATTTTCACTGCCCCAGACCCCACTGCACAGGGACCAGCAGCCTTCAGTGGGGTTTTCCTTTTGCTGGGTGCACACATGTTCCTCTTCCTTTCCTTCTTTATTAAGTTTCAAGTCTTGGGATGCTGAGCAAACCTGCATTAAAAACTCTTAAATACTCCCTGACAGACCCTCTGGGCACGACCTTGAAAGCAGCAACTTCTCCCCAGCATTTACTTGCTCTGAGAGGAATGTGAGGAGTTCATTTTTTTTTTAATTGAGGGGGTGCTTTCCCAGACACTAAGAAATGGGTGGAGGAGGGATCTCCCCCAAGAGCCACTGAAGTCTGCACAGCCCATTTTTGCCCATTACCTACCAGCTTGAGATGGATTTTCATTTTAGTTCAGTTGCTGAGCTAAACATCCTTGTTTTCAGCTCCTTTTTTCCTCCACCCAGCCCGAGCCTCCCACACGGAGGGGCTGCTCGTGCTGCCCTGGGAGGTGTGAGAGAGCCCAGGCTGCACACTCAGCCCCTGGGCTCTGCAGGGACTGTGCCTGCACAGCTCCCAGCTCTGCAGGGAAAACCTCCCCCAGCAGCAGCCTGCAAGGAATTGTGCCTGGCAGCATTTCTCAAAGTGGTTTGGGGCCATACAGAGAATGCTGCAAACCATTCCCAACCCAGAGAATCATCTCTTTGCACATTGAGGTCTAAAAAGCAAAGCAAGCCCCAGGCTGGGCTCCTGCACCAGGACATTGAGATGGGACCAGGGAGCCAGGAATGCACAAGGTTCCCTCTGCTGTGGGGCTTTGGTGGAGGAATATGTGGTTTAAAGGTGAATTTATGGCTTGGTCAGATTTTCTGCTGGCAATTCACACACAGCTCATCTGGATCAGTGAGCACAGCCTGGCTTTGGTGGCTCTGTGCACCCCAAATTCCTTCATTTCTTTTGCCAGTTCAGTCTGCAGTTTTTGGAGTACCTATCCTTCATTAAAATCGTCTGAAAGACTTTGGAGCCTGAAATGTCTTTTTTTTTGTACAGCTGGAGGTCAAGGCTCAGGCATTTTAGACGTAGTGCTGCTAAAATACATTTAAATCTGCCTCTCCCAAAAATACATTTAAATCTGCCCCTCCCTGCACATCAGCCAGCACAGTCTTCTCCCCCCACATCTGGAGCAATCCCCCCTTTGTGCCAGTCGGTGTGTTGTGCCTTCTGTCAAATATTGAACACATTTTCGTGACTGCTCTTGAAATGCAGCAGGACCAGGGTGAGTGGTCATGACTTGTCTTCCTTGACATCCCCTGTGTTTAACTGTGTTGTCTTCTGTGCTCCACAATCTCTCAGTTGAGCTCCCCATACTCAAGAAGAGGTAAAAGCAGCTCTCCATGCGTCATTTCTGCAGGAATTTCATCGAGCTGTCCTGTGTTTTGAGGGCTCTGAAGGAGTTCTTCTCCATGGGATGGGCCTGAGAGGAGAAGGAGCTTCCTACAAGACACTGGGGGAGCTGCAGTGGGAAAGGAAAAGCGTCTGGACAGCCTTGACAGGGCTGGAGGGGAGCAAAGGGAACGTCCTGGGATGCTGGGGCAGCCCAAAGGGGCAGCAGACACGGCTGGGGCTGGAGGTGCTCTCTGACCATGGCAGTGATGGACATCCCCCACCTGATACCTGGGGGTAAAGCTCCCAGGAAATGCAATGTCGTGTACTGAGGGCTGAAGAACAGTTCCGTGCATTTTCGAAAATAAACAGACTAATCAAGACCTTTATGTAATGAAAGGACTTTTCTGCTGTTAGCCAATTTATTTTGGTCTCAGTTTGATCAGCTTTAATAATGACCCTGCAGCTCTGTTCTTGTTCCCTCCTGCTCAGTCAAGTGGGAGAGATGGGAATTTCTCCTTCCTGCACACAGAGGGGACGAGGCACTGCCCGTGTTTCAGCACAAAGCCATTAAATCAGGATGAGCCCTGATTCTTTACCTGGATCACCGTGGCTTAGCACTGGGTTACCCGGGCTGGGAGCTGCACTGACCCCAGCATTTATTTTCTCTGCTATTTAGCAGCTGTGAGGAAGAAAAACAACTGTTATTATCTTTTGGATATTTTCTAATCCTATTCTGGACCTGTTTGTCATCACCAGACGGAGTCAGAGGAGTTCAGAGTCTGCAATGAACACGGGACGGGGATGTTGGCACTTGACAAGAATTGTGAGGCTCTGAGTGATGTGCTGGGTACTTAATGAAGCCACCTAGAAAGGCTGACATATTTGCATTCCTGTTAAAAGACAATAATAACAATAATTTGAGGCTGTCAGCTCAGCCGTGACAGCGCTGGAAAACGCGTCTCCTTTACCCAGAGAGCCGGAGCAGCCTCTGGGAGCAGAGTCCTGCGTGTCCTGGGGACGGAGCCCAGCCCCTCCAGCCCTGCCTGCAGCCTCCTCTGCCGGCCTGGGGGGCTGTGCCCACCTGCACTCACGGCCCTGGCTGTTCCTGGTGCTGGGGCTCTGCAGGGCCGGGGAGCAGAGCCCAGCCCAGCTCACACTGCCAGGGAAACAGCAGCTCCCCCCACGATGGGTCCTGCTGCCTCCCCCTCCATGGCCTGGACAGCCTGCCCCCCAAAAATCACACCCTGCCCCCCAAAATCACATCCTGCCTCCCAAAAATCACATCCTGCCCCCCAAAAATCACATCCTGGCCCCAAAAATCACACCCTGCCCCCCAAAAATCACATCCTGCCCCATCACATCCTGCCCCCCAAAAATCACACCCTGCCCCCCAAAAATCACACCCTGCCCCCCAAAAATCACATCCTGCCCCATCACATCCTGCCTCCCAAAAATCACATCCTGGCCCCAAAAATCACACCCTGGCCCCAAAAATCACATCCTGCCCCCCAAAAATCACATCCTGCCCCATCACATCCTGCCCCCCAAAAATCACATCCTGCCCCATCACATCCTGCCCCACAGACCCTGCCCTGCACTCTGGTACTTCCCAAAGTGTCAGAACACGTGAGGGACTCAGCAGCAGCTGTGGCTGCTGACACAAAACCAAACCCCGTTTCTTTTTTCTGATGTGTGCTTTGGTTTTGAGTGTCTGGGTCTGGGTTCTGTTCTTCCTTGGATCCTCAGAGTCTCTCAAGTCAAACCTCAGCCTGCCTGGAGGATTTTCAGCATTCCCAGTGCCACCCATTACAGAGGCTTTGAGGTCACTTCTCACTTTTCTCACAAAAGTAACTCGCTGCTCTTCCCACAACGCCAAATTGGAGGTGACAAAAGAGCAGCTGGGACCTGAGAGCCACTGGGACCTGACATCTACTGGGACCTGAGGGCTGCTGGGACCTGAGATCTACTGGGACCTGAGATCTACTGGGACCTGAGGGCTGCTGGGACCCTGGGCACCATAAGCTGCTGCTGCTGCCCAGCCCTGGGTGATGCCAGGTAATGTGTCCAGGCTGTGCTGGGTCCTCTCAGCATCCCTGACTGCAGCTGGGCTCTGGGCTGGGAGGAGGCTGGGCCTCTACTCCAGTCTAAAAAGCTCCCACTCCACACCAGGCACTGCAGGAGCTGCTTCACTGGAGAGGGAGGCACCAGGGAGGAGAGCAGTGGGGAGGAGTAACAAGGAGAAAAGCAAAGAGAACTCTGGACTGGGTAATTTCTGCCCAACGATTGTCTCTAATAAGGTTTGACTGTATTAATTAATTGAGATGTGCCTTGGAGAGTGGGAGCTGCTGCTGATGGAAGCCAGCCAGGAAGAAAAAACCTCTCATTTTCCCTGCAAAGCTTCTGACTAGACCAGATCTCTGAGGTTTGCTGTGGCAGGCTGCGGGGAGGTGGGCAGGTTTTCAGGGCCCGTGACACAGCCACAGGCAGAATTTGGTTGTCACAAAGTGCCAGGGAAGGTGCCAGGGCTGGAGGAGGCCAAAGCTTTGCAGTGGGACCAAGCTGGGCCATTCCCTCACACAGCTTTTGATTCATTTCCTACACGAAGCCAAATCCCCTGCACTTCCCTCGCCTGTGCAGTCGCTCCTCACGGGTTCATTGGTGGGGCTGAGGACACCCCAGTCCCTCACAGCCACTGTCCCTGCTGCCATCCCAGCAGGAATTCCCCCATGGACCCTCTGGGAGGCACACACTGCTGGGCACACAGCCGGGGACCTCAAAGAAACTCTTCCAAAACGCTTCCAAAACAGATCCTGCAGCTCTGGGCGCTGAGCACCAGCCCGGCTGCAGGAAGGAAATGCCTCAGCCTCTGCTCCAGCCTGTCCTGCAGCCTGTCCTTGGGAAACTGAGCTCTGGGTGCCAGGGTGGGATCATTGACCAGGAAAACACACACAGGGTGTGCAGAGCAGCCACCATGGCCAGAGCAGCCACCAGGGAACACCAGGAACACCAGGAACACCAGAAACACCAGAAACACCAGGAACACCAGGAACACCAGTAACACACACAGGGTGTGCAGAGCAGCCACCATGGCCAGGGGTGCAGGGCACACACAGTTTTAGCTTGCAGAGTTTTCCTGGGGCTTGGGAAATGTGCTGGGAAAGATGTTCTGTGCAGCTTTGCCGTTTCAGTGTCAGCTAGGGACTGGCAGGAGAGGACAAGCCAGAGCTTTCCAGCTCTGCTCTTCTGAGATTGTCCCTTGCTCTGGTGCTCTGGGGGCAGCAGCTTTGTGCCCATCCATGGATCTGCATTCCTGGGCGTCTCCAAGGACCCTCCCACTGGCACTGCAAGGAGTGATGGATGTGGAGAAACATCGCTGTGACCTGCCAGCAGGAACACGAGCTGAGCAAACACAGAAACACCAGCTCACCCCAGAGACAAATCCCCCCCGAACAGACACGTCTGCCTCAGACTCACTGCGTCCCAGGGCTCTGTTCATGCCATTTCTTCTCTTGGAAGTTTCATCCTGGGAGCAGAAGAAATCATTTCCATAGCTGTTCACTGTTCAGATTTTTTTCTAAAAAATGTAGCTCCTTTGATTTGGGTGTTAGTGACTGGATTCAAACTAAACAGAGTAAAAATGTTGCTGACAACCCCTGTAACTCCTATTAGACTTTCTAGAGCCAGGACTTGAGAAGCTGTTGGACAGAGGTGGGTAGTGCCTGGCACAGGGCTCAGATGTGCAGGAATAAGAGATGTTGAGCCAGTTCTGGGATTCCCTCCTGTTCCCTTTGGACACGATTTCAACACTCCTGGAAAGAAACTGTCCAGCTTTCAACAGATGCTTTTTCTGCCATAAGAGGGAAATAATCGAGACTGAAACCACTTCCACTAATTGTCTGTGTTTTAAATCTGAAGTGGTGCCAAGTTCTGCTTGGAGCTGGCTCAAGCAGCTGCGGTTTCCAGGCTCCCTGGGAGGGGCTTTGCTCCATGGGGCACCCTGGGAGCCGGGGCTCTCACACAGCCCGAACTCACTCGGCCAAGTGATGCTCCCCACGCTGCCCTGCTGCTGCCCCTTGGACATTTTTAGCTCTGTAAATGACAATTCTAAATCCCCAAATTAAAACAGAACCGAAGGCACCTTCTCCCCAAAGAGAAAGGATTCTGAGTCTCTACAGAGGATGAATGATTTGCAGAGAAGAAATGGGATGAGATGAGATGTTTTCAATGACTTTGTTTAACCCAACAGATCCCCAGCTCACGAGCCCCTCCCTGCCATGGTCACTCCTTGGTGCTTCCTGGAGCCCAGGGCTGCAGTCTGCAGGGATGGCCACAGGACCACAGAAATCACGGGGATGAGCTCAGCTCAGCGAGCTCACCCAAAATCTGGATGTACAGCAGGTATCTGGTTCAGCCCCACAGATCCACCTCCTTCTCTGGTACCCAGCTCTCCCAGGAACCCACGGGAAGCTCAGTGCCCTGACACAATGAAAATACCTCAGTATTCTGGGAGGTGTTGTACAAGCCTTGACAGGTGATTAAATCCAGAATCTGTTCACAGTGTCATAGAATCCCTGAATATCACAGAATGGTTTGGGTTGGACACTGGGACTGGGAGCACCTGGGACAGTGGGAGGTGTCCCTGCCATGGCAGGGGTGGCCCTGGGTGGGATTTGAGGTCCCTCCCAGCCCAACCCAGGCAGTCAATCTGTGATTCTGTCCTTTGATATGTCAGTCTCTTGCTTTCCCAGCAAGCCCTTTCAGCCTGAGGCCATTGGCTACCCGGGGTATGAACAGGTAAAACCAGCAGAAATTCAGCCAGAAGAAAGGAAGAGAAAGTGCCTGTGCTTGTGAAGAAGAGGAGGGTGAACGTGGATGCAGCAAAGTTCTGTGCCCCGTGCATTTCCTTGGCTGCTGCTGCCCCAGTGTAAGTCAGTGTAAGTCAGGTGCAGAGAGCAGTGAGAGATGCCCAGCCCTGCTGGGAAGGGTGAGCTCAGGAGTGAGCCCAGCCCTGTGCTGGGGCACCGGGGTTTGAGCTGCATGGCCTCACCAAACCAGCCTGGACAGCATCCCTGCCTCGGGGGGAGACAGACACAGAATTACAGCACGGTGTGACCTGGAGGGACCATTAAAGGCCACCCAGCCCAGCCCCTGCCATGAGCAGGGACATCCTCACCAGCAGCAGCTGGGGCAGAGCCCTGCCCAGGACATGGCTTGGGATGGGGCTCCCTGGGCACCCTGGGCTCCCTGGGCTCCCTGGGCACCCTGGGCTCCCTGGGCTCCCTGGGCTCCCTGGGCACCCTGGGCTCCCTGGGCACCCTGGGCACCCTGGGCTCCCTGGGCACCCTGGGCTCCCTGGGCTCCCTGGGCTCCCTGGGCTCCCTGGGCACCCTGGGCTCCCTGGGCACCCTGGGCTCCCTGCCCCAGAGCTGGGACTGCTCCAGCTCAGCAGAACTGGCTCTGCTGTGGGTGTGTGCCTGAACTGAGTGTGTGTGTGTGTGTGTGTGTCTGACCTGTGTGTGTGACACCTGTGTGCGTGTGACCTGTGTCACCTGTGTGTGTCTCACCTGTGTGTGTGTGTGTCTCACCTGTGTGTGTCTCACCTGTGTGCCTGTGCCTGACCTGAGTGTGTGGATGTGGCTGAGGTGGTGATGGTCGAGTGCTCCTGTGTGTGTCCCCACCAGGAACATGATTTACACCCAAGATGCTTTGGCATTAATTGTAAATTAAAGTTCCACTGCAATAATAGTCAAAAGGGAGCCCAAAGTGGAACAGAGAAGATCGATTATGTGCATATTTTAAGTGCTTTGTGACTGTGAATGTTTATTTGAAAAATAAGAGTGAACGAGAAGCACTGACACTACAAATAAAAATAATAAAGGGAAATACAACTCTTTTATTATTAAATTATAGATTAAAATAGGCAACAAGGGGGAATATAGAAACATATATCTCTTTGTGGAGGCTTTCTATAACAATCATCATAAAATAACACAGCAGTACCTGACAGCTTAAATAAAGACAGGAGCTGAGGCTCCTATCTCCACATTTATCTGCTCTGATCCAGACAGGGTAAAGAGGCATAAAAGGCTGGGATAATAACATCTTCCTGCACAGCAGCTCCCAAGCACAGGCACATTTTATACTCGGTTACTCCACATAATGTCAACATTGTTAGGAAACAAAAGCACCATGAAGGAACATCTTTTTCCCTCCTTCTCTTTCCCTCTTTTTTTCCCTGTGATCTATTACTCTGTGCTTTCTGCCTGGCACACGCAGGGGCACATGAGAAGCTCTGCTGCTCCGGATCAGGCTCTGGGTTTGTGGGGCAGCAGGACAGGGAGGGCAGGGAAGGGGCACTGAGGGTCAGGGGGGTGCACAGCACTCACAGCACAGGAGCAGGGGGAGCACCAGGCAGTTCCTGAACCCCTGCCCTGAACCCTGCCCTGAACCCTGCCCTGAACCCCTGCCCTGACCCCCTGTCCCAGTGTGTCCTTGTGTGTGTCCCTGTGTGTATCCCAGTGTCCCCGTGTCCCCGTGTCCCAGTGTCCCCGTGTCCCAGTGTGTGTCCCAGTGTCCCAGTGTCCCTGTCCCCGTGTCCCAGTGTGTGTCCCAATGTGTGTCCCCGTGTCCCAGTGTGTGTCCCCGTGTCCCAGTGTGTGTCCCAGTGTCCCAGCTGGGCCAGCAGCCCGTGGGAGGCATGGCCAGAGCTGCCCTGGGCCGGTGACAAAAGCCCTGGGCCAGGGTGGTGCTCGCTGTGTCCACTGAGAGGGGCCCTGGGAGCTCCAGGCTGTTCCTGCCCTCCCCCATCCCCATCAGCTCCTGCTGCCACCCTGCACAGCTCGGGGTGACACCACAGCGGGAAAACTCAACCTGGGAGCCCCCCAGCCCCCCGGAGCCGTGAGGAAAAGCCCCTCACCCGGGACACACCAGCAATGCTGGGGAAGCTCCCTGCACACCTTTCCTCCCTCCGCGGGCAGCACGAGCAGCTCGTTCCCATTGAGGCACCTGAACTTCTGAACTCCTCATCAACCAAGGTCAGGCTGGACACGGCTTGGAGCAGCCTGGTCTAGTGTGGAGTGTCCCTGTCCCCTCCCTGTCCCTGTCCCTGTCCTGTCCCTGTCCCCTCCTTGTCCCTGTCCTGTCCCTGTCCCTGTCCCTGTCCCTGTCCCTGTCCCTGTCCCTGTCCCTGTCCTGTCCCTGTCCCTGTCCCTGTCCCTGTCCCTGTCCCCGTCCCCCTCTCTGCCTGTGCCAGCAGTGGAAGGAAATGGGATTTTAGATCCCTTCCAACCCAAACCATTCCATGAATCCATGACTGCCTGATCAGCCCAGGAGGCTCAAAATCTGCTGGGGGAGGACAGACTGCCATAGACAAGATTCATTTTCTCAGGAAAACGCAGCTGGAAGAACAACATAATTAAATTGTTTTACCTTTAGTTGAATCAACTTGTGAATTCTTACCAGCCTGAAGGGTTTTCCCCAGGGACACCTATATTTGCCCACTTGATTTGTTATGAGCAGACAGAGTTCTTGGCACTGACTTGAGGAGAGGGAGAGATCTTGGCAGCAGCCACCCATATTTTTTTTTGCAAACATTTCCTTTTGAGTCCCAGCATAATGGAAGGTGACAATAGGAGTGATTGTCCAAGCTCAGGGAAGCACCTCCAACCTCCTGCCCTGCTCACCTGCACTGCAGGGGGAACAGAGCCAGGCTGAGGGCAGGAGAGAGGGCTGGGAGGTGCACAGGGTGGCACAGGGGGTCCCAGGACTGTCCCAGAGCCCATCAGCACAGACCCACGGGCAGAGCTCAGGGCCCATCACTGAGCCCATGGCCACAGACCTTGGGCCCAGCAGCACCTTCCCATTCAGCATGGATTTGGGATGTACTGGGGGAAAGGGGAAGAGCTGTGGCCAACCCTCACTCCAAGTGCTGCAGCCATTGTGACCCTGTTCGTGGTGACACTGTGCCTGGTGACACTGTGGCTGTCCCAAAGGCCACCCTGGCCCCTTGTTTGGCTCCTGGATGCACCCAGGACCTGCAGCTCCTCCACATCGATGCACTGGTTACTCCTCATGCCTGTGACTCACAACTCTCCTGAAAAAATTTCATCAAGCCTCAAGGATAACTCAAACTGAGACCCTGATATTTTATTTTTCATTATAAATGAGAAAGAAAAATAGCCCTAACATTTCACTCCTAATACTCAAAACTTTTTCCTTCAGTGCCTCACGCTGTTCTCTGTCTCCTCCCCTCCCTGTCTCACAGGAGTGTGACTAATCCTCTTCTTTCCCTGGCCCTGTTACCTTGAAGGTATTTATTTATAGAGTGTGATCATGTTCTCTCCTGTGTCTGTCTCCCCTCTCAGCCCTGGATAAAGCAAGCCCCCCCAGGCATCTCTCCCGTGCCTTCTCCTGCTCTTTGAGGCCAGGATCCCTGCAAAGGCAAGGCAAGAAAGGCTGTGCCTGCTGGGGAGGGCAGGCAGGGCTGGCACAGCTCTGCAGGAGCCCTGCTGGCCCCGTCCTGCTGGCCCAGGGTTTGCTCTGCTGGCCCAGGGTTTGTCCTGCTGGCCCAGAGTTTGTCCTGCTGGCCCAGGGTTTGTCCTGCTGGCCCAGGGTTTGCTCTGCTGGCCCAGGGTTTGTTCTGCTGGCCCAGGGTTTGTTCTGCTGGCCCAGGGTTTGTCCTGCTGGCCCAGGGTTTGCTCTGCTGGCCCTGTCCTGCTGGCCCAGGGTTTGCTCTGCTGGCCCTGTCCTGCCGGCCCAGGTCTGCACACCCCTCCATCCCTGGGCAGTCACATTACATTCCCCGTTCATCAGCAGTGCCATCGTCTGTTTTCCATGGTCTCCTGTCACTGCCAGTGCTCTGCCTGCCGAGCTGGAGCAGCAGGAAGGAGGATGAGTGGAGGGGCTGAAGGAGATTAAAGTGGACAGGTTTGTCCAGCAGTGCTGGGAGCTGCCTTGGGAAGGGGCAGTGCCTGGAAGGGAAAGGTCAAAATGCCTGGCAGGGAAAGGTCCCAGTGCCCAGCACAGAAAGGTCCCAGTGCCTCCAGGGAAAGGTCCCAGTGCCCAGCACAGAAAGGTCCCAGTGCCCGGCAGGGAAAGGTCCCAGTGCCTCCAGGGAAAGGTCCCAGTGCCCAGCACAGAAAGGTCCCAGTGCCCAGCACAGAAAGGTCCCAGTGCCTGGAAGGGAAAGGTCCCAGTGCCCAGCACAGAAAGGTCCCAGTGCCTCCAGGGAAAGGTCCCAGTGCCTGGAAGGGAAAGGTCCCAGTGCCTGCAGGGAAAGGTCCCAGTGCCTGGAAGGGAAAGGTCCCAGTGCCTGGAAGGGAAAGGTCCCAGTGCCTGCAGGGAAAGGTCCCAGTGCCCGGCACAGAAAGGTCCCAGTGCCCAGCACAGAAAGGTCCCAGTGCCCGGCACAGAAAGGTCCCAGTGCCTGGCACAGAAAGGTCCCAGTGCCTGGCAGGGAAAGGTCCCAGTGCCTGCAGGGAAAGGTCCCAGTGCCCGGCAGGGAAAGGTCCCAGTGCCTGCAGGGAAAGGTCCCAGTGCCTCCAGGGAAAGGTCCCAGTGCCTGGCAGGGAAAGGTCCCAGTGCCTGCAGGGAAAGGTCCCAGTGCCTGCCTCGCTCACTGCACTGAGGAACTCAAGGCTCCCATGAACTCTGGTCCCAGTGACCCAAAGTGTCCCTCAGGCCGTCCAAGTCCCCTCCCCTGCAGAGCAGAGCCAGCCCTTGCACACCCACTGCCATGGTCCTTGGCTTGTGGGCAATGCCAGGACAGGACTTGCTGGCCATGGCCAGAAGCTCTTCAGGGAATTTAACAGGTGAGACAGGCAAATTGCCACGGCCCCAAATGCTGCTGGGCTCTGGGTGGCCTCTGTGGCCACCACAAGAGCCACCAACCATCAGGACCAGAGCCCATCGGGTCTGTGAAACAGAAATTTCTCACTGGATTTCTTTCTCTCTCTCTCTTTTAACCATGGAAAAATATGTTCCCTGGGAAAACTTGGGCTCTGCAAGCAGAGGAACAAAACACTAAATAATGGTGTTTTAATCTCATTTTCTTTATCTTTCATTTCTTAGTTGTACAGATTGAAATGATGGGTCCTTGACTCCTCCCCCCAGCATCAGCTGCTTCCTTGGAGGACACGAGACCTTGGTGGCTTAGGCTGGGTTCATCTCACTGACCAAGGGAAGAGCTGAAAGTGTCCCCAGGGGTGGCTCTGTAGTCCTTGGAGGGAGCAGCACTCTGCAGAGAGGTCCCTGCTGTCCCTGCAGGGCTGCAGCCTCTGCCCTCAGCTGAAAGGAGAAGCTCAGACCACCAGCTGAAACCAGGTGGGATGAAACCATTTATGAAACCCATTTCCTGCAGCCTGCTGGGACCATCCCTGTGTGCTGTGTGGGCAGGGACGAGTGAGACACAAATTCCATTCCTCTTCCTGTCCAAGGTCCCCCCAGGATGACCATTTTGTGTTTGCTTAATAAAAACAGATAAAACAGAATAGAAACATCTGCGGCTTCATTTTAGCCCTCATTTTTCTTCCCCCGGAATTATACTTAATAAGCATTTTATTTTCCACTTGCTATCTTTTATTTCAAATTTTACAGTTCCTGATCTGTCATTGTTGTTCGAAAGTCAAACTGTACCAAAAGCCCAATATTTTTCTGGGAAATGAGCCCCAGATTTCCAGCTTGCTCTTCTATCAGAGACTTTTACATTTCCCACTCCAGGGCTGCTCCTCCTCTGTGGCACCCTCAGAGATCCCAACCCCAACCCCAGTGTGAGGCAGGATCCCTGATCCCTGATCCCTGGGATGGGGAAGGTTTTCAGGATCCCTGGGATGGGGAAGGTTTTCAGGATCCCTGAGGATGGGGAAGGTTTTCAGGATCCCTGGGGATGGGGAAGGTTTTCAGGATCCCTGGGGATGGGGAAGGTTTTCAGGATCCCTGGGATGGGGAAGGTTTTCAGGATCCCTGGGATGGGGAAGGTTTTCACAGCCATCACCTAACTTTGGTTCCTGCCCGAGCACAAGGGAAGGGCTCAGTGGTTGTGTGCTCAGGCAGGTGCTGCTGGAAGTCACATTATTCCTGATCCCAGCTCGTGGTTTGCTGCTTCCCACAAACACAAACCCCTGGGGTCAAACCCGGCGCTGACTCCTGGTTCTGCCTCACAAGAATTTCCCTGCTTTAGAAATATCCTCATTTTCCACCTGGATGCAGTGAATTTGCATCATTATCCAAGACAGATGCTGCAATTCCTCAAGCCGTGGGACAGACTCAACCTGCACATGAAACACTTCTGGGGGACTTCTCTGCATTTCTTGTTGCTGTTTGGGTTTTTAATTCCTGTTTGTTAGTTCGTTTTTTGCTCCAGCCCGTCCATTATGATCCGAACTTACTGGTAATGCAATAGCATCTAATGAAGTCAATTAGAGCTCTGGACCTGGGGTCAGGTCTTTAATTCCCCCCAGGTTTCCCAGCACACGTTAGGGCTGCCCTGGCCGCTGTGGCGGGAGGAAAATGAGCAATTCCAGGAGGGCAGATAAATTTCCCTGCACTGCTCCCAGGAGGGCGCTAACTCCGACACTGCTCTCCTGGGATGTGTGCCCACAGCCCACGCTCACACAGGGCTCCCGAGCTGTCCCTGTCCCCGCAGGGTCACACAGAGGGACACCCAGCGCCAGGGCTGCCCTGGCTCCAGGGGCGCTCTCAGAGCCTCACAGCCCTGCGGCTCCTCCTCCCACTCCTCAATTCCCTGATCATGGAAGCTCCAGCTGCATCTTCGGACACCTCAGACACCTCTTCCACTTCCCACCTCCAGACCAGAACCTGCTCAGAACCTTCCCCCTGTTCCCAAAACTGCTGGCCCTGATGGAGAACTCTGGTGCTGCAAGTTCGGCCAAGTTCCCAAAGCAGCAGGAGAGCCCCTCAAGCTCAGTCCTGCAGGAGAGTTCTCATCTCAGGACATTTCCTTTGAACTTTCCAAGGGATCACAAAAAGGAGACAAGATTTCTGACTGGACAGGGAAAATCAGAATATTCTCAGGGAATGGAGCACCCGAGCACCTTTGACGAGTTCAGGGGCAGCGCTTTGGGTTTTTGGTTTGCTAATTCTCCAAAGCCTGACAACTCCTGCAGTGATCCCATCACCCCCAAAGGGGAAACCGGCTCTTCCCCCTTCCTTCAAGTAATTTGAAATGAAAGCTTTTATTAACAGAACCATAGAATCTTTTAGAAAATACCTCTGAGATCACAGAGCCCAACGATTCCAGTTTCTCCTGCAGCAATTCCCTGCCAGGCACACAAAAGGTGTGAGGCCGAATTTGGGGTGCTCAGGGTGAGGTGTCAGAGCCACAGCACAAGGTCCCACATCCTAACACAGCTCGAGCTCCTCCTCACTGCAGTCCTTGGGGACACCCCTCTGTCACCTTTCCTTGGAGGTTTTTGAGCATCACGACCCCTCCTGCAGTGGGAGGAAAGCTCTGAGCTCTCCCCAGGGATGGCACGGCTGGGACAGGGCGAGCACTTTGTCTCTCAGGCAGCTCCCTGGGTTATCTGCCCTTACCAAGGGGAAGAAACAAAACAAATGTCTCGGAAGGGGGGAAAAATGTACCGTGACCTTGCTGTAAGTGGTGTCAAATGCACTGACCCTGCAGGGAGCAGAGCAGACACTCAGCCCTGCCCAGGGCAGTGCCTTGGGTTGTGCCCCAGCACAGGCACACTCCGTGTCCTCCCTGCACGCTCAGGGGCTCTGTCACCGCCACGGGATTTTGGGAGCCAAACACCCAAGGGAGCAGCACTGCAGGAGAAGTGCTGGCTGTCCCTGCAGGCTGCAGGAGCTGAGCCAGGAAGGGGAATATCCCAGGATATCCCAGAATATCCCAGGATAGATATCCCAGGCTATCCCAGAATATCCCAGAGTATTCTAGAATATCCCAGGCTCTCCCAGGCTACCTGGGATCACGGCTCTGCACACACAGGAAGCTCCAGCACCAGCACAAGCAGCCAGTCTGACACCCAAAGCTCTTTATCCCAAGTCAGACACAGGTGATGAGGAGCTGTGAGCTTCCTCCTGGATTTTCCTCCTGGATTTTCCTCCTGGATTTCCTTACTGGAGCAGCTCTGAGGAAGAGGGGGTGACTTGGCTGCAAAACAAATCATTGCATCTACAGCCAGCACCCTGGGGCTGGGGTGCAGATCCCAGCCAGCAGCTCTGGGGGACAGAGCCCACAGCCAGGGAACCCTGGAATGGTTTGGTGTGGAGGGACCTTAAAGCTCATCCTGCCAGCAGGCTGAGCCAGGGACAGGAAAACATTAAATTATACCCAGGTGGGGATGATGCCTTTGGGGGAGCCAGTTAGGGAAGCAGGAGGAAAATACAAAGTGTTCAATAAAGGCTGCAACAGTAAAAGAAGATGAATTGAGAAATTCAAACCCCTTTAAGATTGATTTGAGTGTTTGTGTAAAATTGTCACGGACAGGAGCACAGGAACTGTGCAGAGTGGAGGCCCAGGCACTGTTTGCTCCAAACAGAAATTCCCAGGCAGGTCCAAGTGCAGGCTCCCTCCCACGAGGCTGCAGCTGCCCTGTCCCCCCTTTGCTGTGATTGTGAGCAGGATGGCATTTCCCAGGAGCCACCAGCCAGCCTCATTTGATGCAAAGCTTCAAGAAAAGCCTGATTATTTTGCAAAGATTGAGTTCAATTCACCTCTTAAAGCAACCTGGAGCTCTGTCAGGACCCGTCCTGAGCCTTTGCTGGGTCCAGCTCAGCTCTGGGGCTGCAGACTCAGACCCTGCAGGGACCCCCAGAGCTGCTCCTGCTCCTGTTTGGGCTGAACTCTGCCCATGGCACCCCCAGAGCTGCTCCTGCTCCTGTTTGGGCTGAACTCTGCCCATGGCACCCCCAGAGCTGCTCCTGCTCCTCTCTGGTTCTGCACTCCCCCCACGGGCTCTTCCCTCCTCCCTGGGCTTGCTCAGGTCCGTGGGGCAGAGCAGAGCTGAGCCCCAGAGCAGTTGCAGCTCGGGCAGCAACACTGCAGGTGAGTTCCAGGCTGAATGATGTGCTTGGCCTCCTATTTCATTGTGCAAGTACAGCAAGTGAGGAGGGAAAACGCAGCAGTTTCTGAAGCCCTGACTCCCAGCCCGTTAGCATCTGGAGCTGTTTAAACTCCCACCCAGAGTGCACTGCCATCCCCCTGGGGGTAACAAACACACGGCCGAGCTTGGAGGTGTTTGAAAGATGAGCAATTCGATCCTCCTTTTGGAAGAAGCACCAAAACCTCTGTGCCGTTCCTTTCTCCTGCAAAGCCAGCTGCCTGCACTCTGTGCCAAGGCACCCCCGAGCCATTTGTCAGCAGCGTGCGAGCAGTGCTGCAGTAACTCTGCCAGAGCACTCGGTGGGGACAGGTATCACACTCTGCCTTCTCCAGTTGGATTCCATAAATCAAAACCACAGCACAACTGCTCTGACTGCATCTTGCATGCAAACTGCTTTCCAGATGGATTTGCACAGAAAGAGAAAAATAAAGTCAAAGAATAATTTAAATTGGAAAAGCCCTCGAAATTGGAGAAGACAATTGAGTCCAACCATCCCCAGCACAGCCCAGGTCACCACTGCCATGTCCCCAAGTGCCACATGCACAGGGCTTGGAAATCCCTGCAGGGACGGGGACTGCACCACTGCCCTGAGGAGCTGTGCCAGGGCAGGGCAGCCCTTTCCAGGAAGGAATTCCCCAATATCCACCCTGAGCCTCCCCTGGCACAACTTCAGGCCGTTCCCTCTCCTCCTGTCCCTGTTCCCAGATCCCAAATCCCCCTGGCTGTCCCCTCCTGTCAGGGAGTTGTGCAGAGCCACAAGGTCCCCCCTGAGCCTCCTGAGCAGGAAGGAGATGGAGTCACACGAAGGGAGGTGAAGAGAGACGAGACCTGAGAGTGACAGGATGTGAGCAGAGCAGCTTTGAGCTGGAGAAGATTTATCTAATACAACAGGACACAGGGAAATCTTTTTCCCGGTGAGGACACTGAGGACAGTGATGTTTATTCCACCTCTCTGGGGGCCACCCATCCCTTCCAGCCCCCCGAAATCCCAGTGCCCAGCAGCTCCTGCCAGAGCTGCTTCCCAAAGAGGCTCTGGGGACACACCACGGGTGTGTGCTGGGCACAGGTCCCATTCCCAAGGGCAAGGACAGATGTGTCACTGCTGAGGGGCTGGAGGGCCCCAGGGCAGACCTGCAGCTGGGGCAGGACTCACCTGAGAGTCACACTTTGGGTTGGAAGGGTTCTTCTAAAGTTCATTTAATCAGAAATCCCAGCCAGAGCCTGGTTTGAGTTGAAAGGAGCTTTTCCAGAGCAGAGCAGGCTGCTCACAGCCCCATCCAGCCCCAGCCTGAGCTGGGGCATCCAGCCCCTCTGGCAGGATGCAGGGAGACACCTGGGAATGTCCCCGAGGACAAGAACCTCCCTCCACACCCCCAAGCTCAGCCAGAGCAGCCCCTGGTGCCAGCCCCAGGTCCTGGCTGACTCTGGGCCGATTTAAATCTGCTGGGACCTTGTGCAGGCTCATTTTTCCTCCTTGTGGCACTCCCAGCTTCTCCTTGCCCAGGATCAAGGGTGGAAACCCTTTTTGCCCTGTGTGGGACCGTCCTGGGTCCTTTCCTCCATCCCCACTGCCCCTCCTGGCCACACAAACCTGCCCTTCCTCCCTCCCCACCTGCAGGACAAATCCCAGCCCCTCGGAGCACGAGGTTCCACTCGGCTCTCCCAGAGACCCCCACAGCCCCACGGGGATGGGCCAAGGGATGAAGGCAGCCCCCCTCTTCCTCCTCCTCCTCCTCCCTCTCCCAGCCCATCCAGGCGTGCAGCTCTCTGCCACCAGGTGTTACCACAGGGCATTTTGACAGATGCTTTTAAAACAAGGGAGCTGCACTGAACTGAAGATTGACAGGAACAAGCTTTTCATAGTTTTGTTCCTTTTTATTTTTTCGATGAAATGTGTTCTTCTGAAAAAATTCTTCTAGCAGGAGAACTACCTTTCAATTTGTCCTCTCTCACTTTTGGGCTTAGAAGAAAGAGGTCATTTATATATATTTTTAAGGAGGCAAAAGGAATATAAAGTCCACTAGAGGGAAAAAGAAATCATGAATATCTTGGTAGCAAGGTATTTTTATCAAAAGGTGGCAAACTTTAGAGACATTGGAAGTCATGTTTTAAAATGACCAAGTAGAAAGTTATAAAAATGAACAAGTCTTGTGTGAAAATGATGAAGGGGATTTCAGGCACAATAGAAATCATCTGTGAAAATTGCCAGGAGAGAAGGGAAGACATTTCTGTCTCCAAAAGCAAAACAAAATGCTATTCACAGTAATTCATGCTAATTATTAGCCTTAAGTAGTAGTAATTTTTACCCAGCAATAATTACTATTTAAGGCTCCAGAGCTCTGGAAAAAATATTTTCTGGGTGTGGTGAGATCCTCACCGAGGAATCTGCACAGTGTTCGAGGGCAGCCTGTTGAGGGAGAACTTTTATTTCTCCTCTGCACCAGCACGGACAGACAGAAATATCACATTGCTATTGATGCAAATAAGGGATTGCTCCCGTCAGAACTGACAAAGCCACTCACTTAAGGAGAGTTTCCCCCCCCACACACACAAATGCATTTTTAAAGAGAATTTGTTGGCTTTTCCCCTGGGATCTGAGTTCCCAAACCAGGTGAAAATCCTCCAGAGGATCTCGTGTTTGATGTGTCTGTGAAGAAACCTTGCCAGGAAAGATGCAAAGGAGCAGTGCAGGAAAAGCTGCAGCAGAAATCGGCCCCGGTGCCACCTGGGGATCCTGCCCCACCTGAGGATCCTGCCCCACCTGAGGATCCTGCCCCACCTGGGGGTCCTGCCCCACCTGGAGTCCTGCCCCACCTGAGGATCCTGCCCCACCTGGAGTCCTGCCCCACCTGAGGATCCTGCCCCACCTGAGGGTCCTGCCCCACCTGGGGGTCCTGCCCTACCTGGGGTCCTGCCCTGCCCCCTGCTCCCAGGGGATCTCAGAGCAAACCCCAGCTCCCGGCTGTGCCCAGCCCTCCATCCTCACCCTCCAATGGATTTTTGTTTGTGCAGGGACTGAAGTGTCCCTGAGATCTGGGCACGTCCTCGGGGGCTGGGTACGGCCAGCCCAGTGTCCTTGTCACATCAATGATGTTCTTCATGTTTGTCACCGCTTCCTAGAGCCTCGCTGAACGCCTCACCACTGTCCTGTGAGTGGGATTTCCAGCCAATGAATTCCAGAAAATACCAGGGGACACCAGAGCAGCCACAAACTTCTCAAAGCCATCCCATGTCCCTTGTCCTCAGGGCGGGGACAGCTCCTGCCCCTCTGCCAGCCCAGCCCGGACCGGGCCCGAGTCCCGCTGCCCTCCCAGCCCCTGGAGTAAAGCATTCCCTGGTTGAAGACGGTCGGTGCCTCTTGAGGGGTCGAATTTGCTCTCCCCCCACCTTTGGGACTTGTCAGAGGTGCAGCTGCTGACACCTAGTGCCAGGCAGAGCGGGCACGGAGTCACCTGGAGCTCGGGCACAGCCTCCCCCCGGCGATGTCCCGGACACCTCCGGTCACAGCAGCACCTTCTCCTCCCGTGGCCAGCCGGGGAGAACAGGCACAGCCAATTCCCCGCCTCCCCACAGCCCTTCCCGGTCTGTTTAAGCACGGGCTCAAGGTTGGGCTCGCTGCCTCAGCGGAGCACACGGAGGGGACAAAATACCCCAAGGGGAGGAGCCGGGTGGCACCGGGCGGTCCCAGCCCCTGCCGGGGGCTGCAGCCCCTGCGCCCACGGCTCCTTCCTGCCAGGGACGCGGCAGCCCCGGGAATTCAGCGCAGGAGGAGCGGAGCAGAGCGAGGATGGAGCGGGATGCTCAAAGCACGGGACACGGGGACAGCGGCTCCGGCCACGCCAGGGGACCAGGGCAGCGTTCAGAGCTCCTGGGGATGGGGGAAACATCTGGGGTGCTCAGTCCCTGCTCTGGGTGCAAGAACAAAGCCCTGAGGACCGCTGGGCTCCGGGCTCCGAGGAAATCCGCAGCAGGGACCCCGAGCGCTCGCAGACACGAGCGGCTCCCGGGGCTGGGCAGGGACAGGGACAGAGCCGGGGCTGGGCAGGGACAGGGACAGAGCCGGGGCTGCCAGCCCGCACTCAGCTGCCCCAAACCCCGGCATTTCCCAGCCTCGGCATCCCCGGGGCACTCCCGGCGCTGTGCAGAACGTGCTCCCCGCTCCCAGCGCGGTCCCTCCGAGCTCCCCTTCCCCAAGAAGTGCTCTCATTCTCGGGGTCTATCTGGGCATTTCCGCGGCAAGCAGCACCATCCCCAATGTCAGCGGGAGAGCCCAGCCCGGGTGCAGGCAGAGGAGCCAGCACAAGGCTGACGGTCACGGAATCCTGGAATGGTTTGGGCTGGAAAGGACCTTCACGAGCATCTCGTTCCAGCCCCGTGCCACGGGCAGCGACACCTTCCCCGAGCCCGGGCAGCTCCCGGCCCTCCAGCCTGGGCTCGGTGATGCCCCCCAGGGCTGTCCGTGCCCCCGGAGCGCTGGGGATGGGGACCCCCAGCCCGGGCTGCCCGGAGCACCCCCGCAAGCCAGCCCGGCACAAAGTTGTGTCCCCGGTGCCCCCGCGCCGCGCTACTCACCCAGGAGGAGCAGGGTGCAGAGGCAGAGGACGCCCCTCATCCTCCCGCTCCGCACGGCTCGGCCCCAGCGATGCGCTGGGCTCGGCTCGGCCCGGCTCGGCTCGGCGGTGCCGGAGGATGCGCGCAGGGCTGGGCAGGGCAGGGCGGGGGAGGGAGGCGGCCCCGAGCCCCGGCCCGGCCCCCGGCCCGAGCTCACACGGCCGGGCCGGCCCCGCTCCCGGCCCCGCTCCCGGCCCGGGCTCGGCTCATGCCCGGAGCGGCGCCGGGCACGGCGGGCACGGGGCTGAGCTCGGCATCCTCCGCTCCCGGCTTCCTCCAATTGTCTTATGCGTATTAATTATTCAATCTTCCTTTCTTATTATTATCTTTTTTTTTCCCCTTTATGGTTTTTTTTTTTTCTCTTTCTTGTGGCGTGTTTTTATTTTTTGTTGTCTCCCTCCTCTCTCAGCAGCCAAACTTGCGGCGCTGCCCGAGCGCCGGGGCAGCCTCGGCGCCCTCCCTTCCCCGGGCCGCCCCCTCCCCGCAGCCCCCGGGGAGGGGCTTGGTGCTGCGGCCCCCGCCTCCTCCTCCTCCTCCTCCTCCTCCTCCTCCTCCTCCTCCTCCTCCCGGCCCCGGAGCATCTCCGTGCCCTGTGCCGGGGCCATGGCCGCTCTCCCCCCCGCCCCAGGCTGGCTCCTTCCTCGCCCGCTGCCCCTTGGAGGGGATGTCTCCCCCGGCCATGTCCCCCCTCCTCCTCCCCCTGCCATTGGGGTGGGACCCCCGGCCCCAGGGCCTTGGACGCGAGTCCTGCTCCGCTGTGACACAGCCCTGGAGACTCGGGCCACGTCCCACCGGCCGTGACACCTTCCTTTAATCCCTGCACCGTGATGAGCTCCCAGTTCTCCTCCAAACCCCTCTGTGAATTCAGGTGATGTGATTCAGGTGATGCTTCCATAACTGCCCACCCAGCTCCCCACACCGGTTCACCACGGAGCGCTGGTCCCTCAGCTCCCATCGCCATGGCCAGCCAGGGACCTGCTTCAGGGAGCCAAGGAGCAGGGCCTGGCTCCTTGATCTCTGTGATGACGAGTGAGCATCATTGTTCACTGCCTCCATTTCATGCGTGGAGTACCTGAGACACAAAACGTGAAGTGACATCTTCAGGTTCCCCAGTAATTCACTGAGCGATGGCAACAGCCTCGTTCCCAAGTCAGTGCTGTACAGAGCCCCCTTCCCTTCCCTTCCCTTCCCTTCCCTTCCCTTCCCTTCCCTTCCCTTCCCTTCCCTTCCCTTCCCTTCCCTTCCCTTCCCTTCCCTTCCCTTCCCTTCCCTTCCCTTCCCTTCCCTTCCCTTCCCTTCCCTTCCCTTCCCTTCCCTTCCCTTCCCTGGATCATTCAGGACACTTTTCCCCCATCACCCAGGCAGTGTTTTTGGATATTTGCAGAGAGAGCTTTTTCCTACTGCTGGCTCAGATATTTTCACCGAGCAGGTATTTAAATGCTCTGGGAAGTTTTTTGGTTTTTTTTTTTCACTGGAGCTGTTCAGGGTTCTTAACTTGCATTTCCTCACGGCATCACCTCATTAATCCTTCCTGCAAAGCCAGAGCAACTGCACACTTTTATTTTTCAGGAGTAAAACAGAAGGGAAATAATTCATCCAGCCATTTGTAGGTGTTCTATATCAAACAGAAAAAGTCAAGAAAATACTTTTCTTTTTTTTTTTCCTTCCCTCTTGGCAAATCAAAAGGAAAGTGTGATCCTCAGCCTTCCTCCCTGGCCTTCCTCTCCTTTTGAAAGCTTCTACCGTGTTCCAGTCTGGAACTATTCATTTAACAGGTTTCCTAGTCCTCTGCCAGAATTGAAAAGTTGTAAATACATGAATGTCTTTAGCAACTGTATTTCACACCCAAAATGAGCATTTCCTGAGCTACCCAGTGGGGAAAAAGAAAGTGTTAATAAAGCCTCATTTGGAGTAAAAAACATAGCTCTGGAGTTGGGTTTTTTTGATTTCTTTAAGGAGAGTATGATTATGTTTAAGCAAATTTCGAGCTGAAATTGCACTGAGCTGCAGCTGAAACATCAACTGGGAAACTGGGTAAATGATTGGATTTTTCTGCTTATTATTATTTTTAATTATTTTGCAGATTTTTTTTCAGCATTCTATTTTTGAAGTGGCTGTTTGTCCAGGGGAAAAAATCACTGGAACATATGTGAGTTTTAATGGGGTTTTTAACAAATGGAAAAAAAAAATCCTTGGAAAAATGTCTTTGCCTCCCTCAGGAAAGAGAAACTCCGATGCTCCTGGAGGTGACAGAGCCCCAGGACCCCGCACAGGGAGGCAGGGGAGTGGCTCCCACTCCCACACGAGAGCTGGCGTGGGAGGAATTGCTGTCCCTGCCTCCGTTTGTCCCTTTGTGGGGTCTGAGCAGCAGGAAAACCCTTCAGGGAAGCTGCATGAAATTCCTCCATCCTCAGCTCCAGGAACACCTGGAGCCTGCCCTGGGCCGGGGGAGCCGACAAGGAATCAGTGAAAGCATCAATTCTTCCCGAGTCTGGAGAGGAAAAAACACAAAGGGGAGTTTGGGGCTGTGGGAAGTCCAGGCACCCAGCACGGAGGCATCTCCTGCCTGTCTGGAATCCCCTGCGGGACGGCCAGGACAGACAGACAGACAGACAGACAGACAGACAGACAAGTGTTGCACTGGGGAAAGCTGCCCAGGAAAGATCCTAGAGAGGGGAACCTTCATTCCCTGCTGCCTCATTTATCGCATCGGGGCTCTCTCCTCCTCCTGGGTGGGTGCTGGCATCAATGGGGTGAAGAAACGCCACTCCTGCCACCCCCTCTGAAAGTCACCTGTCCCTTTCTTTGCGAACGAGTCAAGGTATTGATCAGGCAGCTGGGAAAGGATCCCATTGTTGCTGCTGTTGGACCTACCCCGAAAAGCCGCTCCCCAGAGCTCCAGACAACAGACTCAGCAAAGGCACAGAAATCAAGGATTGTTTGGGTGGGTCCGTGGAGAAATCACCGGGCAGAGAGAGCACATCAAATATTCTGATAAAAAGAAATGCTCTTGTGAGAGGGGAGCTGGTCCCACCGGAAACTGGAGCACAGCTTTGGTGTGTGCTCCTGGAGACAGGAGCTGTGCCAGGAGCTGTGCCAGGAGCTGTGCCAGGAGCTGTGCCAGGAGCTGTGCCAGGACAATCCAGGGCCAGGATGGGCTCCAGCCCCGACAGCCTGGGAAAGGCAGGACAGCTGTGCCTGCCCTTCCATGGGCACTGCAGTGGCTGCGGAGGGCAGGGACCCTCTCCTGACCTGTGGAATCTGCAGGAACATCCATCCCACCTGCAGGAATGTCCATCCCACCTGCAGGAACATCCATCCCACCTGCAGGAATGTCCATCCCACCTGCAGGAACGTCCATCCCTCCTGCAGGAACGTCCATCCCTCCTGCAGGAACATCCATCCCACCTGCAGGAATGTCCATCCCACCTGCAGGAACGTCCATCCCTCCTGCAGGAACGTCCATCCCTCCTGCAGGAACGTCCATCCCTCCTGCAGGAACGTCCATCCCTCCTGCAGGAACGTCCATCCCTCCTGCAGGAATGTCCATCCCTCCTGCAGGAACATCCATCCCTCCTGCAGGAACGTCCATCCCTCCTGCAGGAACATCCATCCCTCCTGCAGGAATGTCCATCCCTCCTGCAGGAACATCCATCCCTCCTGCAGGCTCTGCACAGCTCTGCAGGCAGGGGCTGCTGCTGCTGCTGCTGCTGAGGAGGGGCAGCAGGAGGGTCCTGGGCTGACCCATTCCCTGGCTGGGAGAGGGGAAGAGCTGAGAATTGCAATCTGGAGGATTTTGTTCAGGAACTTCTCCTCCTGCTCCTCTTTATTGCCTGCAGATGTTTCTTATGGGATCCTCTCATGGCTGAGCTTCTGGAATAATTCAGTCTGAAACTGGACTGACAGGAGAGTGGGAGAGTTCCTTGTTAAACCAAAATCCAAATTCCAATAATTGCAGCTGCTGTGAAACCTTTTCAGGAATATCTTCATTGTTCCAAGGACCCTGGAGTGTCTCAGCACCTCCAGGATGTGTAAACTCATTGCCAAGCAGGCTTGGCTTGCAATAATTGTGATGTTTCCACAGGGAAAGGGGAATTTGAGTGATGTGATGACCCCCGTGTACTCTTTTTATATCCATTCAGGGGAGAGCTCAAAAGGAAAACACAGAAGCTGGACAGACATTCCAGAAATGAAGAATCGTGGCTGGTACCCAGTTATGTGTTTGCTCTGGTTTCTGTAAGATCCCCTAGAAAAAAAATCAATGTGACAACTTTGCTTTCTGTAATAGGAACCACTGAAGAGGGTGGGAAAAGCAAAGTGCACTGAGAAGGAAAATGTGCTGAGAACTAAGAATTATTGATTCATGGAATGGTTTAGGGTGGGAGGGACCTTAAAGCCCATCCTGTTCCATCCCTGACACCTTCCAGTGTCCCAGGGTGCTCCAAGCTCTGTCCAACCCGGCCTGGAACAATTGGTTTGTTTAAGATTTGCCATAACAATCTGGGCTCCCAAGATGGAAATTAAATTCTGATAAAAAACCTCCACTCCATGTAGCAGGAGCTGAATATCTCACAGAGGACCTGAAGAATGAGCAGAAACAGGATGAGACAGCTCAAAACCTGAAGTCATGAAGCTGCAAGTGAAAGTTTCCTTGGAAAGGGGCCTTGATAAACCCTTTCTCTGCTGGACAGAATTCCCAGCCTGAGCCAGGGCAGGATGAGCTGGGGATGGGCACAGGGGCATGAGGGGCAGAGTGAAATGCTGGGGGCACCGTGCCCAGGTGCAGGATGAGCCTCTGAAAAATCCACCAACCCACTGCCAGAGGCTTCACACTCATCTCCCTTGTCAAGCGTGGAGGAGGAAGGGCTATTTTGGGAAAAATCCCTGGGTCAGACAGCCCTAACAGCGTGCTGTCCCTGCCAGGATGTGACACAGTGTCTGGTCCAGCTTCTGAGCCCTGAGATGGAACCAGTTCTAAATCCACTCGAGATGTGCAAACAGCCCTGTCAACAGCAGCTCTGGGCTGCAGTAGCCTTGGTAACTCTCAGGGAAAAAAATAACCTAATTTTCTCTTTCATCCATAAGCTGAACCCTTTAATTTGCTTTCAAGTGAATTAAACATAAGCCTCCATTTTTCTAATTCCTTTGTCCTAATTTAAAAGTACTGACATTTATCAAAGGAGTTTGCTAGATTCCCCATTTGCAGCTCATTGTTTTAGTATTTTTAAAATAAACCAGGGACTGATGTTTTTATTGCTGGAATGCTTTCCTTCCCTCCTCCTTTTGTTAATAACAAGGGGATATTGTGCTCATTTCTGAACTTTCTCTAATAACCTGGCGAGCAGCCTGTGTCCTGCTGTGGCCAAGGCTCATAACTGAGATTTGCCATCACTGTCTTGAGTGTCCCCGAGGGCACAGAATCTCATCCAGCTGTCCCTGTGCCCCTTCCACCCTTCAGGGCTCACCCCAGTGACCCCCAGCTCATCCCATCAAGCTGTTGGAGGTGCAGGTGCTGGAGAGCAGCCCCAGCTTTATTAAAACAGTCACACAGCAGCACCGCTTTATTTGTGTTTCCACAAACAGCGGCTGCTCGAACAACTTCCACCCTGAAATGCGGGCTCGGAGCCCTTGATCCTTTCTGAAAAGGAAATTTCACTCGTTCAGTGTTTGCACAGCATCACACGCATCGAAACCTTCCTGTCGGAGCGAGCAGAGCAAACACAGCACAGAACACAGCCTGGGGCAAGGAATCACCGCCCGCGCTGGGACACCCTCCTGGAAAGCCGAGCGTTCCCTTCCCGAGCTGGTTTTTGTTTTGGGGTGGGATTTGGGAATGGTGTGGAGGCTGCTGGGCAGCCCCTGGGCAGCAGAGCCCCGTGTTCACCCCTGGCATTGGGAACATCTCCCCTGGCACTGCCAGGCTCTCACAAGGACAAGGGGACAGAGCTCGCCCGTCAGGAGCGACAGCTCTGCTCCAGACTGCGTTACTCATTCCAGCACCAGCCTGCTTGGCAGCGCCTCATGACAAATCTCCATTTCCCCTCAGAATTATGGGCTGTATTTTCGTTTGCTTGCTGACCCTGATAGCCCTTGCACCGTGCATTAAGTTATCTCAGAGCATCTGATCTTCCCTCGGAGTTAATCCTGGGCCTTGGCATTTGGGCAGGAATGATGGGAAGTGTTTAGCACCAGTCCTAATTCCACACCCTTTAGTGGCTTGGTCCTGTCAAGGTCAAATCCTGAGGCTTGACAACATTTGACAACGTTCCTGTGTGCTTAGAGACCTCCCTGCCTGCGCTGGGGATGCAGCAGATCACCATTAAAACAAAGATTTATAAACACAGAAGGAGACTTTTAAACCCTGGGGAACGTGGGATGTGCTTGGCTCAGGAAGAGGAGCAGGTGTCAGCAGAAGTCACCCTGCAGGTGGGGAGGAATGGAGTTGAAGGCAAATTTAAACAATGGGTTTGTGATCCTTTTGCTGGGGTTTGGAAGTATTTCCATAAAAGCTTCTCCCAGGTTGGGCACAGCCTTATCCTCCTGCAGGCACTGTGGATTGTCCATGTCCAGCCTGGCCCAGGTGGAAGGATAAATAATGGATCAATGGATCAATGGATCAATGGATCAATGGATCAATGGATCAATGGATCAATGGGTCAATGGGTCA
The DNA here is from genome assembly GCF_052056855.1 of Sturnus vulgaris. Taxonomy (NCBI): domain Eukaryota; kingdom Metazoa; phylum Chordata; class Aves; order Passeriformes; family Sturnidae; genus Sturnus; species Sturnus vulgaris. The sequence goes on from NC_142246.1 coordinate 308,967, forward strand.
ATGGATCAATGGATCAATGGATCAGTGGATCAATGGATCAATGGATCAATGGATAAATAATGGATCAATGGATCAATGGATCAATGGATCAATGGGTCAGTGGATCAATGGATCAATGGGTCAATGGATCAATAGATCGATGGATCAATGGATCAATGGATCAATGGGTCAATGGGTCAATGGATCAATGGATCAATAGATCGATGGATCAATGGATCAATGGATCAATAGATCAATGGATCAATGGATCAGTGGATCAATGGATCAATGGATCAATGGGTCAATGGATCAATGGATCAGTGGATCAATGGATCAATGGATCAATGGATCAATGGATCAATGGATCAATGGGTCAATGGATCAATGGATCAATGGATCAGTGGATCAATGGATCAATAGATCAATGGATCAATGGATCAGTGGATCAATGGATCAATGGATCAATGGGTCAATGGATCAATGGATCAATGGATCAATGGATCAATGGATCAATGGATCAATGGATCAATGGGTCAATGGATCAATGGATCAATGGATCAGTGGATCAATGGATCAATGGATCAATGGGTCAATGGATCAATGGATCAGTGGATCAATGGATCAATGGATCAATGGATCAATGGATCAATGGGTCAATGGATCAATGGATCAATGGATCAATGGGTCAATGGATCAATAGATCAATGGATCAATGGATCAATGGATCAATGGATCAGTGGATCAGTGGATCAATGGAACAATGGATCAATGGGTCAATGGATCAATAGATCAATGGATCAATGGATCAATGGATCAATGGATCAGTGGATCAATGGATCAATGGGTCAATGGATCAATAGATCAATGGATCAATGGATCAATGGGTCAATGGGTCAATGGGTCAATGGGTCAATAGATCGATGGATCAATGGAGTGAGGGCGTCTGGGGAGAGGAATTGCTCTCAGGGGAGGGGTTAAAACTGGGAATTTCAGCTGCCCCCAGCAAGGAACTCACTCCATAAATGGTGAAATGGGGTTAAGAGCAAACCTGGAATGGCAGAATCATTCAGGATGGAAAAATCCTGTGAGCCCCTCCAGTCCAACCACCCCCAGCACTGCCAGGGCCAGCACAGCCCAATGTCCCCAAATGTCACATCCACAGGGCTCTGAAATCCCCCAGGGATGGGCACTCCAAACCTCCCTGGGCAATCCCAATCCCTCACCCCCCTTTCCATGGAGAAATTCCTGCTGGTTCCACCCTGAGCCTCCCCTGAGGCCGTTCCCTCTCCTCCTGTCCCTGTTCCCAAATCCCAAATCCCCCCGGCTGTCCCCTCCTGTCAGGGAGTTGTGCAGAGCCACAAGGTCCCCCCTGAGCCTCCTTTTCTCCAGGCTGAGCCCCTTCCCAGCTCCCTCAGGAATTCTCCATTCCCTTCCCAGCTCCCTCAGGAATTCTCCATTCCCTTCCCAGCTCCCTCAGGAATTCTCCAGCCCCTTCCCAGCTCCCTCAGGAATTCTCCAGCCCCTTCCCAGCTCCCTCAGGAATTCTCCAGCCCCTTCCCAGCTCCCTCAGGAATTCTCCAGGACTCCAAACCCTTCCGTTAATTTCCTGATTTCCACTGGCAGTACCTTGGGTGTGACCCTTCAGGCAGAGGAGTGGAAGAAGAGCTGAGATGGGATCTTTGATTTCCCTTTGATTTCCCTGTGATTTCTGTTACCCCATTGCTCCTGAATCCATCTCGGTTGCCAATTGTGACGAAGTGAACTTTAAAAGGAAAAATTAGGGTGTTGTTTTTCAGTGGAACATCTGTCCTTCACTCCCTGGTGGACATTTTCTGTTGGAATGATTACAAATAAGAAAGTTTTCCTTATAGGCTTAGAAAATACCCTTTTAAAAGTAAAGTAAGGTTTCTGTCTCTTCTGGAAGCAATTAAGAATACAGAGTATTGTGCCTTTGAAAATTGAGCCTCTTATTTAACTGTCTAAATAGAGATTTAACTTTCCTGCTTTTGGCACCTAAGCTTGAAAATTTTCTTCTTACAGATGAAAACAGAACATTATAGAAATTGAGTCTGTGGCATTTTTATTCTGCTTTGTGAGCGAGAAAAAAATGAGGAAGATAATTTATCAGTATTTGCACCTCTTACTCTAACCCTTTTGAACCAAAATCCCTCACAAATGTCAGCTCCGGATGGCTCTGGAGATGCCATAAATGCTGATTTTAGTGCAGAGCCGGCGGCAGCGAGCCCATGGAGGGGGGGAGAGCTGCAGGTGCTGCCTGAGCTCCTTTCCAGGACCTCCCAGCAGAGCAGCGCAGAGATTCAGAGCAGTAAATAAAGAAAATCCTCCGCGATCACCCAGCGCAGCCATGCCCAGCACTGCCAGCACTGCCCCGTGTCCCCAAGTGCCACATCCCCAGGGCCCTGAAATCCCCCCAGGGATCCCAGAGCTGCTCTGCAGCCTCGCAGATTCTGTGAATTCTCCTCTCCCCGAGGCGTTCCCAGTCCTTGGAGCAGCTCTGGGTGTCCCTAACAGGTGTTGATCTCCCAGGGGCTCGAAGGGAGGAGCGAGGTGTGATCTCCTCCACCCCCTCAGCTCTCCCCTTCCCTCCATCCCTTGTTCTCCCTCCTTTCCCCTGCAAGGACCCCGTGGGGCTCTGCTCCCCATCCCAGAGTCCCGGCTGCAGGAGCAGAGACCCCGCAGGGGCTCCAGGCTCTCCTCGTGGTGGATTTCCAGCCTAGGGATGGCACTGGGGACATCACAGGAGCCAGGGCAGGATGTCTTCACATCACTTGTGGGAAATGGGAAAGGGAGAGAACTCCCAGGAAGCTGTGTGACATCTCAGGATGGAAAAAGGCAAGAATGCTGAGGATGCAAGGACAAGAAACAACGAGGCTGTGCAGAGACAGGCCTCAGGAAAATATGTTAAGCAAGAGAGTAGAAATATGTGAGTTTAATAATGAACCTTTGTCCATTGTTTTAAGCTTTTACAAGCAAGCATTGTTCAAAGCAAGAGGTGTGTGCAACTTTAATAATTGGCCTGAGCAAACACTTGTCAGCTTTGAACATTGTGCTAAAAGCTGTTAAAAGATTTGGTGAGGAAGAGAATTTGGGGTGTTGTGGTCACAGTGAGGGCTTTCACCATCTCCCATGTCTCACTCTGTAAAGTGAGGCTGATGATGCTGATGAAGTAAAAGCTCCAGACAGCTGTACCTGCAGCCCCGTCCCGTTGTTCTGTTTATATACATTATATATACTGTATAGATAATGTATTGATATCGTGTATATAGTATATATAATGTATATATAATATATTTATATAGTATATCTAGAGTCTATATATTGTATATATAATGTAGATATAATGTATATAATAATATAATAATAACAACATGTATCTATGATGTATATAATGACATTGTAAGAATATTATAAGAATAACAAAGACAATCCAGCAGTGGGGGAAGCAGTGATGGGGCTGCCTCTGGGAAATGCTGCCCAGCAGGGATGTGTTGCAGTGTCTGTGTTGTGTTGGGTTTTATTCCTCGAGGCTGATTTAGTGAAGAAAAATCCAGCATGGAAAAAGGAAACGCCAGCCCGGAGGGAAATGCGGGTGGTGCTGGAGGGGCTGAGGCACGGCAGGGAGGGAGGATGAGGAGGGAGGATGAGGAGGGAGGATGAGGAGGGAGGATGAGGAGTTCCCGATGCTCGTGGTTCATTGGACGGGTCGGGAATGTGGAATTGCCAAAATCCTTGGAGGTTCCAGTGCCTGGTGCCCCTCCCCAGTCCCGGACCCTCCTTCCCTGGAGCTGCCCTGACAAAATCCCTTTGTCCCCAGAGCCAGCGCTCCCGGAGCCGAATCCGTAATTACCATAATCGCTGTCGATTAGATCGGACAGCTCTGTTATCACTGTTAATAACAACTAATTAGTGAGGCTGTCCCAGGGAGCGCCTCTGTAAGGGAAGGGCTTTGTCCTTAACTTCTCATAAAGGATATTTTAAATCCGAGGGAGGCGCGGGCTTCAAGGGCACCGCTGCTCAGTGACTTCAGTGCCTTGCACTGTAATGGAAATGTTCCACAAATTCCTCCCCAAAACTGCCAGCAGGGAGGGAAAACAGGAGCTGGGATGGAAAACAGGAGCTGGGATGGAAAACAGGAGCTGGGGTGGAGAACAAGCAAGGTTCAGGCAGTCCTGTGAGGGTGGGCAGGGCTGGCACAGGGTGCCCAGATTTGCTGTGGCTGTCCCTGGATCCCTGGCAGTGTCCCAGGTTGGACACTGGGGCTGGAGCAGCCTGCGACAGTGGAGGTGTCCCTGCCGTGGCAGGGGTGGCCCTGGAGGAGTTTAAAGTGTCAGTGGAGAATGTTGAAATCCCTCCAACTCAGAGCGTTCTGTGGGTGTGTGATGCCCTGGGGGCGCTCAGGGGGTCCCTGTGGGGACAGGGGCTGTGGGTTGTGGCTGCAGGCTGTGCTGGGGCTCAGGGGCACGGGGAGCCCAGCTCAGCTCCGTGCTGGGAGGACACTCATTCACTCCGGGCTTGCTCCAAGGCTGGACTGGATGATCCTGGAGGTCCTTTCCAACCTTAGGGGTTCTGTGATCGTCTCTGACATAGCCTTGGGGTGGAACATCCATCATGGAACTGAGTTCTGTTCCCGTTTGCATTTTGGGGGGATCATGTGCACCTGAGGTTTTGGCAGCACCAGGTCCCTGCCCAGTCACCCCAGTCTGAGTGAGCTGTGGAGAGGCTGGGACGTGCTGGAGCAAACCCACAAACCCCCCAGGGCAGACATGACTCCTGTCACACATTTGTCCTCCCTGTTGCTACCCAGCAGTGAAAACCCAAATTTCCTAGAGGGAATTCAGTGCTCGGGCTGGGTTTGTCCTGGTGGAATGTTCTGGTGCCTCTGGTGCTCTGGTGCCTCATTGCAGGAGAGCAGGGAGGAGTTTCCAGCACAGGCTTCAAATCGAGACACATTTCAAAGAGCTCAGATCTCGGATTAGGAGGAACTTGGGTCTGCCCTTGGCAGCTGTCTGGACAATTTGGAGAATTCAGAGCCAGAAATTGGTACGGATTTCAAAGGGGTTTTTCCCACCTCTCCACGGCCTTGATGTTGGTGTCACCCATTGGTTCATTATCTCAGAGCAGCCCACAGGGAGTTTGAACTGAAACTTTGGAGATCATTTCCAAGTTCTCTAAGATATTCCAGGACTTTGACCTTACCAGCCTTTAAGGTGGATATGGTTAGCAAGTGTTTTATTCTTTCCTGAAAACAGAGATAAAATCAAAACAGAAGAGCTTCTGTTCTTTCAAGGACAAAAAGAAATCAACCTTTCACTGAACACAGTGTTTAGTGGGGTTTTGGCAAAAAAAAAGCTTCCCCAGGTTCAGTCTTCAACGAGCAGTGTGAGTATTTTCAAAGGAAGCAGACACTTTCCACACACACCAAAAAGAAAAAAAAAAGAAACAAAACAAAACAAAACAACAAAAAAACCCCACCAAAACCAAAAAACCCACAAAAACCAAAAAGCATACAAAAAAAATAAAAAAAATAAAAAAAGAAAAAAGAGAAAAAGAGGAAAAAGTTAAAGAAAAAAAGAAAAAAAAAGAAAAAAAGAAAATGAAAGAAAAAATTAAAAAAAAAAAGAAATAAAGTCTTTCATTCCCCTCAAATCACTCTTACAAAAGATGTAATTGTAAATATTTTAGCAGCTCTCCCCTGCATGCTCTGTCACTTTTTAACTTATTAAATCACTTCCTAGGAGAAATGCTGCCAAACTCTGCTTTTCTTAAATCCTCAATGTCCAGGTGTTTTCATCCTGAATCCAGGGACCAAGGGTGGACGGATGTCACAGCTACTGCCACTCACAGCAGGGAGCCCAGGGCATGGCACTGCCAGGGCACTGCCAGGGCATTCCCAGGGCATTCCCATGGAATTCCCAGGGCACTCCCAGGGCATTCCCAGGGCATTCCCATGGAATTCCCAGGGCACTCCCAGGGCATTCCCAGGGCATTCCCATGGAATTCCCAGGGCACTGCCAGGGCACTGCCAATGAATTCCCAATGAATTCCCAGGGACTGGCACCCCAGGAGCCCCGTGGCACTCTGCCCTCCTCACACTCCGTGCCAGGCCAGGTTGGGTCCAGCTGGCACAGTGGGAGGTGTCCCTGCCATGGCAGGGCTGGGATGGGATGAGATTTAAGGTCCCTTCCATCCCAAACCCTCCCATAATTCAATGACTCTCCACTACTCTGGAATAATTTTTAGTGGTTTTCATCAGAAACTCCGGTTCCTCTGACAAAGATCTTCCTTCTGCTTCATCCTGGATTTCCAGCCTCGTCCAGCTCCGGTGGAAAAGCCAGGAATGGAAAAGGCAGGAATGGAAGAACCAGGAATGGAAGAACCAGGAATGGAGAAGCCAGGAGATCCCCCATGGCCCTGAGGTGGGAGCCCCTTGGCTGTGCAGTGGTGTGGAAGGGAGAAGATTTCCTGCAGCAAACAAGTTCCTGTCCTGGAGCCGTGGCAGTTCCAGGTGACTCAGGTCTCCTGTTGGTCTGGATTTGGGATTTGATGCTGCCTGGGCTCCACCTCCCTCCCTTCATCCCTGGATGAAACCCAGGAGTCAGGGTCAGTGTGTGCACAGTGAGCACCCAGCCTGTCCCAGCTCTGCATCCCCAGCCCTGCTCTCTCTGGGGTCAGCACCAGCCCCTTCCCCTCCTGCTCCTCTCTGAGGCTGTAAAATCAAATGTTTGAGCAGAAAGATGTCTCTATTTCCTTTCTCTCAGTGACAGACAATTCACAAGAGCAATTTCCCCAAAGTGTTCTCTAGAGCAGCACGGAGGCTGGATCGATTTGTTTGCAGTTTTTGGTGGTGCAGCTGCCCGGAGCTGAGGCTGGGACTGCAGCTCAGAGCCTCTGGGACAATTCCTGCTGCTCCTTTCCTGCGAGGATCCTCCTCTGCTGGGCTGTCCCTGTGCTCCTGCAGCAGGAGCTGTGCTCTTAATGGCATTTCTTGTTGTTTTGGTTGATTTGTATTCCTCTTTTCTCTTTTCTGTATCTGTAAATCCCTGTACGAGATGGGGGCAAGGTGTGGAGTGTGGGCTCAGTGCCAAGGTGACAGACACACAACAGGGGAGTCCCAGAGAACCCAAACTGCGAGGGAGGGAAATCCCAGCCTGCCCCCGTGTCAGTGCTGACAGCCCCAGCACGGGGCAGAGCCAAGGGACATTCACTGAGAACTTTTATTGGCGTGTCTGGAAATCTCCTGCCCCCTTTCCAGCACCAGCCAGGACACCCCAGAGATAAAAAAAAAAAAATCTGCCCCTTGCCTGTGCTCACATCCCATCCCAGGAGAGGAATGGGAACGGCATGGGATAGTGGGATAGTGGGATAGTGGGATAGTGGGATGGGATGGGATAGGGTGGGATAATGGGTGGGATAATGGGATAGGATGGGGTGGGATAATGGGGTGGGATAATGGGGTGGGATAATGGGTTGGGATAATGGGATGGGGTGGGATAATGGGGTGGGATAATGGGGTGGGATAATGGGATGGGATGGGATGGGGTGGGATGGGATGGGATGGGATAATGGGTGGGATAATGAGTGGGATAATGGGGTGGGATAATGGGGTGCTAAGGGCAGGGATGATGCTCAGGGATGATCCTCAGGGAGCTGCTGTCAGCTGAGATTTCCCTCCCTGATGCTTCTCCTGCCCTGGGAAGGGAGGATTTCCAGGATTTCCATGTCTGGAGCCCCACTCCTTTCAATCCCCCCTTACAGGGCCCTGCTCCTTCCCCTCCCACCTCCAGCCCCTGTCCCAGGGCTCCCTCCAGCCCTGCCCATCTCCCAGGCACTGGTGTTCTGGATTCCCGGGGGATCTGAGCCCTGCCAGCCTGCAGAAACTGCTGAGAAGTTCAGAAGGAATTTTTTTTCTTTCTTTTTTTCTCACATCTTCATGTTTTCAATTACTGTCTATAAGCACAGACTATTTATAATCAGGAGAAGGTACTCAACCCACGCCCCCAGGAGATGCAGCCTGGTTCAGAGCAAGGTTCAGAGCTTGTAAATAATTTTTTTTCAGGCCCCTGATTTTACCAGAATCAGTGAAAAACAACGAAAGTAAGTCAAGCCCAACTATTCCCCCTCTTATTTTCAGAGAAATTGAAAAAAGCTGGAAAGTGATCATTTAGGGTCAACCCTAAATATTTCCCTTTCCTTCCTAATTAATTTTTTTTGCTTAATTTTGAAGGTTTTTTTAAAAAACAAAGGTCCACTATGAAAGAAACTCCACTTTCAGATGACAAATGGAAGCTGAAAGGTTTTGCTTTGAAAGTGCTCTGGTGTTTCTGATGTGAAACATAAGACAGGTTGAAAAGAAATATTTTGACATTTCACTTCCATCATCTCCTTACTTTTATTTTCAGTTCAAACCATCAGCTACACTCAGCCCATATTCTCCAACAGCCCCCATCCCCCCCTTTTAATTGAATTCACTCCTGGTGAAAAATGATTCCCAGGCCTCTGCACAACACTTGGTCAACGATGACTTTTAATTTCTGCTTCCTTCCCCTGCGTTTTGCTGGGCACCAGCCATGGCAAGCACAGCCATCACTTGGGGAGTGCAGCCCAAAATGAGGGGGAGAAGGCTCTCATTGGGTCATAAAGAGATTAAAGACTTTATTGTGTGACACCTCGTACCTGACACAAAGCCAGGGGTCACGCCCAGGATCTGAGGCTGAAGGAGCAGCCAGGAGTAGGAATTTCCCAGCACTGGGATTCCCAGGGCACGTGGGAGTGAAGCTTTGTTAGTCCTGGCCTTGCAGCAGCCCCAGGTTTGCTCAGCTCTCACTTTAAATGAACTGTCATCAATTAAAGGCTCTGCTCACTGCTTGTTCAAAGAACACATAAATCTTCAGAGTCTGCTTTTCCCTTCTGGACTGCCTTGGGAAGACTGAAAATAAAGCCACTGCCAATTCTAAATATTTTCTGTCTCCGTTTTCCTGAGCTCAAATGAGTCTGACAGCTCTGCAAGGAAACAACCAGAAATCGTGGGGGGAAATTTCACCTCATCATCTTTGAAGGGAAAATATTCCTCCTGCTTTTCTTCTGATTTTACACAAATGTGGGGTTTTGGGGGGACAGCCTGGGGTGTTCCAGTGCTGTTACTGCTGAAATCCAGCTGTGAGGAGCAAAGAAACTTCTCAGTCACCTGCGAGGTTTGGAGTTCTGTGCAGGAACCCCAGAAACGTCCCTGAGCAGGCTCAAGCTCACAGGGGTGGGGATGGAGTTCTCTACCTGCAGCTTCCTCAAGGGCAGCTCCACATGGAAGGGACACAAAGTGGAGCCTGGCCAGATTTCTCTGCCTCCCTCCTTCCATGGCACACCCAGGAGCACCCAGGAGCACCCAGGACCATCCAGGACCATCCAGGGACACTCAGGAGCACCCAGGAGCACCCAGGACCATCCAGGGACACTCAGGATCACTCTGGACCATCCAGGACCATCCAGGACTATCCAGGACCATCCAGGGACACTCAGGATCACTCTGGACCATCCAGGACCATTCAGAACCATCCAGGCCCATTCAGGATCACTCACAACCATTCAGGACCACCCAGGACCAGGCTGTCCCAGCTGTCCCAGCCTTCCCAGGCTGTCCCAGCAGCCCCAAATATATATATATATAATAAGGCTATGATAAGAAGAGTGGTGTCCTGTTTTCAGGGTAACTCTGCTGTTCAGGATCCTTCCCCAGACCCCAATCCAGTCAAGCAGAATTGTTTGATTTACAGCAGCTGATAATCCCAACTGGTACCTAAAAGCAGAGGAGAGAGGCAGAGTTCCATGAAAACAGAGCTGGATGCCTGGAAAACCCATAAAAACCCCTCAAACAACGAAGGATAATGAATCCTTAGCTGGCCATAATGTCTGTGTAACCCAGTGGGCAGCTGACATCACATTTATCTTCCAAATGCTACCTCTGCTCCCTTAAAACACATTATCAGCACAGATTTGTGTTGCTGGAGAGCTGGAAACATAAACACTGCAATTAAAATCTTTATCAGGCAGACAATGGCAGAGAATTGAAGTCGTTTTGAGCCTGTCCATGTCCCACTGATGGCCCCGGAGATGCCCTGCTGGAAAAGCTCTGCAGGAAAGCACAGTCCTGTGTGCTGGCCAGTCACTGTGGGGCACAGCGGATTTCAGCCTTCTTGTGGTGCTGGTTTGGGGTTTTCTGTCCCCTCAGCACCGGGAATTCATCAGTCACAGGGCAGGAGTCAAGCGGAGCTGTGTGCAGAGCAGGGCTCCTTTCGGCTTGCACAAGCTTCAGAGAATTTCTGCCTGAAGCTTCTGCATTCCCCGCCGCCCTCTCCTCCTGCTTGGCGCTATTCTGGTCAGTCTAACGAGGCTGAGCTCAGCTCCCTGAGCCCTGCTGCCCCTCCCTGAGCCCTGCTGCCCCTCCCTGAGCCCTGCTGCCCCTCCCTGCGCCCTGCTGCCCCTCCCTGAGCCCTGCTGCCCCTCCCTGAGCCCTGCTGCCCCTCCCTGAGCCCTGTGCCCCTCCCTGAGCCCTGTGCCCCTCCCTGCGCCCTGTGCCCCTCCCTGAGCCCTGTGCCCCTCCCTGCGCCCTGTGCCCCTCCCTGAGCCCTGCTGCCCCTCCCTGAGCCCTGCTGCCCCTCCCTGCGCCCTGCTGCCCCTCCCTGCGCCCTGTGCCCCTCCCTGAGCCCTGTGCCCCTCCCTGAGCCCTGTGCCCCTCCCTGAGCCCTGCTGCCCCTCCCTGAGCCCTGTGCCCCTCCCTGCGCTGCCTTTACAGCGTCCCCACAGGAACAGAACCCTGCACTGAGCACCCAGGGGGGCACTGAGCACCCAAAGGGGCACTGAGCACCCAGGGGGGGCACTGAGCACCCAGGGGGGCACAGAACACCCAAAGGGGCACTGAGCACCCCGGGGGGCACTGAGCACCCAGGTGGGCACTGAGCACCCAGGTGGGCACTGAGCACACAGGGGGGCACTGAGCACCCAAAGGGGAACTGAGCACCCAGGGGGGCACTGAGTACCCAGAGAGGCACTGAGCACCCAGGGGGGCACTGAGCACCCAGGGGGGCACAGAACACCCAAAGGGGCACTGAGCACCCAGAGGGGCACTGAGCACACAGGGGGCACTGAGCACCCAGAGGGGCACAGAACACCCAAAGAGTCACTGAACACCCAAAGGGTGACTAAACACAGCCCCACAGAGAACACCCAAAGGCTCATTGAACACCCAAAAGGGCACTGAACACCCAAAGGATCACAGAACACCCAGAGGGGCACTGAGCACCCAGAGGGGCACTGAGCACCCAAAGGCTCACAGAACACCCAGAGGCTCAGAGCTGGCAGGGATTTGCTGCCAGCACTCACAGGGTGCCCTGGGGCTCAGGTGTCCTTGGAGCCTCCCCAGCACTGAGGAATGTGGCACATTAAACTCTGCTGGCACTGGTTCCAGCCAGGGCTGGGGCTGGCACCAGGTGCCACCAGCTGGGACCTCACCTGCCAGGGCCTTTACAGCACAACTGTGCTCTTGGCCCTGAATTGTTCCCTTACAGCACAACTGTGCTCTTGGCCCTGAATTGTTCCCTTACAGCACAACTGTGCTCTTGGCCCTGAATTGTTGTTCTTGTCCCTTTTTTCCTGAGCCTCCTGGTGATGTTGCTGTGTCCTTCCTTCCTCTTCACCCCGTGATTATGTTCATTTGGGTTCACATCATTTCAAGGCTTCAAAACTTAGAATCTCTGTGACTTTAAATGGGAGTTCACACCTCCATCCGAATGAGCTGCCCACCCTCCGTTCCTGATCCGGGAGCAGAATGGGAATTCCAGGAATGATTTATCCCATCCTGAGGAAGTTTCTGAGATGATTCAGGTGCCTCATACCCTGTTTGACCCCATGGAGCACCAGAGGAGCCCAGGGCACTGCTGGAGCTGCCTCACTGCAGACCTGTCTGTTCGGGTCAGAAAATTCAAATTTCACCACAGTTTGGGTGGTTTGGGTGGGAAGGGACCCTGAATCCCACCCAGAGCCACCCCTGCCATGGCAGGGACACCTCCCCCTGTCCCAGGGTGCTCCAACCCCAATGTCCAGCCTGGCCTTGAATTCCAGGAATGGGGCATCAGCAAATCCCTGTCGTTGTCTCCTCTCTGTGGTGATTTACAACATCCTCAGCTCAGGCCATGGCAAGGACTCCGAGAAACTCGAGTTTTTGTTGTACAGCAGGAATAACTGTTTGGCATAAATTAACCTGGGTGACCACAAGCCCTGGAAATTCCCCTTTGGAAAATGTTCTTGAGGAAGCAGATTGGGGAGGGAGATGGATGGAGCACAGTTAGAGGGCAGCCACGCACTCCATCAAGGCTAAAGGAATGAGCTGTCACAGGGATATATGGGGAGAGGGACCCTGCTCAGTAAATCCAGCCCCTGACAGCCCTTGACTCCACTCCAAAGTGCTAATTGGAAAGACTTCAACTCCTGCTGTCCCCAGAGAGCCACATCCCCATCCCAGCTCCCAGCCCAGAGGTGCTGTCCTCAGGAGTGCAGCAGGAAATGTTCCTTTGCTTCTCTGCTGAGCCCTCTGGGCCTGGGGTGGAGCACCCAGAGGAGAGGCTGCTCCTCGGCTGGAGCCAGGGCTGTGTCACCAGGAATCTGTGCCTCTTGGTGGCCCTGGGGACCTCCTGGTCCTTGGCTGGAGCCAGGCTGTGTCACCAGGAATCCGTGCCTCTTGGCCACCTTGGGGACCTCCTGCTCCTCGGCTGGTGGCAGAGTTACCCCTCTGGAGAGGACCTGGCCTCGTTACACCTATGCAACAAACACTGAAATTTCACACTCCTAATTACAGCTGTAACTGATTGCACTGTTCCTGATAAAGTAGCAATTATGTAGATTTATTACAGATTTATTACAGATTTATTACAGCCTGTGGCATTGTCAATACCCAGCACCCAAAATTACCTGTATTAACCATTATTAACCATTATTAACCATTATTAACCATTATTAACCATTATTAACCATTAAGGTGGTGTCTGAGATTCTGCTCCTTGATTAACTCGGTTGGAAATGGGGAGGCAAGGCCTGATTTTCTAACGGTGGCTGCTTTGACTGTGATAGTTGGATCCATCTCCCCTGGGCTCACAAAATCTTCTTGTTTCCTGTAGAGCACACTGCAGCCTTTGACCCATGGTGGGGGCATTTCCCAGCTCCTTTGGGGGTAGCTGATCCCCCAGAGCTGGGCTGGAGAGGAGATCACTGCACCCCTCACTCTGCACTTCAGGAGAGAGAAATGACTGCACTGTCCTGTGAGGACACCTGGAAAGGTGGCAATGTCCATTTTATGTCAGCCCATAATGGAAATCACAGGTGCTCTGCAGTCATTGCCAAGGCTCTCCCTCCCTGAGGTAAAATGTGATCACCTTGTTCAAACCTGGCCAAGAAAAGCAGACAAATGCTCTGCCTCTTCCACGAGAGCCCCAAGAGCTACAATTGCCTGCAGAAATTAGGAGTACAGCTCTTCTCCATGACCCAGCAGCAACAATTGAAGAAAATTTTCCTCTCAGTTCACACCAATCTCACCTGTAGCTCTGAGCAATGTGAAGTTTTCTCACCAAGTTATTGTAATTCCATCATTTTCAAACACTTTCCCTGCGGCCCCTTAGAAAATGAACATTTTTGGTAACTCAGCATCCATCTGAATAGGAGAGAGGCATTTTCAGTGTGCACAAAGGGCTGGGAGGCAGGGGGACAATGGCACCACAGTGGGCACAGAAAGCTTTAATGCAGCAGTGCCTTCACAACATCCATTGCAATGAGGATGAGCCAAACTGGGAATTTCATGGGACTGGCACTGGGACTGGGACTGGGACTGGAATGTCTGTGCCATGGAGGGGTGCAGTGGACACTGCCCCAGGGAGAGCAGGGGCAGCCCAGGGCTGCTCCTGTGTGCACAGGGCAGGAGATGCCACTGCAGGGGCTCTGCAGGGAGTATTTTTGGGGGGCCTGGGCAGGGACAGAGGTTGGATGGATGATCCTGAGGGTCCCTTCCAGCTCAGAATATTCTGAGATTCTCTGCAGACAAACCTCACCCCGGACCATCTGTGTCTTGTCACAGCTCTCAACACAATTTCCCACGGACAGGAACATCTCAGAACAGCTTGGCTGCCTCTCTGTGCCTGAGCCACCCCAGCCAGGAGCCCCTGGGTCAGGGTCAGGGTGTTGACAGCTGCTGTTAGCACTTGGCTCCAGATGAGGAGCCTGGCTCAGCCTTCCCTGCTCAGCTCAGCTCAGCTCAGCTCAGCCCTCCCATCCCATCATCCCACCCCATCCCATCCCACCCCACCCCATCCCATCATCCCACCCCATCCCATCCCACCCCATCCCATCCCATCCCATCCCATCCCATTATCCCATCCCAGCCCTGGGTGGCCTTTGGAAGCCAGCTGAGCTTGCCCTGGGCCCTGGGCAGTGCTCATGCAGTGAGTGCTCACTGGAGGAGGGTGATCCCTGGCTCTCCTCCTCTCTTTTCACGCTGAAGATCTTCCCGGGCTCTCCGGGCTCTGTCCTTTCTCCTCTGCCATTGCCGAGGGCTGTCCTGGGGGCTCCGTGCCCAAAGCCATCCCCAAGCCGGGGCTGCAGAGGCTCCTGCAGGGAGGCCGTGCCTTGTGCAAGGGCGTCTGCAAACACCGCCCTGCAGGAGCTCTGCCCTCAGCCGGAGACTTCCAAAGCTGTGCCACAGCCATTGTCACCAAATGACTGTGCCAGAGCCATTGTCACCAAATGACTGTGCCAGAGCCATTGTCACCAGATCAGCTGTGACACAGCCATTGTCACAGATCAGCTGTGACACAGCCATTGTCACCAAATGACTGTGCCAGAGCCATTGTCACCAGATCAGCTGTGACACAGCCATTGTCACCAGATGACTGTGCCACAGCCATTGTCACCAGATCAGCTGTGACACAGCCATTGTCACCAGATGACTGTGCCAGAGCCATTGTCACCGATCAGCTGTGACACAGCCATTGTCACCAGATCAGCTGTGCCAGAGCCATTGTCACCGATCAGCTGTGACACAGCCATTGTCACCGATCAGCTGTGACACAGCCATTGTCACCAGATCAGCTGTGACACAGCCATTGTCACCGATCAGCTGTGACACAGCCATTGTCACCAGATCAGCTGTGACACAGCCATTGTCACCGATCAGCTGTGCCCGAATGGGATTGACACCACGAAACAAACACGCGCGGAGCCCTCGGGGGGCAGTGCTGCAGGGGGGACAGCTTTCAGCGCCAGGGATTTATCCACCACACCTTGTTTGTTAGGATTGAAGAACGGCTGCTCCCCCGGTACTGACCAGGGTCCCAGGCGGTCCCTCAGGTCTCCACAGTGCCAGATCCAGCTCAGATCATTATTGCCATTTCCTGGATGTGTCCTCGGCACAGAAAGGGATTCTGTGCAGCCAAGGAGCTGTGTGGGGCAAGGGCAGACAAGGAAAGCATTAATCACAAAAAAAAAAAAAAAAAAAAAAAAAGTGAGGAATGTCACCCTCTGCAAAATCAAGCCCTTGCTATGAGTCTGAAGGAGAATCACTCTGGACAGGGCTGGGGTTTGCTTCCTGCCCAGTCCTCCACCAGTGGCACGGGGCAGAGTCACCTCTGTCCCTGCTGGGCACTCACACTGGGTCACTGGGATAACTGGGGTCACTGGGGTCACTGAGGTCACTGGGGTCACTGGGGTCACTGGGTCATTGGGGTCACTGGGGTCACTGGGGTCACTGAGGTCACTGGGGTCACTGGGGTCACTGGGTCACTGGTGACCCTCCAGTACAGGGTCACTGGGGTCACTGGGGTCACTGGGGTCACTGGGTCACTGGGTCACTGGGTCATTGGGGTGACTGGGGCCACTGGGTCACTGGGTCACTGGGTCACTGGTCACCCTCCAGTACAGGGTCACTGGGGTCATTGGGGGTCACTGGTGTCACTGGGGCCACTGGGGTCACTGAGGTCACTGGGGTCACTGGGGTCACTGGGTCACTGGGGTCACTGGGTCACTGGGTCACTGGGGTCACTGGGGTCACTGGGGTCACTGGGTCACTGGGTCACTGGGGTCACTGGGGTCATTGGGGTCACTGGGGTCACTGGGGTTACTGGGTCACTGGTGACCCTCCAGTGCAGGGTCACTGGGGTCACTGGGGTCACTGGGTCACTGGGGTTACTGGGTCACTGGTCACCCTCCAGTACAGGGTCACTGGGGTCACTGGTGACCCTCCAGTGCAGGGTCACTTAGGTGAAGCCAACATTTCTTTTGTAACAGCAGAGACTTTTAGAGCCAGGCACGAGGGCAGAAATGCAGCATTAATTCTCATGTGGAGCTTTAACCACAGCCCAGGCTGGTCCTTTGGGGATTTCTGCACTTTTCCACACGTGGGAGATGAGGGATGACTATTCCAGAACAGCTCCCCTGAAATCAGCCCAAGCCTTGTGTGAAGCTGGCAGCACAGAAATCACCTTCGAGGGCTGGGAAAGGCTGAGCCACCAACATCTCCATCCTTGGAGGCTTCCAAGAGTGGACAGAGCCCTGCCCAGGCTGCTCTGCTCCTGTGGCTGACCCTGCCTGGGGCAGGAGGTTGGGCAGGAAAGTCCTGAGCCCCTTCTGCAAAAACTCCTGGGATCTTTGGGATGTGAACACAAAAACCTGCCCAGTGCTCCTGGGACCTCTGGGATGTGAACACAAAAACCTGCCCAGTGCTCCTGGGATCTTTGGGATGTGAACACAAAAACCTGCCCAGTGCTCCTGGGATCCTTTGGGATGTGAGCACAAAAACCTCCTGTGCCCCAAGCCAGGGCTCTGTGCAGCCTGGAGGCCTTTTCCTGCCTCAGCCTCGAGCCAGGGGTGGAATCTTGGAGGATCCAGGGGCTCCTGGGCTGGGGGAGATGAGGATGAGCTCTGCAGAATGTTCTGTCTGCTGGGAGAAGTGACTTGGGCTGGTTTCCTTTTTCACCAGGAAATTCAGGATGGCTGGAAGCATGCAAAGAAATGGGAAAGGGCTCCCCAAAGCTGATCAGCTACTTTGTGAATTAATATAATTACAGATTTATTTCTTTTTCAGAGAAAATTTTTCACCTTCACTCCTTTATGAAGGAGATTTTCCACAAAAAAAACAAGTGTGAAGTCAAAGGAACAAAGGCTTGTCTCCTCTGATTTATCCAGGTGGAAATGGGCTTGGACCATTAAAAACTGCTCAGTTTTTCTTGTGTGGTGTTGCAAACATTTTGATATTTATTCTGTGTGGATTGTTCGTGATATGGGACCACTTTGGTGAAATTACCATGCAAAAAAATTGACTGAGTGAATTTTCAAATTGTGATGCTTTCCAACTGCACAGATCTTCTGTATTCAGTGACCCCAAATGGCCAAGAGCAGCTTTCACATCTCATTGGGAATCACAATGATTCAGAACTGAGAAAAATTGATGAGAAAATTGATTTTAACAGAATTTCAGTGGAGAATAATCCAAAGAAGCATTCTCATTTTTCACTGGCACTCCCCTCTGGGGCTGGCAGCTCCTCATGGAAGTGTTTGTTGGTTCCCAGATTTGCTCTTTTCACCTGCACAGAACTCAAGGGACATCTGACATTCTGTTGTGCTGCCTGAGCTAAATCCCAGCACCCCGAAGAGAATTTTTTCCCTTCTTCAATCCAAGTGTTCTTCAATGCATTGATTTTCTGCACTTCATTCAAGAGAAGACCAAATGTCAGCACCAGGGAAATTTTTCAGAAGGTGAAACTTCCTGCTTTGGAATCCTCATGGACTCTTTCCCTGTTGTCCTCCTCCCCAGCCCTGATTTATTTTCCCTGCTTTGGGAGTTGCTGGGAAAGGCTCTGAGGTCACTGGGACAGGGGGGAAGCTCCTGCCAGTCCTGTTGGGATGGTCCCAGGCTCGGGGCCCATCCTAGCCCTGAGCTCCACCAGGCTGGGATGAGGGCAGGGGATTTTGGAGCCTGCACAGAGGATTCGTTTGGATTCATTTGGATTTGTTTGGATTCGTTTGGATTCGTTTGGATTTGTTTGGATCTGTCCATTTGAACCTGTCCATAGGCACACCTGGGTCAGGTGCCAGGATCCAGATCCTTTTTGGGGTCCAGAGCTCTCCCAGAACACTCTGGGGACTGAGAACCCCAGAGGAGTTGGGGGAAGCCTGGGCTGCATTTCAGCAGGATCTGGGCTCCTGAGTTCAGCCTGTAATGAATTCACAGCAAGGGAAGACAAGCAGCGTTTAAAGCTCACTCCATCGCCCTCAGCAGAGGTCACGGATGTCACTGCAGCAGCTGAGCACCTGACCCCAGCACAATTTGCTTTGCTTTGCTTTGCTTTGGGGAAAATTCCTTCCTGAGCCTTTCACACAGCCCAGCACTGGGCTTTGAATCCACCCAATTACCTCGGGCACAGAGGAGCCGCAGGAAAAACTCAGGAAAAGTTCCCCAAGTCCAACCTGAATTTCCATGAGCAGAGCAGGCTCATTATTCTGGCTGCTGTGCTCCCTCTCGTTCCTGCCATGGCTTTTGCACTTTCCAGCAGCCAGCCCTGTGCTGTGCCCCAATTCCATCCCCCAGGCACTCGGCTTTGTTTAAACGGACACGGCCCTGGGCCTGTCCCCAGAGGAGGATGGCTCTGTCCCCAGAGCACCGTGAAGGGGCAATTTGTGAGGTTGATGAAAAGTTCCCCCAGACTCGCCGGTGTCATTATCAGAGCTGGCACTGCTGCGTTCTCCTCCAGAGCCGGCACAGCCTGGACGGGCTTTGGGGTGGGTCCAGGAGGGTTTTGGGGTGGGTCCAGGAGGGTTTGGGGTGGGTCCAGGAGGGTTTGGGGTGGGTCCGGCAGGGTTTGGGGTGGGTCCGGCAGGGTTTGAGGTGGGTCCAGCAGGGTTTGGGGTGGGTCCAGCAGGGTTTTGGGGTGGGTCCAGCAGGGTTTGGGGTGGGTCCAGGAGGGTTTTGGGGTGGGTCCAGCAGGGTTTGGGGTGGGTCCAGGAGGGTTTGGGGTGGGTCCAGCAGGGTTTTGGGGTGGGTCCAGGAGGGTTTGGGGTGGGTCCAGGAGGGTTTTGGGGTGGGTCCAGCAGGGTTTGGGGTGGGTCCAGGAGGGTTTGGGGTGGGTCCAGCACGGTTTGGGGAAATTCAAGGCTCGCTCACATCTGCTTTAGGACATCTCTCACTCAGATCAGCTGCTTGTCTGAACAGTTCTTATTCCAGATTTAGGGATGAGATCCCCACCAGCAGTGTCTCAGTGCACTCATGCCAGGAGATTCTGCACCTGCATCATCAGAATCACGGAATTAAGGCTGGACAAGCCCCGTGAGCTCCAGCACTGGAATAATCTGCCCAAAGGAGAATCTGCTGGGGGAATCCTGTCCCTGAAGTGTCCAAACAGCACCTGGGGGAGTGCTCAGAGAGGGGGGCACTGCTGGACCTGGCTCCGAGGGGTTGGGTTTGGATTAGACCTCGGGGGATTTTCCAGCTTTAATGATTCTGATTCTCTGGTTCTCCCCTCCTGGCTGCTCCCTGCCACCCTCGGGTGCTGTGGGATGCCAGCTTTGATCTCTGCTTTGCACATCTTCTCATCTTCTCCCTCTTCTCCCGTCTGCCTTCTTTTTCTCCCTCCCCTTGGTGGTGTTTTCTCTCCTCTACCCTTCAATTTTCCCTTCATCTTCCTGTTCCACACCTCAGAAAGCTTTTGTCAGTAAGTGGTGACTGCTCAGGTAACCACTGCGAAATAAAGCTTTAGAAAAACATCTGAACTCTGTCTTAGGGACAGCAAAGAAACTTCTGAGTATTTTAATTTACCCTTAAGCCAGAAATAAAAAAACCCAGCAGATGTAAGGGCTGGTGTTTTCTTCACGAGGAGGCACAGACCCTGATCCCAGCCCAGATGGGAAATGTGCTCGTGTTGTAGAGGCTCAGCCCCAGAGCCCTCCCCTCTCTGCCTTTGTGATCTGACGGGCCCCGGTGTAAAAACCCCGGGGAGGGAAGAGGATGCTGAGGTGCCCGGGCAGAAATGCAGAATTGCAGCTCCTGCAGGGTCTTCTGTGCGTGCTGCAGTGAGGACGTGCCCACACGGGAATTCACTGCACGTTCCTGAGGAGCCCTTGGGCCCCTTGATCTCCTCACCTTCACCCACGGCTCTGAGTGGTGGCTGTGGGCACTGAGGGATGTGTGTGGGCACTGAGGGATGTCTGTGGGCACCGAGGGATGTCTGTGGGCACTGAGAGATGTCTGTGGGCACTGAGGGATGTCTGTGGGCACTGAGGGATGTCTGTGGGCACTGAGAGATGTCTGTGGGCACTGAGGGATGTGTGTGGGCACTGAGGGATGTGTGTGGGCACTGAGGGATGTTTGTGGGCACTGAGGGATGTTTGTCACACCTGGATGGCATGGGCAGTTCTGTGCTGGGATGGGCAGTTCCCAGTTCTCACTGGGATGGGCAGTTCTGTACTGGGATGGGCAGTTCCCAGTTCTGTACTGGGATGGGCAGTTCCCAGTTTCCCAGTTCTCACTGGGACGGGCAGTTCCCAGCTCTCTCTGGACAACCCTGCTGAACCCTGGACCTTCTCCAGAGGCTCGGTGGGGCTGGCCGTGCTCGGTGGGGCTGGCCGTGCTCTGTCCCGCTGCTGGAAGCGTTAATTAGCGCTAATTGGCGGTGCCGGGGCAGGAGGGGCAGCGGCTCCGAGGCTTGGCCGCTTCTTTCTTCTTTCACACGGAAATGCAGAAACGCGTGCGATGGATGCGACTTCCAGCAGGACGTTTTCTCAGGCTGGAACTTTTATTCAGGCAATAAATCAATCAATCAATCAATCCCAAACCGCCGCGATGAGAGCAGAGCCGTGGGCAGAGCGGCAGAGGTGCAGATTGATGCCTCGCACTTCCCACGGAGCAACAAGAAAACCTCTGGAGTGCCAGAAAGAAGAGAGAATCTCTCCGATGAGACAATGCACGCTTTTATTTACCCCTCACACTGGCGGGGCTGCTCTCCCCCCTCCAGCAGCCGAGCTCGTTGTGTTTTGTCTCCTCCCGTCAATGCGTGTGTGTCATTTCACTTCCTGGGCAAGAACAGCCCAGCCTGGGGTCAATGCCTTGGTTTGTGCCTTGTCATTATTTTTATTGCCGTCACACGAGGCTTCTGACCCGGTGTCTCTCCGTGGCCCTGGGCACTCCCACATTTATGAGCTGCACATGAAATTCTCTGTTCCGAGCCTGGCTCCGGGTGCTGCTCGGGGAGCTTTGGAGCAGCTTTGGTGCTCTTTGATTCCAAACTCTCCCCTGGCGACCTTCCCAGCCCCCAGGTTTGAGTGGCACGGCCCCTGCTCACACCAGGCTCAGACTTTGTGGTATTTGTGTGAGAAATGAGCTCCAGATTCCCCGAGTGTCCCCCGGGGCTGCAGCTCCAGAGCCGCTCTCACCCTCGGGGCACTCACGGGATATTTCCAAACTGCGTTTCACCCTCTGCTGCCCGGCTCTCCGGAGCAGGGAGCGATTGCAGAGGGGACACTGAGCCAGGAACAGCTGAGACATAAAATCCTGCTTCGGAAGCCGCCTGTAAGAGCAAAGACAAATTGTGAGGCTGCCTGGAAAAGCAGGCTGGTTATTGATAAAGAGGCAAGAAGGGGATTCCCAGAAAGTGTGAACAGACACAGCACAAATCAACCACCCAGTGCTGTGCTGCAGGGGAGGCTAAAAAATCCATTAACAAATTTCTGAGCTGGAAATTGCAGAATTTATGAAGTAACGTGGAGGAAATGATGGGTCCCTCTCTGAAGAGAAAGGGCAAGTGCTGGGAAGGATCTGCTGCTGAGGGAGGAAAGTCACTTCTCTCTGCCTCTCCTTTAGAGCTCTAAAAGATGTTTTCTGCTTTTTAACAGCTGTGGGATGAATTATGGCATCCTGTGTCCAAGATGTGCAGGAGCAATCCGGCCACACACAGGAATTCATGGTGAGGGCACGAGTGGCACCCAATTCCCGACTGCTGGGGCTAAAGAGAAGGAAAGAAATCCTAAAGCAAGAATAAAAAAGCAAATGTAAAAAAAAAAAAAAAAGGCATTCACTGAAAAAGAAGAGTGATTCTGGCAATTGTAAATGCAACTAATAGAACAAGTATTGAGCAAAATAAATTCCTACACGGGGGATAAAGAAAGGGAGACCAGCTCAAACCCACCAGCATGTGCCCAAGTACATAAAGAGCAAATCCCAGCAGAGAAATTTGTTGCCTATTTTTAGCTGAAACTATCAGTGGATAAAGAGTTTGTGTTTGGATTTTATTAAAACCCTTGCAGCCCTGCTCTCAGGATGAATTCAAATTTGTGTTGCTCGGCCAGGCTGCAATGGGGGGAACCTGGGGTGTGAAATGAAATTGGGGTTCACCATCCCTGAGCCCTGCAGAGGCCCCGGGGACAGAGGGGCAAGGGCAAGGACAGCAGGGGCAAGGACAGCAAGGACAAGAGCCTGGGCTCCAGGGAAGGGCACAGCTGCCCAGGAATGGCTGGAGAGGGGAGAAATGGGGACCCAGAGCCTTGGTGCAGCTCCTGCTGAGGTCCCTGGGACACTCCTGCTCCTTCTCTGGCCTTGAAGGGGAATCCTGCTGTCCCTGAGCACAGCTCTTGGGCATGTCCAGCTTCACCTTCCTCAGCACAGTCACAGTGCAGCAATCCCCCAAAGCAAATCCCCAAAACAACCCCCAAAACAACCCCCCAAAGCAAATCCCCAAATCAACCCCCCAAACAAATCCCCAAATCAAACCCCTAAAGCAATCCCCCAATTCCAATCCCCCAAAGCAAATCCCCAAATCAAACCCCGTTCACCCCAAAGCCATTCCCATCCCTGTGTGACCCCACAGTCCTGGAGCAGGGAGGGGCTCACCCCACACCCCACAGGGACCACCCCATCCTCCCCAGAGCCCTTCCCAAACCCTTCCCTGGGGCAGGGCAGGGAACAGGGACACCCCAAACCCCTCCTGGGGCAGGGAATGGGGACACCCCAAACCCCTCCTGCTGCTCAGCTTGTGGGGTCCCACCCTGTGAGCTGGGACAGCCTCCAGCGGTGCCACCCGAAGTTCCCTGTCCCTGTCCCTGTCCTGCCAGCCAGGGCTGCACGGGCTCCTCAGACACCCCAGGGCTCCCAGACACCCCAGGGCTCCTCAGACACCCCAGGGCTCCCAGACACCTTTCATGGGCAGCTCAGCCCCAAATCTGCTGAGCCCTCTGGACGTGCTTTGTTTCCTTCAAGTTATAGAAGGTTCTGGTCCCGTGTAGAGAATCACAGAATATTTATTTAAGAAAGAAGCTCAAGATTCACTGAGTGTCCCCTGGGGATGCAGGAAGGCTGAACAAGAACCCCAGGATCATCCAGCCTTCCAAGGAAATACCCCCGTGGCCACTGGAGCATCTGACAAAGGCCACTCTTGTTTGGGACCCTCCCAGGGATGGTGACTCCACTGCCCTGGGAGCCTTTTCCAGGGCCTGGCCACTCCTGCAGCAGAGATTTCCTGACCTGTGTCCACCCTGTGTCCATCCTGTGTCCACCCTGACCCTCCCCTGGAGCCGAAATTCCATTTCCCCGTTTTCTGGAGCAGCCCAGCCCCTCCTGGACCTGCCGGGGTGTCCTGAGCAGCTTCCCCAGAGCTCTCCTGAGCTCCAGCAGGATCCAGGCTGGCATGCAGGGGGAACACAGAGATTGAAAGCAGAGGCTCCAAGTCAGAGACGTTTTAAAAATGTGTGTGCTCAAGTAAAGGACTTTCTAATGTTTTAATAACAAATATTACAAGATATTTTTCTCCATGCCCAGTGCCTGCTGAGCCATCGTGCTGAGCCTGTATTTATGGCACTGTAAAGCACAATGAAGGCAGCAGCACTAGGAATACTAATAGCCTCCAGTTTATTACACTAAGGCTGAGTGCTTCATTTTAATTGCATGGAAACATTTAATTTGTTAGATGAGGTGTCATGTAGTTTTCCTCAGGCACCAGTAACTCATATCCACACTGGGACAATCGAACAATCTAAGGGAGGCTTTAAAATTAAATGGATTTTGCTATTTCTTACCTTGTTGGGGTGTGTGGGTGACCAGGTTCTTGGGCTTTGTAGAGTTAAAATATTTTTGTCTCTTTTGTAAGACTTGGTTGGGGTAACCCAGCCCAGCCCAGGCACAGAGCATTTTGTGTCTCCCCATCCCTGCACACAAGGATGTTCCTGCCTGCTCCTGGTGCCTGAAGTGCTGATGTGAGCAACAGAGCCCCTTGGTGCAGCCAGGGAAACACAGTCTGGGGAGGAAGAGTGGAATTCTGGGCACAGCTCACCATGGGATGAAGGCCCTGTGTGGGGTTTGGGGTTTGGGACAGGGTGGATTCCCTGCCCAGGGGCAGCTCTGGGGCTGTGCTGGGGTCTCTGAGCAGGAACTGCCAGGGTTTGATTTGGGGTTTGTGACACAGGGACTGAGCCTGGAACTGCCAGGGTTTGATTTGGGGTTTGTGACACAGGGCAGGGAGCTCAGCCTGGGTTTTGCTCTTGCTGAGCTCCCCCAGAGCTGAGGCTGTGCCTGCCCCTGTGTGACCACCCTGGGAGGGGCTGGGGCTGCCTGGGCTCATGGGGGAGGACATTTGGGATGGTGGGTGTGGGATGGGGGATGGGGGATATGGGATGGTGAATGGTGGGTGTGGGATGAGCCCTGAGCCAGCACAATCTCATGGATCTGTGCCAGGGCTGCTCCTCAGCCCGGTTTCATTCCCACATCTGATCCAGCACGTTGGACTCTGCTGTTCCAAACCCTCCTGAAGGGAGTGAGGAGTGACTGAGGCTCTTTAGGGTCACACACAGGTAACCCTGCCAGAGCTCTGCAAAGGCACTGGGAAATTCCTTACACTGCAGGAGGCAGCAGTGACTCTAAAAGATCGGCTCCCACTTTATGGGCTCAGTGCTGTCATGCCCGTGCTATGGAAGAATAATTCTCCCAGCAGGAATTACTGGGGAAGAGGAACATTATGCAGAAGAGGAGACTCTGCTGTCCTTAATATCCACATGATGGCCTGTGAGACAGCGAGGAGCTGCAATGAGCCAACAGAGCAGTGACACACACGGGGGAAGCCACGAGTTCATGACAAATTCCTGGCCAAGCCCCACCAGTCCCAGCTCCTTTAGGCCTTTGGAAAGCCGGGACTGGCAGGGTGGGCAGGGCTGGGTGGGATTTTGGGGCAGGAATTGTTCCCTGGCAGGGTGGGTAGGGCTGGGTGGGATTTTGGGGCAGGAATTGTTCCTGGCAGGGTGGGCAGGGCTGGGTGGGATCTTGGGGCAGGAATTGTTCCCTGGCAGGGTGGGTAGGGCTGGGTGGGATTTTGGGGCAGGAATTGTTCCCTGGCAGGGTGGGCAGGGCTGGGTGGGATTTTGGGGCAGGAATTGTTCCCTGGCAGGGTGGGCAGGGCTGGCACAGGGTGCCCAGAGCAGCTGTGGCTGCCCCTGGATCCCTGGCAGTGCCCAAGGCCAGGTTGGACATTGGGGTTGGGAGCACCTGGGACAGTGGGAGGGGTCCCTGCCATGGCAGGGGTGGCTCTGGGTGGGCTTTGAGGTCCCTCCCAACCCAAACCATTCTGGGATTCCATTTATGAATCTCACCGTGGCCATCTAATTTCATAACTCTTGATCAATGGTCCAAACTAATTTGTAGTTGTCCTCTTAGCAATTAATGAATTTTTAATAGAAGAATAATTTGCCTCTTTATGCCAAAATCAGCATGTTCGGGTGGGGGGTGGGGAGGCTCCTTTTTCTGAGGAAAAGACAAAGGTGCTTTGTGCCTGATTTGAATTTCAGACAAACATTTAACAGATCACTTTGCTTTCCCAAACGCACGGTGCAGGCTCTAAGAGCAGCTAAATTGCTATAAATTAAAGTTAAATGTCAAAAAGGCAAAGATGTGCAGGAATGCAGGAGACAATCTCGGTGCAATTGGGGTTGTTACCGAGCTGCTTTTATCCACTTTGCTTGCATAGAGTTAAGTGCTTTTCCTGGAAAGGGGACTTTTTTTTTTCCTTTCTATTTTTAAGTAAATCCCAACCCCCAGTTCCACCGAAATAGGATTTCATAATTTCTCATTTTCAAATATCATCAGGGAAAGAATTATGATTGTCCACTCATTGTGCTCATCATTTCAGGGGAGTTTTGCAGCCTGCTCTTAGTGAAATGCCATCCTTTGGCTCGAGCAGGTATCAACCTGCTCAGTAAAAGAGAAATTAAGATGCCATTTCTACCTGTGCTGAGTCGTTGGCCTCTGTGGGAGGGGAGTAATGAAATCCCTGCTTCTCTTGGCACTTTAAAACAGAAAATATGAGGGGAAATGCAGAGTGAGCTCTGTGAGACAGATAAGAAGCAGGGATCAGTGTTCCAACAGCTGAGTCTCAGCTAGAACACAACAACTGCAGCAAGGCCAGGCTGCTCTGGAGCTGCCCAGGACCTGTCCCCGTGTCCCCAGAGCACAGTGAGGGGAGTGCAGGGTACCCAGGACCTGTCCCCAGTGTCCCCAGAGCACAGTGAGGGGAGTGTGGGGTGGCCAGGACCTGTCCCCAGTGTCCCCAGTGTCCCCAGGGCAGGAGCTGCAGGGTGCTCAGTGCAGCAGCAGGTTGATTTCTGACCTGTTTATCCATGACATGAAGACTCACCAGTTCAGCAATCACCGGTCTGGGGGTCTGGGAGGCAGAGGAGCTGGGGGCTGCATCCAGCTCCCAGGGGGACAGAAACAAAGAGCAGGACCCTGCTGGCTCAGGAGCTGAGCTGGGGGTCCCTGCAGGGCTGTTCTGTCTCCTCTCCTGACCTGCCACAGCCCCGTGCTGCTCTCACACTTTGAACCTTCACGGTTTTCATTTCAGAATTTCCACTTTTGCTTTTAACGGGTTCTTCCAGAAACAAAACCAAATACTGTTCTCCCTACACACACACACACACATATATAAATATATGCACTCACACACGTGTGTTACACCTCATAAACCTCCCCGAGAAGCCAGCAGCACGATTGATTGAAGCAGGCAATTTCGTAGCAAGCTGCAAAGTTCTTCCCTGAATCCGTGAGTCATGATGCCCTATAAAGCACCCACTAAAACGTCATCGTGACCTACTGCTGTTATTCCTGCCCTAAATCTTACCGGGGAGGGGAGCAGGAGTTTCGGGGGGCAGGAGGGGCTGAGCACAGGGGGAGAGGAGGCTGAGCCTGGCTCACAGCCCAGGGTTTGGGCTCAGGGACAGGGCAGAGCCTGGCTGGGGGTCAGGAACCCCAGCTCACCCCTCCACATTTCTAGGAACACAACAATTGGATCTCAGCAGCCTCTGACCCTCAGCTCATCATTCCATGGCTCAGAGAGGAGGAGGAGGAGGAGGAGGTGGGGGAGAGCAGGACCTGCCCCAGAGCCCCAGGCCTGGGCTGATCCCACAGGAAAGGTGGGAATTGTGTCCCTGTGCCCCCTGCTCAGGTGAGACCCCACCTGCAGAGCTGCCCCAGGCCTGGATCCCAAATTCAGGAGGACGTGGAGCTGCTGGAGAGAGTCCAGAGGAGGCCCCGGAGCTGCTGCAGGGCTGGAGCCCCTCTGCTCTGGAGGCAGCCTGGGAGAGCTGGGAATGTTCCCCTGGAGAAGGGAAAATTCCAGGGAATGCTCAGAGTCCCTGCAGGGGCTCCAGGAGAGCTGGAATTGGGGACAAGGCCTGGAGGGACAGGACCCAGGGAATGGCTCCCACTGGGAAAGGGGAGATTGGGCTGGGATCTTGGGAAGGAATTCCTGCCTGGGCTGCAATTCCCAGATTTGCTGGGGCTGCCCCTGGATCTCTGGCAGTGCCCAAGGCCAGGTTGGATCCCCCTGGGACAGTTGAGGTGTCCCTGCCATGGCAGGGGTGCCATGAGATGAGCTCTGAAGTCCCGACCATCCCAAACCATTCCAGGATTCCCTGGCCCAGACAGGGACAGTGAGGGACAATCAATTCCCATCTCACCCAGCCCCAGGCAGTGGGAATCCATTGCCCCTGTGCCCCCCTTGTCCACAGCCACAATTCCCTTTCTGGGGATCCCCATGGGGAACAGCCCAGTCCCAGATTTTATTTCAGGTCCCACCTGGAGCTCCGTGGGATTCAGTGAAGCCCAGATTTGTGTTCCTGGGTTGCCAGGGGATGCTCTGTGGATGCACTCGATGTTATTGACAGCTGCTGGATCAATTCCTGGGGTCTGGGTAGGATTTTAGGAGCAGATACAGCAAATCCAGTTGGATTGACACCGAGGATGTGTGGAGATACAGGAGCACAAATGTCACTGGATGAGACACAAGGACACCCAGGACGATGGAAGGCCTGTGATGTGGAAGATGAATAGCATCCAGACAATTTATTCTTTAACTTAATATTTGGTGTCCAGATCCAGTTATTGACTTCTCAGCATGAGGGAGCAGCCTGAGGTGTGTGACGTGAAGGCACTGGTGCTGCTGCCAGTGAAACACGTCTGGGAGCCTGCAGGAATAAAGACTCGAGGAGCACAAGGAATTTAGGAATACAAATAGAATCATTTAAAACATTACTTTCAAGTCTTCTCCCCCCCTACCCAGCTAAGAGGCTCTACTGGTTTGTTTGTCTTATTTTTGATCAAACTCTGGTTTTGTTGTCAGCGTTGCTGAACGTCTCGAATTTCCTTTGATGGGATTGAAAAGCTGTTTCCAAAAGAAAAAAAAAAAAAACACAGAAAAACTTCCCAGTGCTACCTTCTTTTTGTTCTGACTTAATTACACAGTAAACAAAGCAGATTTATTTCTGTGCACACCTGGATTATTTCTGAAGAGCTGTTGAGCATCTGTGAAATGAACAGATTGTCTTCTCTTTTTAAATAAAAGAGCCCAAAGCAGAACAGGGCTGGAGCCAAAGGCAGCAGCTCCAGTGCTCGGCTCCAGGAGCCCGCAGAGGATTTCTGCAGGGGCAGCAATGGCAGCAGGGACCGTGAGCTGGGCTCAGTCTGTGACCATGGGCTGGGCTGGGCTCAGTCTGTGTCCATGGGCTGGGCTCAGTCTGTGTCCATGGGCTGGGCTCAGTCTGTGACCATGGGCTGGGCTCAGTCTGTGTCCATGGGCTGGGCTCAGTCTGTGACCATGGGCTGGGCTCAGTCTGTGACCATGGGCTGGGCTGGGCTCAGTCTGTGACCATGGGCTGGGCTCAGTCTGTGTCCATGGGCTGGGCTGGGCTCAGTCTGTGTCCATGGGCTGGGCTCAGTCTGTGACCATGGGCTGGGCTCAGTCTGTGACCATGGGCTGGGCTGGGCTCAGTCTGTGACCATGGGCTGGGCTCAGTCTGTGTCCATGGGCTGGGCTCAGTCTGTGTCCATGGGCTGGGCTCAGTCTGTGACCATGGGCTGGGCTCAGTCTGTGACCATGGGCTGGGCTGGGCTCAGTCTGTGACCATGGGCTGGGCTCAGTCTGTGTCCATGGGCTGGGCTCAGTCTGTGTCCATGGGCTGGGCTGGGCTCAGTCTGTGACCATGGGCTGGGCTCAGTCTGTGTCCATGGGCTGGGCTCAGTCTGTGACCATGGGCTGGGCTCAGTCTGTGACCATGGGCTGGGCTGGGCTCAGTCTGTGTCCATGGGCTGGGCTCAGTCTGTGTCCATGGGCTGGGCTGGGCTCAGTCTGTGTCCATGGGCTGGGCTCAGTCTGTGACCATGGGCTGGGCTGGGCTCGGTCTGTGTCCATGGGCTGGGCTGGGCTCAGTTTTGTGTCCATGGGCTGGGCTGGGCTCAGTTTTGTGTCCCTCACTGGGCTGGGCTCAGTTTTGTGTCTCAGGGCTTTCAGTGATGCTCAGCAGCAGCTCTGATGCTCTGCGGTTGCTCTGGGCCTGTTCTGCCTCCTGTGCCAGGGCAGATCCTGGACTCAGCCCCTGCCCGGAGCTCTGGTGCCACTGCTGTGCCCTGCTGGGAGCCCTTCCTGCACCCAGGGACACCCAGGGACACCCAGGGACAGCCAGGGACACACAGGGACACCCTGGGACACTCAGGGACACCCTGGGACACTCAGGGACAGCCAGGGACACCCTGGGACACCCTGGGACACTCAGGGACAGACAGGGACAGCCAGGGACAGCCAGGGACACACAGGGACACACAGGGACAGCCAGGGACACCCTGGGACACCCTGGGACACTCAGGGACAGACAGGGACACCCTGGGACACCAAGGGACACTCAGGGACAGCCAGGGCTGAGGCCCCTCTCAGCTGGGGCTCCTCTCCAGGCTGAGCCCCCCCAGCTCCCTCAGCCTTTCCTGTGCACAGGATGAGCCCATGGGCTCCCAGAATTAAAAGGCTTTCTGCTGCCCAGCTCTGCGTTTTCATTAAGCCCGAATGAGTTTAATGCATTCACAGTTTAATACATTGAGGCTGCTCCTTTGGTTGAAATTATCAAATTATCAGGAGCTGCTGTCCAAGGAAGCCGTGTGCAGACAGACACAGAGAGCAGCACAGGCAGGGAGCTGCACAGCTCAGTGTCCTCAGGAAGGGACCAGAACAGGGGGTGCTGCTGCTCTGGGGCTGTGGGCTTGGACCTGAACTCCACAGTCACATCCCAAACTGCAGAACAGGGACCCCAACCTCCCTGTCCCACCCGTGAGCTGCAGCAGCGTCCACAGGGAGCCACAGAACCGTGGGATGGGCTGGGTGGGATCCCCAGAGCCCCCCCGGAGCCACCCCTGCCATGGCAGGGACACCCCCCCTGTCCCCTGGGCCGCTGGCAGGCACAGGGAGAACATCCATGGTAAAATCCTCTGCAGCCCCTCAGCAACTCTCATCAAACACAATCAGTGCACGCTCTGTCCAGCGATGATGGAGCTCATCACAAGAGGATTTACAGCACAGGAGCTCTTCAGGGTGATGGATTTGCCCATCACTGCTTGGGTCAAGTCATTTTTAACTTCTGCACCAGCAAAGGACTCTCCGGAGCTTTATTGTCCCTCCACGCCCGTCAGAGCCGCTGATTGTGTGCAGAAAAGCACTTTAGGTGGCTGGGGCCGGGTCAGGAGCAGTTTGCTCCTCCACAAAGGCTCCGGTGGGTGCTGCAGGATGAGGCAGAAATGCAGCAAAGAGGTAAAGGTAAAGGACATGAAAGCCCCGGCAGAGCAGCTCAGTGCACACAGGCACAGCGATTGGGGAGCCAGCACATTCCTGCCCGAGTGAGTGACCCGGAACGTCAGCATGACACATCACTATTGTTCCCTCGCAGAATATTTCCTTTGGGAGCAAAATGAGTGAGGAACGAGTTCCCAAATGATTGCTAACAAGGGAAAGAAGAAAAAAAAAAAAAAAAAAAGAATTGGGGAAGGGGGAATAAAAGGGAGAAAAGAGCCCAGAAAGGCTTCATAGGCTAAGAGCAAATTACTCTGCAATTCAGCGAGCGATTTCATGGACATGCTGCAGGGATAATGCATTCTGAGTGGCTAGAATTTCATTTAATTCCACTTCATTGTTGAGCATCTTTTCCAGTGGTTTTATGACTGAACACTGTGTGCCCATTTTCCCTGTTCCTAATCTGGCTTTCTGACAGTCACGCTGGATATTCCGTGTTCGTGTTTGTTTGTGTGATGCCTCTTATGTCCCGAGACAGAAGCACTGCAAGGAAAATGTTCACAAATGAACCTTAATTTTTCCACCATTGCTGTTTAGGCTGGTGGCTGAAGGTTTTTGTCTCTGTGCACCCAGGGGAAGGCGGGCTGTCAATCACTCATGGATCAATTAATTGATCCATCAATCCATTTTTCCACCTCGCAGAAATCCCTCAGCTGCCTCCAGTGACCGAGGGGACACAGAGCTGGAACAGCTCAGCCCGGTGGCATTTGCTCTGCTCCAGAGGAGCTCTGGGACAGCCCCGTGTGGAAATCGGGGACATGTCTCTGTTTTCTGCAGGCTCCCCATGAAGTCAGGAGAGACCTCAAGTACTCTGAGCAGCTTCCAGAGTTATTGAATGGTTTGGGCTGGAAAGGATCTTAAAAACTCTCTCTCTCCACTGTCCCAGTGTCCAGCCTGGCCTTGGGCACTGCCAGGGATCCAGGGGCAGCCACAGCTGCTCTGGGCACCCTGTGCCAGCCCTGCCCACCCTGCCAGGGAACAATTCCTGCCCAAAATCCCATCCAGCCCTGCCCCTGGCAGTGGGAGCCATTCCCTGTGTCCTGTCCCTCCAGGCCCTTGGAAGGAGTGCAATTTTCTGGACCAGTCCTGGACCATTTGTATTTGCCATAGTGCCACCAGCTGGAAACATCTAATTATTCCATTTTTGTAGCCTTTTTGTTTTATTCTCTTCTCTTTCTGTGGTGGCTGGATCAACCTGGTCTCCTTGGCAATAGCAATGTGACAGCAAAATTGTCCCAAGTTATTTTTCTCTTGGATTAGTTCCATCCTTGGACAGTCTTTTTCTTACAGAGAAAGACAGGGAGCTTCTTGGAACACGTTCACTCCTATTTGCTTCCCAAAAAGTGATGTCTGGGAACCAAGGTAACCCTGTTGCTGTGGCTGGAGAGCAGCAGAGGCACCACAGGGCCACTGTCCCTGCAGAGTGAGTGGCCAGGGGCAGGACAGGGCTCAGACTGGCTGCAGGAGGCATTGTCCGTGCAGTTGGGGATAATTGAGAGTTTTCTTGTGCAGCCCCATCTGCCCGTGGCCGCTGTTCTCTCCTGCTTTATAATTAGCTCGTGCTCTGTGGCAAGGACTGATTTGTCATTCTGCCTTGGTACCATTTCAGCACTGACACAAAGCACATTTCCATGTAAAACCACTATTTGCAGATCAAGTAAAAGGACAGCCTGACCTAAAATCCCATTTTGGCCCCGTGGTAAAACGAAGGCAACAATTACAAATAAAAGGACAATGGAGGAAGAACAGAGCTGGGAAGATGGCAATTAGCACAAAGGAGAAGCTGTGAAATTCAAAGAGTTCTCTCAGAAAACGAATGAAGGAAGGTCCCAGGAATAAAGAAGTGTAGAGCACGTCAGAGCCACCAGGGATGGCAGCAGTGACATTTGGCTCTGTGGTGCTGCAGGAGAAGAAAGCAATAACCTGTTCTGCAGCCCTCGAGATGTTCTCACCTTCCTCTCCCAGTTTTAAAATTAAAAGAAGGATTATTTGTAATTCATGAATATGATTAAGAATAATTACCAAGGAAGATATTAATACAATGCTAGGAATGAGTTTGTTTAAAAATGATTAGGTCATTTTAGTGCACTTTAAACGTTGGCTCAGGGGGAATGTGCACAGGAATGTAGGAAAACCCACACGGATTAACACGAGTTTCACTCTGAATAAATCTATGGCGGGGCCAGGAAGGATTTTAAACAATTTCCAAGGCACCCACAGAGATTTAATGCCGTGTTAGGGAACAGGGTTGAGGGTCTTGGTAAGAAAGCAGAGCACCAGAAATTCCACCAGCAGCAAAGACATCAACAGAGACCCTGGAGAAAACGAGGAGGGAGCTGAAATTGGGAAAGGAGAAACTTGTGCTTCAGTGGGACTGAGATGAGTAGAGCTGGCTGCTGGCAGCTTAAAAAGGAGTTTGGGGAAGGATTGCAAGGGTGTCCAAAAAAATATGTGTAAGAAAAACTGCTGGAGATCTGGAGAAAGCACCTTGCACTGAGACTTCCACAATCCAATCTGCTTATAAAAGGACGTTTATAAAAGAAAAAAAAGAAGAAGATGGAGAGGTGACTAATTTGATTAAGGTGTGTAAGTACTTCCATAGGGAGAAAATTGTGGTTAGCAAAGTAGTCTTTAATCTTGTGGAGAAAGGAATATTTATGAGTGGAAGTGGAATCCTGACATATTCAAATAGAAATAATTTTAACAGAGTGATGGACCAGGTGAAGGCTGAGCCATGGAAAGTGCTGATCTCTCTGCTGCTGGAGGTTTCAAATCAGCACTGAATTTCCTCCTCAAAGGCTCCCTTTTGACTTCAGCCTTTCAATTGTTGCCACCCAGCTAAATTCAGTGACAAACCACAGGAAATGCTCCGAGGTGTCACAGCCTGGCAGCTGCTCCCATGGAGTTCTGGGGTGTCAGGAGTGGGTTCAGGTGCTCCTCAGTGAGTCACAACCAGAGCTTGGCAGAGCAGGGGAGATGGGAAATTGGGATTATCCAGCCTTGGGAAGGGAAGGGAAGGGAAGGGAAGGGAAGGGAAGGGAAGGGAAGGGAAGGGAAGGGAAGGGAAGGGAAGGGAAGGGAAGGGAAGGGAAGGTTTGGGGGTGATTTTATTGCAGCCCTTCAGTCCCTGAACAGGAGCTGCCAGAGAGGCTGAGACACTCTGGGGACAGTGACACAGGGATGGGACAGGGGGGAATTGCTTCAGAGTGACAGAGAGAAACTTCAGATGAGATTTTGGGCAGGAGTTGTTCCCTGGCAGGGTGGGCAGGGCTGGCACAGGGTGCCCAGAGCAGCTGTGGCTGCCCCTGGATCCCTGGCAGTGCCCAAGGCCAGGCTGGACACTGGGACAGTGGGAGGTGTCACACCATGGCAGGGGTGGCCCTGGGTGGGATTTAGGATCTTTCCAACCCAAACCCTTCTCTGCTGATGACAAACAGGCTCCCAGGCTGCATTCAGAACTCTGGCACTGCTCACCCAGCCCGGCCTTGGTCAGCCCTGGGGTTTAGGGGGAGCCCAGGAGGATTTTCCCTCGAGGAAATGGCTGTGCTGGAAGGACACCCAGGACAGAAATTCTGGGTCAGGGTGAGCACAGCTCTGCCCCAGGGGCTGCCACACACCAGGGTGGGGACGTGGAGGTCACAAAGGGGAAAGGCAGGAGTGGAAAACTGTCCCTGCCCAGCTGGCAGAGCTTGGAGGAGATGCCCGAGCAAGGACCCTGTGTGCCCCCTGCACTGCAGGGACAGCCCTGGGAGCTGGGCTGGGCCCTCCCCAGCCCCTGTGTGACCTGAACTGAGCACAGGGACAGCCCAGCTGGGAGCTGGAGCTGGCTGCACCCACCATGTGATGCCATCTCACTGGAGCAGAAAATAGGAACGTGTTGAGCCATCACGTGGGCTCCTGCAAAGATTGAAGTGCTACCAGGGGTTTCTATTTGTGTGCTTCTCCTCATTTCCTAATTATCGTGTTTTCCCTCCAGTCCTTTCAGCAGCAAATAAATAAATAAATGGATAGCTAGATAGATAAATGTTCCCATCCCTGGAATAAGAGCTGGAGCCTCTCTTTAGCCCTTCTGTGGGATTCACAAGGCTCGGGCTGGCACTGGTGACCATGGTTTGAATTAAAGATATGTAGAAGGGAATTTAAAATCACTGGGCCAGATCATCAGCTGCTGCAAGTCAGTGAAGAGCAGCTGAAGCCACCAGGAGCACAATGACTCTGCTGAAGCAGGGAGATGTGACTGCGTGCACGAGAAGCCATGGCCGGCCCCCCTCACACCTCCAAGCTCTCCGTGTTTGCCGTCCCCTGCAGTGACAGAGGTTCATCCTCCTCCTCTGGAAGCAGCGGAGTGCAATGAGGGCAGGATTTCGGAGCATGTGGGAGCTGCAGCTCTGCGGGCACAGCTCGCTGTCCCCGGAGAGGGGCACGGCTGGACCCCCGTGCCAGGGGACCCGCAGCTCCCACCCCTCCCTCCCTCCTGCCGGGAGGGCCCGGGGAGCTGCTCCCCTTCCTCCATCCCCTCTCTCCGAGTGACCACACTGCCCAGGGGGAGTGCTGAGCGGGGCACGGGCTATCTGAATTATTATCCAAGCCAGCACTCTCATCCTCACATTCTGGGAAGTTTTCCAGCTTAATTAACATTACCATTTGTTTTCGCTAAGCCGTCTGTCACTGGCTGTGAGCTCTGAGCACACGCGGGTGTGTGCAGCCCAGGTGGAGCACAGGGCTTTGTGCCCAGCTTTGTTCCTGTGACTCAGGAGCTGCCCAGCCTGTCCCCGGACACACGGCCCCACTGAGAGCCAGCCAGCAAACATCCTGTCACAGCCTCTCCTGCCCCCAGAGCTGCCCTCAATCCCTCTGCTGCTCATGGAGGCTGCGAAGGCAAGGCAAAACAAGATGGATTTCAAGTGGCATTCTGTTCCTCTTCTCCTCCCAGACCTGTTTAAATGCACATTTCTTACTTATCACAGAATCCCAGAGTGGTTTGGGTTAGAAGGAATTTTAAATCCCATCCAGTGCCATGGCAGGGACACCTCCCACTGTCCCAGTGTCCAGCCTGGCCTTGGGCACTGCCAGGGATCCAGGGGCAGCCACAGCTGCTCTGGGCACCCTGTGCCAGCCCTGCCCACTGCACAGGGATGAACTCTTCATCTTCTTGGGTCTCTTTTCCTTTGGTCACCCTGTGGCCTTGGTGACAATCAGAACTCAGAGGATGCAGAGACAGTGACTGAGTCCACTGCACAAGGGGGCTGAGACTGGCCAGGCTGAGAAACAGGGATCCAAAGTGGGACAGGTCACAGTCGTGGAAAATGTCACCAAGATTTCATTCCCCCATTCCCCATATCCCCATTCCCCATTCCCATTCCCATTCCCCATCCCCATTCCCCATATCCCCATTCCCCATATCCCCATTCCCATCCCCATTCCCCATTCCCCATTCCCCATTTCCCATCCCCATTCCCCATATCCCCATTCCCCATTCCCCATTCCCCATTCCCCATCCCCATTCCCCATATCCCCATTCCCATTCCCCATTCCCATTCCCCATTTCCCATTCCCCATTCCCATTCCCATCCCCATTCCCATTCCCCATCCCCATTCCCATCCCCATATCCCCATTCCCCATCCCCATTTCCCATTCCCCATTCCCCATTCCCCATATCCCCATTCCCATTCCCCATTTCCCATTCCCCATTCCCATTCCCATCCCCATTCCCATTCCCATATCCCCCATCCCCATGCTCCGTGGGGTCTGTGCTGGGCTGGCAGTGCAGCTGCCCCTCCATCCTCTGCTTGGCAACAGAAGGGAAGGTTGGCATGGCAACTCCCTGTGACGTGAAAGGTTGTCAGAAAGCGACTGAGATCAGCTCTTGTCTTGTCCACTGAGAGAGGGACAAGAAGGAACACAGCTTAATCTGAATTCCTAAAGCCCCTGGGGGCTGTGGGTGTTCAGAATTCCTCAGTGGAGGTCGGTGGGGAGGCCAAGCGTGTCCTCCCTGGTGTGTGGGCAGGACAGAGCCCCAGGGCTGGTCTGGATTCCCTCAGCCCTGAGAGCTGAGCCTGGGCTGGGGCCTTGTCTCGATGCTGTTTCAGCTTCCAGGGCTCCTCAGGACCTCGAGCTCCTCTCTGTTTGCATTAACTCACAGCAATGTCTGCATTTCCAGTCCCTCCCTGGCTGTGCCAGGCTGCTCTCAGAGCCAGCAGCCCCTGCCCTCACACCCTGCTCTGACCCTGCCCTGCCCTGCTGCCCCTTCCTGCCTTGGTTCTTCTGACTCCAATGAACAACTCAGCTGTCCCCAGCTTTCCTGGCTGAACTCACCTCATTCCATGGAATCACAGTCACAGAATCACAGAATAACAGAGCCACAGAGCCACAGAATCATGGAATAACAAAGTCACAGAATCACAGAATCACAGTGCCACAGAGCCACAGAGCCACAGAGTGACAGAATCACAGAATTCACAGAATCACAGAGTCACACACAGTCATTCACACACAGTCACAGTCAGAGACTCACAGAATAGTTTGGCTTGGAAGGGACCTTAGGGATCACCCAGTTCCCCCCCTCTCCATGCCCACCAGGTCAGGAGTTTATGACCCAGGAGCCATCTCTTGCACCTCATCCTTCCTTCTTTCTCCTTCTCCTCCTACAGGACATCCTGCACTTACCAACCTGAACTACACTGGCTGGCTGCTCTTGGAACTTGAAGTGTTTCCACTTCACAATTCCAAATTTGGGATGAGAAATGGATCTTTGGAGGGTTCCAGTGGGGCAGGATAAGAGATGACAGCTGAAGGACCTCACCTTTAGTGAATACACACTGATAGATGGGATTCTTTGGGAATTTTTAACTCTTATCCATCAGTTTGAAACCTCTGTGGGCTCTGAACCCACCTTGCCTCCCTCCTCCAGCTAAACGAATTAAACAGCAATTACCCAGAAAAAGAGGGATCATCTCCCTGCAGCTGCAGAGCATCCTTGGTGTGGGATGCATTCCAAATGAAAACTAAAAAAAAAATGTGGAAAACGAGTCAGGGACACTCTGGCAACTGAATTGACCCAGCACTGCCTCCCCTGTGCCTCCCTCGTGCCCTGCTCTGTAATCTGAGCTCTGTTCAAACCTGAACCACCCCATCAGTCTGGAACACATCCTCAAACTGGGGTTTCCCATCTGGGCTCCCCTGCAGCTGCTGTGACACACTCCATGTCTTTCCTTGGTCCATTGTTCCATCTGTTCTTGGTCCCTCTGTGCTCCCTGGGTGGGGCAGACTCTGCTGTGCTGCCTCTGACAGCAGAACTGCCAGAGCTCAGCCTGGCCCGTGGTGCAAGGAACAGAGAACAGACTGGAATGGGATTCCTTGGGACACCCCTAAGGAATGGGGCAAGGAGGAGCCTCAGACTGGAAACATCAGAGCAGGAGAAATAGCAAAAATAACCAGCAGGAATTGCCACGGGAGGGTTAGACTTTGACAGGCACAAAGTGGGTAGCAGCTGTTTCCAGCAGGACCAAGAGAGGATGAGGATGAGGATGGTGCTTGCTGTGGGGAAGGAGGGCAGAATTCCTGGAATCACAGAATTCCTGGAATCACAGAATGAATCAATGAACTCACTGAATGCTCACAGGGCGACCTTAAAGATCATCCAGTCCCAACCCCTGCCATTCCAATTCATTCTGGAACTTTCCCTGGTTAAAAAAAAAAGTAAAGCAAAGCCCACAAAACCACCAGGCAGAATCTCGATCTCTCCACAAAATAAATAATAGAAACAAGCAAACCTCAAACCTTTCTGATCCCAGCACAGAATCTCAGCCTGCTATAAACACTGCTGGATTTAAATATCAAGAATATTCAGTGCATCAACAACAAAATATAATCCATGTTATTTCATCTGACAATGCACACAGGACCAAAATAGAACGGCCCGCTCCATTAAGCTTTGCATCTCCAACTGCACTGAAATTATAATCAACAGCTTCTTCAGGGCAGGGAGAGCAAACAAAGGCAGGCAGAGGGAAAAGCTGCATGGAGGGTTTGTTTTCTCCCCGTGGCACTCGGAAGGACACAGTGCCACCCATTTCTGTCCCCCTGCACCAGGGGCTGTGCTCAGTTCTGGGGGCTTGACCAAACCTCTCCTTCCCCAGCACCACCAGGAGCACCCCCAGAGCTCCCGGGATCCATCCCCTCCTTCCCTGCCCCAGGGATCCCCAGGACTGAGCCCCCCAGAGCTCCTGGGATCCATTTCCCCTTCCCTATGCCAGGGATCCCCAGGACTGAGCCCCCCAGAGCTCCTGGGATCCATTTCCCCTTCCCTATGCCAGGGATCCCCAGGACTGAGCCCCCCAGAGCTCCTGGGATCCATTCCCCCTTCCCTGCCCCAGGGACACCCAGGACTGAGCCCCCCAGAGCTCCTGGGATCCATTCCCCCTTCCCTGCCTGTCCCAGCTCCCCTGGAGTCAGACCAGCCCCAGGCAAAGCCAGGACTGAGCTCCCCAGGGCTCCATCAGCATCAGGAAGGCTCAGACTGGGAGGGGTTAGGACAGGCTTAGTGATCTCTGCACATGTTGAGATGTCTTGGGTCCCTTTTGGTGCCTTTCCAGTGAGATTTTCCAATGTCACACAGAGTATTTCCATTTTATTCTATTTTTGTTTTGTTTTTTGATTTTTGGTTTTTTTTTTACTAGCCAGAAATGGTTGAGTCACCATTTCAAAAGATAAAATTTCGTGGAAAATCAAACCAATGAACCAACAAACACAGAGTTTGCAATGACAATTTTATTAGTTTTTCCTGGCATGATCTCACCCCTGGGATGTAGAAAACAGGAGCTAACTTCTCTGAGCAAGGCAAACTAGGAAAGTTTAGAGAAATCAGTTGCTCCATGCTGCTTCCTTTGGAGCGTGTCTATAATCCCCAAACTCCTTCTGCAGGTTCCCCAGGTTCCCTGCAGCTACAGACTCTGAGTCCTGTTATTACATTTTTTTTTCATCATTGATTTATGTAAATTAAATGGGAAGAAATACCAGCACTCCAGCCAAAAAGAGAAATGCCTCTTTTACAGGCTTCATATTTCACAGCAAATATTCATCCTTCCCTGTGAGCAACTTCTTCCTCGGCCTCTCACATTATATTTTTACCGATAGCATTAAATGCTGAATGTAGGCAATATCTGTGATATATGGACAATTTACAGCACACACAGAGCCTTGACAGGACTCTCTTTCCTTTCTTTAGCATCTTGTTCATAAATTACAGCTGCTCCAGGAGGGCTCAGGGCTGGGCTCAGTCCCTGGGGCTCTTGTAGGGAGGTTGAGTTTTCTGCACTGGTGTCCTGAGTGCTTTCCTTTCTGGGACAGGGACTGGGGGGACGTGTTGGGATGGATTGATGGATTGATAAATTAATGAATTGATGAATTCACTGGTGTTGGGATGGATTGATGGATTGATAAATTGATGAATTGATGAATTCACTGGTGTTGGGATGGATTGATGAATTGATGAATTAATGAATTGATGAATTTGTGAATTGATGAATTCACTGGTCTTGGGATGGATTGATGAATTGATGAATTCACACGTGTTTGGATTAATTGATGAATTAATTAAATCACAGGTGTTGGGATGAATTAATGAATTGATGAATTGATGAATTGATGGATTGATGGATTGATGAATTGATGAATTGATGAATTGAAGAATTGATGAATTGATTAATTCACAGGTGTTGGGATGGACTGATGAATTGATGAATTTGTGAATTGATGGATTGATGAATTCACACGTGTTTGGATTAATTGATGAATTAATGAATTCACAGGTATTGGGATGAATCGATGAATTGATGAATTCACACGTGTTTGGATGAACTGATGAATTGATGAAGTAATGAATTTACAGGTGTTGGGATGGATTCATGAATTGATGAATGAATGAATTCACAGGTATTGGGATGAGTTGATGAATTGATGAGCTGTGAATTTGCAGACTGCTGTAGCTGTGGCACACAGCAGCTCCACCTGAGGGCACTCAGGAATGTTCTGGGGTATTTTGCTTTCCAAGGACACCCTGAGCAGCTGCTGCTCTCTGTGCCACCGAGCTGGGATGGCTCCAGCCCAGCCGTGCCTGTCCTGCCCCCTTTTCCCCATCTACACCCCCTGACAGCCCAGCAAGGTGCGGGGTTGTCTTTGTGCCTGCTGCAGGACGAGCAGAGCTGACATCCAGCACCAGAACCGCAGAGCCGGGGCTGTGTCCCTGAGGGACCCCAAAACACTCGGGGGCAGGGCTGGAGGGACCCTGGGGTGTCTCCATCATTCCAACAGACCCCAAAACACTCGGGGGCAGGGCTGGAGGGACCCTGGGGTGTCTCCCCTCGAGGCTGGTGCCACCGGAGCCCCGTGCCCTGTCTGCTCCAGCTCCCTGTGAGTTCAGGACACGCCAAGGGCAGAGAGCACAGAGGGGGAGCCTGACCCCCCTGGGGGTGAGAAGGGAGGTGTCCAAGGCTCCACTTTTGGAGGGGAAAAGCACCTGGAAAGAATAGAACTGGGTGAAAGCCAAGGAGGAGAGGGACAGATCAATCGTGACTTTCCCCCTGCTCCTCCTCTTCCTCATTTTTCTTTTTTTTTTTTTTTTTCCTTGGGCTCTTGAGCATCCTGGCCTTGTGGGAGGTGTCCCATGGCAGGGGGACTGAAAGCAGATGAGCTTTAATTCCTTCATGCCCCATTCAGTGATTCCCTGACTGAAACCCTTCCCCTGGCTCCCAGCAGCAGCAGGAGGGAGATCAGCGATTGCACAGGGTGGCAGCTGGGAACACCTGGAATTCTGAGCCCCGGAGTGGGAGCTGGGAACATCTGGAATTCTGAGCCCCGGGATGGGCGCTGGGAACATCTGGAATTCTGAGCCCCAGGATGGGCGCTGGGAACATCTGGAATTCTGTTCTGAAACTCTCAGCCCTGCTCAGCTGCTGCTCTGGGGATGCAAAGCTCTCAGCTGGGAGTGTCCCTCGAGCACCCACAGGGGACAGCCCTCAGCAGTGGTGTCAGAGCTGCCCAGGTTCCAGAAGAGGCTCCTGGAAAAGGCTCCATCCCATCCTGGACAGGGGACTGGGCTGCAGCTTCCAGAGGATCATTCCAGAAGACAGCACTACACGTGTTGGTGCTAAATTGTTTCGTGCTGAATTCATCTCACTCTTCATGCATCTGTAGTCATTTTGTGCTGGCTGTAAGCTGCATTTCTGTGCATAATTGTGTATTAACCCCCGGGGCCTGGTACCAACAGAGCTCCTGTCTGAAGCAGACTTGTTAAGCTGCTTGCCTTTCTTTGTTTTTCGAGTTACAGGTCAGTGCACAGCTGTTATAAAACATCTGTATAAAATTCCAGCAGCCCCCTCGGTGCTCTCTGGAGTCCTGGGTCCTGCCTGGCTCCTGGATCGTGGTTCTGGAGCTATTATGGGCTGGGATAAATACAATAATGGATTGGGATAAACACAATGTCAACACGGACAGCTTTGGCACAGGCTTTCCTGCAGAACAATTGTCTGGTTGCTGTCCCTAAAGCCCTTCCACAGGGCTGCTGCCCTGGATGGCAAAGCTGCCCCAGCCAGCCCAGAGCCCTCCTGGGAGGGCCAAACCCTCAGGAAAGAGCCTGCACACTGTGGCTGGTGCAGATGCAGTGATGCTCTCACACTGTGCTGGAGCTGCAGCACACGAGGAGCTTTGCTCTCCTGCCCCAGCCCTGCTGTGATCCCTTCTGCTTCTCCTCCAGGGTCCCCAGGGTCTGCTGCCTCATTTCCAGCCTGGGCCTGCACAAGGACCATCCTCTCTCAGAACTCTGCACTTTTCCACCAGAAATGAATTCTTGGTAGCCAACAGTCTGGGACATGCAGCCCTGAGTGGTGTGATGGCAAAAGCTCAGGCTCTTCCCTGGTGTTAGTGAGTCTGTAACACCCTGGGCTTCACAAGCAGCCCCTGCTCCATCCCCTGCCACCCACTGAGGGATTTCCCTGAGCCTGAGATCCCTGAGCTCCTGCCAGAGCAGGCAGTGCACGACCACAGTCACAGAGCCAGGGATGTTTGGGCTGGAAGGGACCTTAGGGACAACCATGGCAGGGACCCTCCACTGTGCCAGGGTGTCCCTGGGACATCCCAGGCATCCAGGGCAGCCACAGCTGCTCTGGGCAAAAGCCACAGGTACCAAGTGGCCCCTGAGTCTGTAACTTGTCCTGGTGCTTTCCATGATCAAAACACATTTTAAAGTTTCATTTACAGGAAAGGGATCCTGCAGCACAGACCTCCCTTGAGCTGTGGGTTGCCCTTGATGGTCAGAGCGTCCTGGAGTTAACAAATTTCACTCCAAAAGGGCAAATCCAGAGCCTGTCACCAGGGAAATCATTGCCTCTAATTCCCTGACCCTTCTCACAGCTCTGTTGGACGCTTCTGTTTCCCCTCTCTCCTGCAGCCCTCGTGTGCTGGCACCAGCCAGAGACACGAATTCATTCAGAAGAAAAAGGCTTTAATTTCATTAGTGCTAAATCCTCGTAGAGGCAAACCCAGCAGACAAAAGAGGAGCTCAGGACTGGGCAGGCAGAGATCAGCCCTGTGGTGACTCATGGGACTCATGACAACACATCAGAGCACAATAAAATGTCACACCATGAAAAATCCTCATTGTGTGCCCATAAATCCCTGTCCCAGCTCGGGTGTCTCCCCATCTCTGCCCTGCTGAAGGCCCAGAGCTGCTCGGGCTGGCTGAGAGCTCCCTGGGCAATGAAGGGAGCACTGTGCACTTGAGGAGTGCAGCCAGGAGCCTCCGTGCTGGGCCTGGGGGGATCCCTGGGCCCTGGAGGGACCTGGGGGGGCATTTCTGTGCATGGGGCTCGAGTGTCCATCAGT
This sequence comes from Sturnus vulgaris, assembly GCF_052056855.1. Taxonomy (NCBI): domain Eukaryota; kingdom Metazoa; phylum Chordata; class Aves; order Passeriformes; family Sturnidae; genus Sturnus; species Sturnus vulgaris. The sequence goes on from NC_142246.1 coordinate 353,010, forward strand.
GCAGAGGCACGGCCTGGCTCAGGTACAGCCTGGCTCAGGTACAGCCTGGCTCAGGCACAGCCTGACTCAGGTACAGCCTGACTCAGGTAAAGCCTGGCTCAGGTACAGCCTGGCTCAGGTACAGCCTGGCTCAGGTACAGCCTGACTCAGGTAAAGCCTGGCTCAGGCACAGCCTGGCTCAGGCACAGCCTGACTCAGGTACAGCCTGACTCAGGTACAGCCTGGCTCAGGCACAGCCTGGCTCAGGCACAGCCTGACTCAGGTACAGCCTGACTCAGGTAAAGCCTGGCTCAGGTACAGCCTGGCTCAGGTACAGCCTGGCTCAGGTACAGCCTGACTTGGTACAGCCTGGCTCAGGTAAAGCCTGGCTCAGGCACAGCCTGGCTCAGGTACAGCCTGGCTCAGGTAAAGCCTGGCTCAGGCACAGCCTGGCTCAGGTAAAGCCTGGCTCAGGCACAGCCTGGCTCAGGTTCAGCCTGAGGAGCAGCACAGAGGGGTCTGCACTCAGTGCCCCGTGAGCTCAGAGCTCCTCTTGTCCTCCAGGAGAACGTGGAGCAGGGAGCTCCTGGAGTGGAGTGTCCTGGTGTGGAGTGTTTGCCATGCTCAGGGCTGTTCCCTGGGCAGTGCCAGGGTGTTTGCCATGCTCAGAGCTGTTCCCTGTGGATCCTGGGCAGTGCCTGGGTGTTTGCCATGCTCAGAGCTGTTCCCTGGATCCTGGGCAGTGCCAGGGTGTTTGCCATGCTCAGGGCTGTTCTCTGGGCAGTGCCAGGGTGTTTGCCATGCTCAGAGCAGGCTGTGCACAAGGAATACTCTGGCATTGCTGCTCCAGGCACCTGCAGGCAGAGATTCCTCTGCTCCTGCTGCAATCACCCAAAGCTTTGTCACTGACGTGGCAGAAAGCAGGATCAGGCCATGACAGACAAGTTTTTCCTTTGAGTGATTTGAGCCTCAGTGAAAACTGCTTTATTCCATCCCTGTGGGAGGGAACAGCTCCAGCTGGGGGCTGCAGGAGACTGCATTTCCATTTCATGGAGAAACCATCCTAAACCATCCAGGGAGCAGCTGGAGCAATTCCCACCTCAGCCCAGATGTTTCCCTCTGTCAGCCCTTGCTCTGCCTGGTCACCCTCAGCTGCCCAGGAACTTCTCCCGTTGTGTTTGGGTGAACATTCCACTGTCCACGCCTGCTACAAAAACCTGCAACTCCCCCCTTGTGTTTGGATGGACATTCCAGCTGTGACCTTTCCAGCTGTGACCTTTCCAGCTGTGACCTTTCCAGCTGCTGGGCAGGGCTCCCCAAAACACCCAGAGACAGGCCCAGAGGTCAGAGCCAAACAGAGCTGCTGCTTTTTGATTTCATCCACCAAACCAAAGTGATTTCTTACAGCAGCTTCCCACAGTGGGAAAATCACCTGGTCAGTGTTGAATGGATCATTCTGGAAACCAACTTTGGACCTTCCACAGGGGACTCAGGAGGGATTTTCACCCCATTTAAGTGAGGTGCAGAAAAACTTCAGATTTCTATGGCACGAGAATGAAAATCTCATTCTGTGCCTGGTCTCCATTACATTTGTGAGATGAAGAAGTGACTTCATTGTCATTTCCCTCTCAAGTGACATCTTTGTTTCCCGTGGACATGGCAGGAGCCCAGTGGGATCTCCAGGCTTTCAGCTGCACTGGGAGCTGACTTTGCTGAAGGATTTTGTCTCTCAAAATGCAAAAGCCTTTTCTTTCCTGCCTGAGCTGAGTGATGCCCTGAGAGAACCAAGAGCTGATTGTGCTGGGGGCAGTTCAGCCAAGGAACGAGGTCAAGGGCCAGAGATGGCAGTGGCCAAAAGCATCCTAAGGAATGTGTCCAGTGCCCAAACAGGGATTATCAAAGGATGTGATTCAGCAGGAGGCTGGGGAACGTGGTAATGAACTCAAAGCATCTTCATTTGGGCTGGAATTCCTGCAGCCAAACGCTGGAATATCTGGGTTTCTTGGAATTACTGGACCGAAGAAAAATTTGGAGTGTCGGTGGTTTTGGCCCAGTTTGCAAGAGAAAGCCAATGTTGGTATTTTCCTGGGGAGGAGAAGGAATTCTCCATTCTTTTCTGCTGAAAGGAGCCTTGACATTTCAGAATGGGAGCAGGGTCCCTCAGTGACAGAAGGGGGGTCTGTAAGCACTGGCAGTGCAGGGTTGGAGCCCAGGCTTGCCCTTCCTCCACTCCTTTTGTTCTCCTGTTTCCAAAAATACAGCCCAGGCTGCAGCTCCCAGGCAGCAGATCTCGTTATCCCTCTGTGCCACAGGCTGAAGAGCTCTCTCACCGATTAGTGCTCCCGAGCAGACAATGATGAATTACCCCTCACCTTTCCCTTTCCTCACAGCACAGGCAGCACAGCCTCCCACCCTGGGCTCTGCCCCTGCCCCTGCCCCTGCTCATGTTCCTCTCCTCTCCTCTCCTCTCCTCTCCTCTCCTCTCCTCTCCTCTCCTCTCCTCTCCTCTCCTCTCCTCTCCTCTCCTCTCCTCTCCTCTCCTCTCCTCTCCTCTCCTCTCCTCTCCTCTCCTCTCCTCTCCTCTCCTCTCCTCTCCTCTCCTCTCCTCTCCTCTCCTCTCCTCTCCTCTCCTCTCCTCTCCTCTCCTCTCCTCTCCTCTCCTCTCCTCTCCCATCCCTGGTTCCTCTCCCATCCCTGGTTCCTCTCCATCCCCTCCCAGAGGCCCCAGTGGGGTCTGGGATCAGAGGCTGGGGGGCCCAGGGGCTCTGGGGACACTCGGAGCCGTTTGTCCCGTCCATGGCAGCTGGGGCAGGGCCAGCTCAGCCCGTCCAGGCTGTGTGTCCCAAGCGCGGGGCTGTGACACTCTCCATCAGTGCTGATCTGCCCGGGGAGGAGGAAGGTCCCTTTCAGTCTGTGGGGGATTGATCTGAGCGTGCAGGACCCGCGGTGGGAGTGGATGAAGGGAAAAGTGGCGTTTTGGAAAGGGCAAGAGGCTGCCCTGTGTGTGGGGCTGTCAGCTTCAATGAGCAGCTCCATTCCCAGGGAGCTGTTTGTGGCTCCTCCTAATTGCTGTAATATTCCTGCCACTGCCACAGCGCTTTTGGAGCTGCTTCACTTGCTCTGACAAATCAGCTGCCAGAGAAGAGAAAACACTGAAGTAAATAATGCAAGCAGTGAAAGGAAGGGTGACCCATCCTGCTCATCTCTCGTCTCTGCTCTCTGCTGGCAGGAAGCCCCAAATGCCACACGGGGACTGGCCCAGCCCGCCAAGAACTGGCCTGGTGAGCTCCAGCTGTGGCCACAGCTGGCTCCTTGCCATGCAGGCCATCTCCAGCTTAATCCCAGAACCGTGGGATCACGGCGTTGGAAAAAATCTCCAAGGTCATCGAGTCCAACCTGTGCCTGATCCCCACCTTGTGGAACAGCCCAGGGCACTGAGTGCCACATCCAGGTGTTCCTGGGACACCTGCAGGGGTGGGCACTCCAGGGATGGGCACTCCAACCCTCCCTGGGCAATTCCAATCCCTCACCCCCCTTTCCATGGAGAAATTCCTGCTGGTTCCACCCTGAGCCTCCCCTGAGGCCGTTCCCTCTCCTCCTGTCCCTGTTCCCAGATCCCAAATCCCCCCGGCTGTCCCCTCCTGTCAGGGAGTTGTGCAGAGCCACAAGGGCCCCCCTGAGCCTCCTTTTCTCCAGCCTCAGCCCCTTCCCAGCTCCCTCAGGAATTCTCCAGCCCCTTCCCAGCTCCCTCAGGGATTCTCCATTCCCTTCCCAGCTCCCTCAGGAATTCTCCAGCCCCTTCCCAGCTCCCTCAGGAATTCTCCAGCCCCTTCCCAGCTCCCTCAGGAATTCTCCAGCCCTTTCCCAGCTCCCTCAGGGATTCCCCAGCCCTTTCCCAGCTCCACAGTCAGACTGAGCTCTCCCAGCTGTGCCCTGTCCCTGTGACACAGGATGTGGTCCAGGGGAAAATAAACTCCTGTTCACTGCCAGAATCTCCTTTGGAATTTATCAATGTTCAAAACAGTTTCTGAAAATCTAGGGGCTCGTTTTAGGTGTCTAAAGCTTTTTCTCCTCAGTTTGGAAATCCAAATGTGACAAACTCATAGTTGGTGGGGCTCAGTGTCTTAGTCTGAGGATGGATGGATGGACATGAAATGTCCATGGATTGGGGCACTGATGTGTGTGAAGAGCAGCAGTGGGCCAGCTGCCCCATCAGCTTGGCTACTGCCTCAACAACACCACCAAATATTTCCAGTCCGTGGCTGGATAGTTGGGAGACAAAAAAAAACAACACAAAACTCCCTTCTTCCCAACACCTGGAGGTGGTTTGATGCCCAAGAGTATCACCCCTTCATCCTCAGAAAGAAACTTCTCAGTCCCCAAACCTTTGAAGAAAATTGCAGAGCCATTTCTTATTATTCAAGAGCGCAGAAGAGATTTGTTCTGTTGATGGGAGAGCTCTCGGGAAGCACCGGGGCTCTCATCACCCCGAGCGCTGCGGCTGCAGACTGAGCGGGAGCGAAGCCTTTGAACTCCCCGCTGCTCATTAGCCTCGCCTGGCACTTTGTGCTTAACGAGGGCATTGTCAGCCCATTGCTGCCCGGGGCCTCTCGGCTCCCGCCGAGCACGGGCCGCCTTTCCCGGGGCGCCGCTGCAAGCGCAGCGATCTGGTGTCTGCAGAGAGAAATCAGCGTTAGCACGGACACGGCACGGAGCACGGGGGATGGCAGGGCACCCCAAACACCCTGGGATTATCGGCACTGCACCCCAAACACCCTGGGATTATCGGCACTGCACCCCAAACACCCTGGGATTCTCAGCAGGGCACCCCAAACACCCAGGATTCTCGGAACTGCACCCCAAACACCCTGGGATTCTCTGCAGGGCACCCCAAACACCCGGGATTCTCTGCAGGGCACCCCAAACACCCTGGGATTATCGGCACTGCACCCCAAACACCCTGGGATTCTCCCTGTATCGTGGGATTCTCACAAACACCCTGGGATTCTCACAAATACCATGGAATCCTCACAAACACCATGGAATTCTCACAAATACCATGGGATTCTCCCTGTATCGTGGGATTCTCACAAATACCATAGAATTCTCACAGTATCCATTCCCTTTTTCCTCGAGCACAGCCCTGGAGCAGGAGGGATGGCAGGGCACCCCAAACACCGTGGGATTCTCACAAACACCACGGAATTCTCACAATATCATGGAATTCTCACTGTATCCATTCCCTTTTCCCCCCTCCCCTTTTGGAGCCAAGGGGAGCTGGGGTTGGGAGGTTTGGGAGCCCTTTGGGCAGCAGCTGCCTCCTCCTCCTCCTCTTCTTCTTCCTCCTCCTTCTCCTCCTCCTCCTCCTCCTCCTGAGGCTCCGAGGCTCGGGGCTGCCGTGTCCAGGGAGCACCAGGGCCAGGAGCAGCTCCCATGGTCCCTGCAAGCCCCTGGGGTGAGCTGGGACAGGGCAGCACAGGAGCTGGGATGTGTCCCTGCTGAATCTGGAGGACGTGTCCCCCTCTCCAGGTCAGTTCCTGAGACTGAACTCCTGCCCGTGCCAGCTGCTGGTGACATTTGCAGGAGTCTGAACTCCTCAGCCTCATGGGCAACGAGCTCTGGGCTGCCCAGCCCACACATGGAGACTGCAAATCCCTGCTGGCTCACCTGGTGTCCAGCAACAAGAGATCCTAGAACATCCCCAGAACATCCCCAGAACATCCCCAGAACATCCCCAGAGCATCCCCAGAGCATCCCCAGAACATCCCAGAATATCCCAGAACATCCCAGAACATCCCCAGAGCATCCCAGGCTCCTGGCTGGGCTCAGGGAGAGCCTTTGGAGGGGGATGAAGGCTCCTGGCTGGGCTCAGAGAGAGCCTTTGGAGGGGGATGAAGGCTCCTGGCTGGGCTCTGCCCCCAGCACTTGTTGGACTCTCCACAGGCTGTTCTCTCTCTCTCCAGGGATTTACTCACTGAAGGGAATTGCTGGCAGCTCTCTCACCACACTTATTTGTTAAATTAGGCTGAGCCATAAATATTTACCTTCCTTTTTATTGCATCTGAGGAACTCCCAGCTCTCTGTACAAGTGGGTGTTTATCCATGAGAGCACAGAACATCCGGGGTGCTCCCAGCTCGCCCCATCCATCCCTGGCTGGCCCAGCTGCCCCCGGGCTCTGGGGCTCTGTGGAAATTCAGCAGATGTGCCTGGCAGGGCTGGGACTGCAGCTGCAGGTCCCCAGAGCAGGGCTGGAGGTGTCCCCAAACCCCCAGGGACCAGAGGCAGCCCTGAACTCACTGCTGGAGGAGCTGGAGCTGAGGGGGGACAGGAGCTGTGCCCTGGCACAGCATCACTGAGAGCTGGCACCACTGCCCAGGGCTGCTGCACATGGACTGCCAGAGCCAGGAATGGCTGGGTGGGAAGGGACCTTAAATGACACCCAGTGCCACCCCTGCCATGGCAGGGACACCTCAACTGTCCCCAGTGCCCAGTCTGGCCTTGGGCACTGCCAGGGATCCAGGGGCAGCCCCAGCAAATCTGGGAATTGCAGCCCAGGCAGGAATTCCTTCCCAAGATCCCAGCCCAATCTCCCCTTTCCCAGTGGGAGCCATTCCCTGGGTCCTGTCCCTCCAGGCCTTGTCCCCAATTCCAGCTCTCCTGGAGCCCCTGCAGGGACTCTGAGCATTCCCTGGAATTTTCCCTTCTCCAGGGGAACATTCCCAGCTCTCCCAGCCCTGCAGCAGCTCCGGGGCCTCCTGATCTGTCCCTGCCTGGGCTGTGCTCCATGAGCCCATGGCAAAGGCTGTGCAGCTCCAAATTGACATTTTCCTGAATGCCAGCCCTGAGGGCACCAATGTGCTGCAGAAGGAAGGGGATGGTTATGGGGGATTGTTATGGGGGATTGTTATGGGGGATTGTTTTGGGGGATTGTTATGGGGGATTGTTTTGGGGGATTGTTATGGGGGATTGTTTTGGGGGATTGTTTTGGGGGATGGTTATGGGGGATTGTTATGGGGGATTGTTATGGGGGATTGTTTTGGGGGATTGTTTTGGGGGATGGTTATGGGGGATTGTTATGGGGGATTGTTATGGGGGATTGTTTGGGGGGATTGTTTTGGGGGATTGTTTTGGGGGATTGTTTTGGGGAATTCTTATGGGGGATTGTTATGGGGGATGGTTATGGGGGATTGTTTTGGGGGATTGTTGCAGGGGGCAGGAGAACAAGGGGAGGATGTTTTTTTGGAGAAGTTCACTGACGTTGGAACAAATCAGTGCCTGGATGCTCCTTCCCTGCTTTGCAAAGCGATTACTCTGCTTTAGAACCATTTGTTCTCCTTTGATTTGTCTCCAGCCTTGCTTTGGGGGGGAATTTTATGGAATTTTACTGCCTCATATAACACTTATCGCTGGCAATCAATATTGATTTTAACATAATGTTTTGTTTTAAGACTCCTTTTGTTGTTTTGCATTCATTCTGCATGTTAATAAGGTTTGTGAAATCCATGATATTTTCTCCTTTCGTGAAATCTTATTGGGATAATTACCCTGCTCTGCTGACAGATCGTTGTGCCTGAATTATATAAAGAACACCGCTGTTATCTGCTTTCCTTTCATCTCTTGAGGGATGCTTTCCCACCTTGATGTGCGGTGTGTGTGTGAATGCAGAGTAAATACCAAAAACTCTTCCTGTGTAACTTATTTATTCCATTCCTCCTGGAAAAGAAACTCCCAAATGCCACCCAGAGTTCCCAGTAGTGTGACCTTTGCTGTAAATGGAAAATGCAGCAAGAGAGAAGGGGAAATGGCCAAGGGGAGGCAGCCAGGGGTGTGATCCACTGCCAGATGTGTGATCCATACCCAGGGGTGTGATCCATACCCAGATGTGTGATCCATACCCAGGGATGTGATCCATACCCAGGGATGTGATCCATACCCAGATGTGTGTGATCCATACCCAGATGTGTGTGATCCATACCCAGGTGTGTGTGATCCATACCCAGGGGTGTGATCCATACCCAGATGTGTGATCCATACCCAGGGGTGTGTGATCCATACCCAGATGTGTGTGATCCATACCCAGATGTGTGTGATCCATACCCAGGTGTGTGTGATCCATACCCAGGGGTGTGATCCATACCCAGATGTGTGATCCATACCCAGGGGTGTGTGATCCATACCCAGATGTGTGTGATCCATACCCAGGTGTGTGTGATCCATACCCAGGGGTGTGATCCATACCCAGATGTGTGTGATCCATACCCAGGTGTGTGTGATCCATACCCAGATGTGTGATCCATACCCAGGGATGTGATCCATACCCAGGGATGTGATCCATACCCAGATGTGTGTGATCCATACCCAGATGTGTGATCCATACCCAGATGTGTGATCCATACCCAGGGCTGTGATCCATACCCAGGGGTGTGATCCATACCCAGATGTGTGATCCATACCCAGATGTGTGATCCATACCCAGGGGTGTGTGATCCATACCCAGGGGTGTGATCCATACCCAGATGTGTGATCCATACCCAGATGTGTGATCCATACCCAGATGTGTGTGATCCATACCCAGATGTGTGATCCATACCCAGGTGTGTGATCCATACCCAGATGTGTGATCCATACCCAGATGTGTGTGATCCATACCCAGATGTGTGTGATCCACAGAACCCTCTGGCCAGGGAGGAGTGTCCTGGGAGAGCCCTCCCTGATGATAATTCCTTCATGGAATTCTGTCCAGGAGTTTTGATCCTTCTCCTTCATGGCCGTGCCCTGGAGGGAGGCAGAGCCCTTTGATCCTCCCCAGTCTGGCTCAGAGTCCAGTGAGGTCTCCACCCTTTGGGATCCCTAAATCAGCTGTGGGGGTGTCCCAGCCCTGCCCTGTGCCTCCCTGCCTCCCCTGTGGGACACCAGGGACACAGAGCTGCTTCCCAGGAGCTGGACATGCAGAGTCACTGGTGGATCCCAGGAATCTGGAGTTTTGGAGCTTTCTGTGCTTCCAGGCACAGACCCCCTGGAAAACACTGCACTGGAGCTGGAACCTTGGAGAAGGCTTGGAAATCTGAATAATGAGTTAGAAAATCTGAATAATGAGTTAGAAATCCCCAATGTGCAGTGGGTCAGGTGTGTGTGTTTTCACTGGGTGATGGGGTTTAAATTTGAGGTTTTTACAGCACAGGGGTGGATGTGGGACAAGATGGAGAATTTGGGGTGGTGTCTTTTCTTCCTGTTTATCTTCTTCTTCTTCTTCTGCACAGAACTCAGGCAGTGACCTTTGGCTGGTCAAATGTCACTCTAAGGGTGGTGGGAATTTATGATTGGGTCAAAAGGATAAATAATGTCGGTGTTAAACTTCTATTGGTTTGTTTGGCTTTAAAAGGCCTTGGAGCAACCTCAGCTGGGGCCATTTTTCCCACTTCCAGCAAGGAGCTGGAGGTGCTGTCATATTTTCTGTAATTTCTGATAAGATACAATAAAAATCCAACCCGAGCACGAGAATCGCCTCAATCGTGTTTCTGTTAATCCTGGCTCTGAGAAAAAACAAATGAAACTGATGCCAAAGCACTCATGAGAGCTGCAAAGCCCAGCACACACCCCCACGAGTCACCCCACATCTGCAGGGATGCTGGGGCTGTTTGGAAGCTCTCAAAGCCAGGGAAGGGAAGGCTGGGAGCCCTGGGGTGCTCCCCAGCCCCGGGGGTTCTGTGGTTCCTGGGAGCAGGGGTGGCAGGAGATGGAACAGCAAGGACTGTGTGTGTGTCACTGTGTGTGACAGCCCAAAGGCAGCCCCTAATGAACATCACAGGAAGAACTCGCTGGGCCTGGGGAGCAGGGAGCTGCCTGCTCACTCTGACAAGATGCATTTGTCAAACTCGGAATTATTTCTTGCTCCTCTCCTTTCTCGGGGTTGGTGCCTCCAGACAATCATCTCCCTGTGAATCACCACCAAAGTCATTGCTCCTGGGATTCTCTCCTGCAAAGCACAGAAAAAATTTTGCCTCTTTCTCATCTTCCTCAGACCTTGCAGCCCCTACAAACTGTCCCCGTGCTGTCCCAGAGAGCACTGAAGCCAGGGACAGCCGTGATTGCAGACACACAGCGAGGTGGAAATGTGAGAGATAAAAGTGTCCTGCCTTTGGATAATCCCCAGCACACAGCACTTCCCTCAATCCCTCCCGGGGTGCTTTTTGTGTATCTGGCCTGGGAAGTGGCTGCTCCTGCACAGAGCAGCCCCGCGGCAGCAGCTCTGGGACACAGAGCCCAGACCTTTCCAGATGTGACAGGGAAGAGCTGAGCACCTCTCCGGGTCCAGTCTGGGCTCCCAGGGCTCCCAGTTGCTCCCCAGTACTGGGCAGCCCCAGCTGCAGTCAGGGTGGGGCAGGCTGGATGTGCTTAAATCCAGCTGGGAATTGGTCACCAGTGGCGTCCACCAGGGCTCAGAGCTGGGGCCAGTCCTGCTCCACATCTGGATCCAGGGCACTCTCAGTCAGTTTGGCCAGATGTGGATCTGCTGGAGGGCAGAAATTCTGCAGGGGGGTCGGGGCTGAGCCCAGCACAGCCAAGCCCAGCACAGCCAAGCCCAGCTGGTCACAGCAACCCCGGCAGCTGCAGCCGGGGCACAGGGGCTGGGAAAGGCCCTGGGGGAGCTGTGACAGCGGCTGGGCACGACCCAGGTGTGCCCAGGTGTGCCCAGGTGTGCCCAGGTGGGCAAGAGGACACTGGAGGCCACTGGACTGTGCCAGATCTGGGGGGGCAGCAGGGTGCAAAGACAGAGCTCAAATCCCTGCCCTGGCACACACAGAGCTCACAGCCCTGCCCTGCACACACAGAGCTCACAGCTCTGCCCTGGCACACACAGAGCTCACAGCCCTGCCCTGGCACACACAGAGCTCACAGCTCTGCCCTGCACACACAGAGCTCACAGCCCTGCCCTGGCACACACAGAGCTCACAGCCCTGCCCTGCACACACAGAGCTCACAGCTCTGCCCTGGCACACACAGAGCTCACAGCTCTGCCCTGCACACACAGAGCTCACAGCTCTGCCCTGGCACACACAGAGCTCACAGCCCTGCCCTGCCCTGCACACACAGAGCTCACAGCTCTGCCCTGGCACACACAGAGCTCACAGCCCTGCCCTGCCCTGCACACACAGAGCTCACAGCTCTGCCCTGGCACACACAGAGCTCACAGCCCTGTTCTGACTCAATTTTCCCCCAGGCTGTTGTTGCACACAGCTCAGAATTCACCACCACATAAATAAATGACCTCCAAACACTGTGCCCTGCTGTTTTTCACACCTCAGAGACCTCTGGGCAGGTGTTTAGGAGTGAGTTCAAGGCCCTGGGGGATGATTTGTTTGCACACATGACAAGATGCTTTATGGAAGAACAGAGGCCATTTGGTGCTGGTGTTTTATTTGGTTTTATTTTGGTTTCCCTCTTGACATCTTGGGTTCCCTTGCCCTCCACGCCCTCATGAGCCAGGCAAGGTGAGAGGGACAGAAAGGTTTTTAAACCTCCTGATCTACTCCCCTGACGAGACCTGCAGGGTCTGTGTGGAGTGACTGCACAACTCCCCATTAATGGGAATTCCTTACCTTTCCTGCCCCAAATCCCTGCTTCCTTAGTGCAGGGAGGAAACATCTGAACCTCCTCAGAAATGTGACTTTTACCCTCTCAGTGTCTCCAGAGGTGCTGGAGATGATGCATTTTCAAGACACATTCAAGGCCAGGTTGGACAGGGCTTGGAGCCAGGTTCCATGGCAGGGCTGAACCAGGTGGAATTCAAAAGTTCCTTCCAGACCAAACCATTCTGGGACTCTGCCATTCCCTGTTATTTACAACATAAATTGCTCGCCTCTTCCTGATTTTACGGTTGATAAAGATGTGAGATGTCCCTGCTCAGTGTAAATTTGCACTGCTGGAAATGGTGTGATGGGGCTGTAACTGCTGCCCTGTGGCTCATCCCTGGGTGCAGGGGTGGGATAATGGGAATAACCTCACCCAGAGAGCCTGGGGATGGCTGCTGGTCCTGGCAAAGCCCAGAGCAGCCTGAGCTGAGCTCATGGCACCTGCACTGTCCTGCAGCTCAGGGACAGCTCAGGGCTGCTCCCAGAACCCATCAGCACTAATTAATAAATTACAGCAGGCACACGGTGAGAGCTCTGCTCCCGATCCACCTGCACCTCAGCCAGTAGTTATAACTCAATTAATTAACGCTCATTTGTGTGCCCACCTGTCCTGTCTCTGGTGCTGCACTCCCAGCTCGGGGTGGGATCAGAGCTCTGGGAATGCTGAGCTCAGCAAGAGCTCCGTGCTGTGTGACCTGCCTGCAGCCTCCACACGAGCAGGACTTTCCTGGACACAACATTTCCCTCCCCTGAATGTTGACGAGGGGCTGCTTTCAATTATTTCTTTCCTTCACACTCTGTATTTCCAGCTGCCTCCGATGAGCAATTCATCTACTCTATCAAATGACTTACCAAGATAGATTTCACATACAAGGCAAATAGATTTTGCCTGCCCTCATGATTTCACAGCACAGTTTTTTATAATTCTGCTTCCCGTGCCTTATTGCCAGCAAACCTCTCCCCACAGCAGAGCTTTCCATCTGTGCAAGGTGCGTGGAAAATGCCACTGGGTAAGAAAAGCAGTGTTTAATGTTATTTTGCCCTGACTCTTGTGGCACAGCATTTCCCGTGTTGTTTGAAACACAGAACAGGGTCAGGAAAATATTGGGGGTCCTGCACTGAGCTGCAGCATCACCCAGCAAAGGAGCCCTGCAGTGCTGTGCAAACCTGGAGCAGCTGCACATGCTGGCACCTGCCCGAGCAAGGGCACTCACCAAGCACCAGCCACGCCAGGAGAATTCTGGAAAAGCTCCTTTCCCCACGTGTTGGTACTCTAGGAATTGTTGGTACCAATTCAACAGAGAATTGTGGGGAAATTGAGGGATTTGGTGCAATGAATGCATCGGCAAGGGGCTGCTCAGCTTTTGTTCCTCAGCCACACGGAGGGGATGAAGGAGTGAGGGCTTGGCAGGGCTGGGTGGGCACAGGCACAGCCAGGATCCGGGAGAGCCCTCAGCAAATCCATCTGCAGCTCAGTGAGGCAGCAAGGGAGAGTTCACGGGGAGTTTATCATGGAACTGCTGAGGGTTAATGGCCAGCAGAGCAGATTGAGCTGTGGGATTACTAAATAATGAACTTTTCTCTCCAATAAATTTGTCCCTGACTTATAAAAAATCGATAACCTGCTACACTTCGGATAATTTTTTCTTCTTTTGTTGAGGGAGGAAGCTGGGCCAGAGTCATTTTTAAACTACTCTTTCATATACATAAAAATATATTTTACCCCGACCATTTATACGGAAGCTCTGATGTGCCACATTTATTGCAGCTTCATCACCCAGATAGATTTTTATGTGGGTGCCTGGCTATTGCTTTGTTTAATCATTCCTTTCTCTTCCCTCCCCAGTCCCTCTCCTCCTTCCCTTCCGTGTTTTTTATGGCGCTGTCAGCAGTGCAGGTCTGCAGGAGCCTTTCATGGCATGTGGGATGGCAGCAAGGTCAGGGCAGCTGGGACCCAGCCAGGAACATTCTCACTTTCCAGCACCGAGGGGAGAAGGTGAAATCATGCTGAGCTCGCACAAACTGGCCCAATTTCGGCTCCAGGAAGAGGGAGGGCTTTTTAAATTTTGTTTTGTTTTGTTCCTGAGGGTAGAGGGGCTGGCTTCAGTTCCTGCCTGAGGGACAGACTTGCACTGGGACGTGGGCTGGGTTCAGAACGGGATTTGTCTGCTGCCTCCAGCCCCACAGAGGTGCCCACACAGCCCGGGCTCCCTCCCAAACCCAGCCCTCAGTGCAGCTGAGCGAGTGCCTGCCCTGGCCCTGGGAAATGCAAACCCTGCAGAAGCCTCGCTGCTCCCAGCTCCCCTCACTCCTGGGGGATTTTCCAAACCCTGTCAGTTCTGCAGGACACCGAGGTGTGGCTGTGTCAGGTCCTGGGGAGCTGAGCCGAGCTCAGGGCAGATCCCCTCTGAGCTGGGCTCTGCTTTGGTCTTAACTGAGCCGAGCTCAGGGCAGATCCCCTCTGAGCTGGGCTCTGCTTTGTCCCCCAGCTCAGGACCCCCCTGTGCCTCAGCACTGCTGCCTCGGGGTCACCTCGGTGCCCTGCAGGGTCCCTACCCTTCCCTTCCAGCTGTTTTCCAGCTGTTTTCCAGCCCATCCTGGTGCCAGGACTTGTTCCTCCCCACGGGTGGGACTTGGCTCTCTCCTCGATGATCCATGAGGTTCCTGCTGGCCCCCAGAGCCTGTCAGGGCCCAGCCTGGCTCTGCTGGGCTCTGCTGGGCCCAGCCTGGCTCTGCTGGGCTTTGAGCTCTGTGTGTGCCAGGGCAGAGCTCACACAGCCAAGAGCCACAGGGGACAGAGCCCGGATGGGAAATGGCACAGCCTGACCTGGCACGGGATAATGGGATGGGATGGGATGGGATGGGATGGGATGGGATGGGATGGGATAATGGGATGGGATGGGATGGGATAATGGGATGGGATGGGATGGGATGGGATGGGATGGGATGGGATGGGATGGGATGGGATGGGATGGGATGGGATGGGATGGGATGGGATGGGATGGGATGGGATGGGATGGGATGGGATGGGATGGGATGGGGAGGTGAAAAGGATTCCTGAGAAGAGCCCGGGAATGAGGACAGGGAATACAAAGCTGGTTTTGGGAGGACTCGGGCTAAAGAGCTTCAAAAGGAGAAATCTCTTTACCTTTAGGACTTTTGGAAATAAAAAGAGTACACAAAGCTCTTTGGTGGGGGACTTTGGTTGTTGAGTTTTTCACATAAAGAATCTGTTTGGTTTTTGGTCCTTTGGGCAGACTTGGGACTTGTTTCACTTTTTGAACTTGAGACTGCATCACCCAAGAGCTGGAGTGGATCCTGGCATGTTTTAGAGAGGAATAAGGCACATGATATCTTTACCTAAAGGAGACACCTGATCATCAATCAAATTAATTTAACAATCCTCAACATTTGCAGAGCAGGATGTGTCGTGGTTAAGCCAGGCTCAGAGCAGATGTGAGGCCAGGGATGTTTTCAGTCTTTGCAGGTCCAGCCCCAGCTCCTGGGGGATGCTCAGCTGGGTGGGGGAACACGTTCCCCCTTTCCCAGGACAGAGTTGTGGGCTGGTGGAAGCCTTTGCCAGCCCTCCAACTTGTTTTAAAGAATGAGCAGATCAGCACAGCTGTGTCTCACAGGAGCTGACTGGCAGCCTTTAAATCTCCTCCAACAGCAGCCAGGGAGCTGAGCTTAAATGGCACAAAAAGCCAAGATTTGTGGCCCTTGCAAGACTTGTGATTTATTGCCCAGAGACACAGAAAAGGACTTTTTTTTTCATCCCACCCCTTATTAAGCTCCTCCATTGACTGCTCGTTAAATTTTGCCTGGGAATTGTTCAGAATAAACATTTAAATCTCCACCAGAATATTGAATCACTTCTTTCCAAGCAGCATAAATAAAGCAGCTCAGGTCTGCGGCCGTCTGTGTGCAGTCACAGGGTGTTTGTGCTCCGAGCCCGGCGCCGCTGAACTCGGAGATGTCGGTTTTGGATCAGCCCCCCGAGCTGCTGCCGCAGCCACCAGCGCTGCTTCCAAGGGGAGGTGACAGTGACGGCCGGGGAGTGACGGCCCGGCAGGGCAGGGCTGCCAGGGACGAGTCCGTGGCTCCTTGTCTCTGTTTATCCACGGAGGGACAAAGGGCCAGAGAGCCCCAGGGCTGGGGACTGTGCAGAGATGGGGTTTGGTGTTTGCAGATCCCACTCCAGACATCCCCCAGTTCTGCTCTTCAGCCTCCACCAAACAGCTCCACTCCCACCAAAGGCATCCCAATCCCACCAAAGACATCCCAATCCCACCAAAGGCATCCCAATCCCACCAAACAGCTCCACTCCCACCAAAGGCATCCCAATCCCACCAAACAGATCCCATTACCATTCCCATCAAAGACATCCCAATCCCACCAAAGGCATCCCAATCCCACCAAAGACATCCCAATCCCACCAAACAGCTCCACTCCCACCAAAGACATCCCAATCCCACCAAAGACATCCCATTACCATTCCCACCAAAGACATCCCAATCCCACCAAAGACATCCCAATCCCACCAAACAGATCCCATTACCATTCCCATCAAAGACATCCCAATCCACCAAACAGATCCCATTACCATTCCCATCAAAGACATCCCATTCCCATCATTTATCCCATTCCCATGGCAGCCC